>NC_059345.1:32710047-33023547 GCF_019703515.2 Myxocyprinus asiaticus
AATTATTATTTTACTTTATATATCACTCTAAGTTCACCTTATAATAAATATTTTGTATTGTACACATTAATGCAAATTAAGTAAAGCTAAAAGGGCAATTCCACGAAAATGTCAACCATACCATGGAAAAATGGAGATTTCAATCTTATTTCAATTCATCATGCAGCCTTGATGGGTATTATAATGTAATATAATATGTCTCAGAGCTGCTTTTCAGCTGTTCTGTTTCTGACGAGCTCGCTACACTGCACGCAACAACAAAGCCAGCGTGAGAGAGTCGTAAACAAATTACACTTCTGAACGTTTTTATTTTTTTTTTTTTTTTTCTGAATCTCCCGAAAATAACTGAGGGTTTGAACTCAGGAGCACAAGATAGCAGTTTGAATCAGATCCACTTTCTCAGCGAATCAGCCATCAGTGAGCTCACAACTGGGAGCGCAGATTTTTCAGAGTAAGAGTCCCATGTGTATTTCAAGCTTCTTTATAATTAAAAGTCCCTTTCTGTGTACCATTTTTTTTCTTCTGGCAATTATTGACTGAGATTGGAATAGCACAATAAACTGCATCTGGGATTTCATTTAATTTGCACTCTTGTAGTCTTTGTGTCTAAGCCATCTAGTCACAGTAAAGAAAGACTAATATATATTTTTTTATTATACATATACTGTATATATATAATATACATATGTGTATAATATATAAAATCAATTTAATATATGCACTCCCATATATAATTTATTTATTTTTGATTTGAGATCCAGCTTTTGATACTTAGGACCATTGAGGGACTCATACACAACTATTACACAAGGTGCAAACATTCACTAATCTAGTTTCTGTCCACTTTTCGTGCTGTTATCGACAAAGTGAAAATGCGTAAAAAAATTTGCGAAATTTGTCATCTTCTGCCTGTTTCCATTAAAATGGCCTTTTATCTATAAAAATGGTATGCGTGATGACATCATGCTTAAAAAACACTTTGTCGCATAAGTTTTGGTTTATCGCAATAGAAATCTGCCCTTAAGCCATTTCCATACGGAAATGTGTGTATATCACTAATTGTGTACCCCCCCCCAGCTTACTGTAATTTTAATTTCATAAATAAATGCAGTCAGAAGACAAGGAATTACAATCAAAAGGGAGCTGTTGCCCTTCTGATTGGACTGTTTCTGGTTCTGATTGCGCAAGTTGCCACCAGTTCCGACCCGAGAGTGAATCGTCATGGCCCTGTTCAAGATGGCAATCTGCATCAAGTAGTGGGGGAACTTTTAGTCTTAGTACAAGGACCATCCATCAATGTGTATATTCTGTGTGCACAGCTATTAAAGAAAAATGGATGCGGTGTAATATCAGGGTTTATGATACATTCCTGATATTCAATAGGCTATTGTGAACAATCATCTAATCTAAAGGATCGCCATCACAACTGCATAATGTCCTTCATATTTGTCCAGCAACATTTAATGACCAACTGAACTTGATTGTCATCTAAAATTAATTTTTGCATCATAATGCAATTTACATTTTCAGAAGAAGATCAGTAAATGCGATCCGAGGTAAAGAGGGTTAGATTTAAAATATTTAAAAGTTTTACAATGTTCAAAAGCTAGTTTTCTGAAAGTGAACTCAGCATTGGACAAATAGTTATGATAGTTTATAGTCTTGAAAAAAGTGTAGAACATTCAGCCATTCAGCCGACTTTTTAAGGATAATGTAAGTTTGTGTAAAGAAAAGGCAAGTATATAGGCCTAACAATGTTATTTTTTCTTTTGGTAATTCATTTTTTAATTTAATGCTTTATTCGTTTGGTAATTTATTTAATTTAATACAGGGCATTTTCCCGGCATTTTTTCAAAAGTAAGCTAAACAATAATTTAATAGAATTGGGCTATATGTTAATGTTCCAAAAAAGCACACTGATGCTTTTCTCCTAGTATTGTGTATTTATTTTTAATTTAAAACATCTTTGTGCACAGAAATTATATGTTTTTTTGTGTTGTGGGCTAATTCCATCACTGCCGTCTATTATTTTGAATGGTGTGGAAAAGCAACTTTAATGGATGACTACCACGATTAATCGCAAGAGTGGCCATTCATTTGTTCTCTGTGCACTTGTTGATGACAGGTGCATGATACAAGATATTTGTGTGGGCACTCCTGGAAGTGTCATGACACAGATGTGTTTTCAGCATCGGTTCTGTGCAGGTATACCGTTAAGACCAATCCAAAACAGTGCGAGTAATGCTTCACATGCAATAAATTGGCTTTCAAGGATGTATAACTTGTCGTCATGATTAACACAGGCTAACGATTGGGGTAAATTCTGTCATGTGACACTACATTTTTGTGTTAATGCCAATTTTCTCGACAAAAAGTGTTTCCAAACCAGTTTTTTGCAACATTTGAAGTATCGACATAAGAGTTTATGCACTAGAGTTAAACGAAAAAATATAATGTCAACACTTGTGCGTTTAATTTTGCGTTAATTTGCGTTTCCATCAGCTATATCGGTCTACTTTTTGATGCACTACACTTTTTATCGCAAAAAAAACCCTTGGATGGAAATGTAGTTACTGATGATCAAAAAGGCAACACAATACTATGTGCATATTATGCTTTATGTACTTAATAAAAAATATATATTTTATCTCTTATATTTGTATAAATTCAGAAAGGGGTGTGAAAAATTATAAGACAAATGGGGAATACAAATTTGTGCACTCAACTATACAGTATACAGTTGTGCTCAAAAGTTTGCATACCCTGGAAGAAATTGTGAAATTTTGGCATTGATTTTGAAAATATGACTGATCATGCAAAACAACTGTCTTTTATTTAAGGTCAATGATCATATGAAGCCATTTATTATCACATAGTTGTTTGGCTCCTTTTTAAATAATAATGATAACAGAAATCACCCAAATGGCCCTGATCAAAATTTACATACCCTTGAATGTTTGGCCTTGTTACAGACACACAAGGTGACACACACATGTTTAAATGGCAATTAAAGGTTAATTTCCCACACCTGTGGCTTTTTAAATTGCATTTAGAGTCTATGTATAAATAGTCAATGAGTTTATTAGCTCTCACGTGGATGCACTGAGCAGGCTAGATACTGAGCCATGGGGAGCAGAAAAGAACTGTCAAAAGACCTGCGTAACAAGGTAATGGAACTTTATAAAGATGGAAAAGGATATAAAAAGATATCCAAAGCCTTGAAAATGGCAGTCAGTACTGTTCAATCACTTATAAAGAAGTGGAAAATTTGGGGATCTCTTGATACCAAGCCAAGGTCAGGTAGACCAAGAAAGATTTCAGCCACAGCTGCCAGAAGAATTGTTCAGGATACCCAGAAAAACCCACAGGTAACCTCAGGAGAAATACAGGCTGCTCTGGAAAAAGATGGTGTGGTTGTTTCAAGGAGCACAATATGACGATAGTTGAACAAAAATGAGCTGCATGGTCGAGTTGCCAGAAAGAAGCCTTTACTGCGCCAATGCCACAAAAAAGCCTGGTTACAATATGCCCGACAACATCTTGACAGCTTCTGGTACACTGTAATTTGGAGTGACGAGACCAAAATAGAGCTTTATGGTCACAACCAGAAGCGCTATGTTTGGAGACAAGGCCTATAGTGAAAAGAATACCATCCCCACTCCGAAGTATGGTGGTGGCTCACTGATGTTTTGGGGGTGTGTGAGCTCTAAAGGCATGGGGAATCTTGTGAAAATTGATGGCAAGATGAATGTAGCATGTTATCAGAAAATACTGGCAGACAATTTGCATTCTTCTGCACGAAAGCTGCGCATGGGATGCTCTTGGACTTTCCAGCACGACAGTGACCCTAAGCACAAGGCCAAGTTAACCCTCCAGTGGTTACAGCAGAAAAAGGTGGAGGTTCTGGAGTGGCCATCACAGTCTCCTGACCTTAATATCATCGAGCCACTCTGGGGAGATCTCAAACGTGCAGTTCATGCAAGACGACCAAAGACTTTGCATGACCTGGAGGCATTTTGCCAAGATGAATGGGCAGCTATACCACCTGCAAGAATTTAGGGCCTCATAGACAACTATTACAAAAGACTGCATGCTGTCATTGATGCTAAAGGAGGCAATACACAGTATTAAGAACTAAGGGTATGCAGACTATTGAACAGGGGTCATTTCATTTTTTTCATTGTTGCCATGTTTTGTTTTATGGTTGTGCCATTCTGTTATAACCTACAGTTGAATATGAATCCCATAAGAAATAAAAGAAATGTGTTTTGCCTGCTCACTCATATTTTCTTTAAAAATGGTACATATATTACCAATTCTCCAAGGGTATGCAAACTTTTGAGCACAACTGTATATATTAAACACCCGGTTAATGAGCTATCAGCTGTCTTTTCTTTGGCTTTCTTTCTTGTTTTTGAACAACAATCTAAATCGAGCAATTCTGTGATGTGCCAACTAAAACAGCCATATGGCTCCTAAATGTTTCAGTTTAGGAGCCAATGGCTCCTTAGTAATTGTTTTTAGTCTGGAGCCCTGTTCTACATTCTGTGGCTATTATTATTTCTGGATTCTGCATTTCAATTCACAGAGTTTTTACAAAGTGCATAGTCTCCCAAAAACTTGTGCCCATTTTTTTCACATCCGTAACGAAAGATAATTTCCCGATCTAAACTGGAAAAAAACTTGTCTAGACTGAAACTTGTCTGGACTCTGTCTGTAGTGGTCTATGATTATGCATAAAAAAATGTTTAATATGCTGGTAATGAGTACTTTTTATATTAAGTTAAATTTCACATTTTCACTGCAAATGTCACATGCATGATGATGGAATTGACTAAAAATGTTATAAATATGTACATTTCTGAGTAGAAGCTATGTATTTTGTAACTTTATGGTTATTGAGCCAACAAATAACTTTTATGGAGACTTGGAGACCTGTGTGTACTTCGCTTTAGAGTTTGAAGTGTTTGGACTTTGAGAGTAAGAGTATGTGTATGGCACTGCGAGAGAGGGCAGGACAGCGTGTGGGGTACTGAGGTAGTGAAGAGGCCCCTATGTAATTTATGTTGAATTCTTGAGTCTCATGAAGACAGCTGAACACTCCCCTGAACTCACTCACATGCTTCTCTGAGTCCTCGAGTTAATCTCTGTCCCAAAGAAACAGAGAGTCGCAGACGCTCAAAGAGATTATTTAGAGACTGTTCATGGTAAATAGTGTTGTTGGGTCCCAGGCAGGTTGCCGTGGCAGTTAATGGGTTTGTTTAATGTGAGCTTCCTGAAGAAGGCCAGCTGCTGCATTAGAAACGCTCCCATCTCCCATCACATCTTCTTGTTCTTATGGACACCAGACAAATGACAGGATGAGGCTCTGAGATCAGTGGAAAGGAATGAAGGGGAAGGATGGAGAGACAAATAGATAGAGAGAGAGATGTGCTGAATGATAAACAGAGGAGTATACAGAGTGGGTTGATCTGGGAAAGTTCTGAGTCAGACACACACACACACACACACACATTCTCTCCCTCTCTTCCTCTGTCCGTCTCGTAGTGCCACAACACTCACACATGTAAATAGGTAAAGCCAGAGACAGGTCTGCACACACACTCTTACTGGAAGGTGGCAAGCCTCTCTTGTCTCACTGGAATGTGAAATGGCTTCCCAGAACACTTGCTTTATTTGGGTTTAGTTCCCATCAGACTTCCATCCAGCTGAGCTCACCTTTTCATACAGAAAGATAGAGAGAGCATAGAAGAGTTTGAGTTGACGGAGTACTGTGGATAAGAACTTTCTCCTGAAAGCTAGTGAAAATGTTTCTTGATTGTACATAAAATAAGCAAAACCATACATTCTCTTTTTATCTATGCATAAATTATTAGTTTAGAAATAGGGATTTTCAGATCTGGTAACAATATTATGTTGTGCATTACTGAATTAAAAAAAGAACATAAGGCTGAAGCGTCACGGAAGGTGAATTTTCATAGTTACATTTATGTGATACTGTCAAAGACATCTGGACAACACTCATGGCCAAAAGTTAGCAAGCAAACCTAAATTTGACCTTGCTGATACTGTATTATTATTTTTAAGCTATTGAGATATCAGCCTAATTGCTGTGCCACTCAAAACTGTTTCAGGCTGTTTTTTAGTTTTTCATACAGACACCCTCATTATTAAAGCTGGATTTTCACATTTATTGTGAATATGATACAATTACTATACATAGATCAATATAAGTTCTGAATAATTGTATAAACATTAGTCAAAGTGGTGCACCGATCAGGACATATGAGGCCGATAATGATCTCCAATTTTTTAGCACTAAGATCAACCGATATCGATGCTGATTTGCCCTTTGCCACACTTTTGCAAGTTATATTGTGTTTATGCCCCACACAGTAAAATTACAGTAACACTTTACAAAAAGGTTCCATTTGTTAACATTATTTAACAACATTACTGTAGTTAACATGAACTAATTAACTTAATATTTGATATTTGAATATTAAATAAACTTGGTATTTGTAGTAAAATCATAGTAACCACAACATCAACATGGTTACTGTCACTGTTACAATATATAGTAAAATCATGGTTACTATATGGAAACTACAGTATTACGGTTGTAAAACCATGGTTAATTGTATCATAACCATGATTTCTGCTAAGAAAACCATGGTGACAACAGTCATTGTTATTACAGTCATGGTTACTACAATATTACTATAGAAAAACCATGGTTAATTTTCATTAGGGTCCTTAACTAAAAAACCCTTTTCTCTTATTATTAATCAACATTTTAATACCTACACTATTACATACGTAACAAACAAAGTGCATTTTAAACGCAACTCAACATATATTCAACATTCGGAAGCTGATGCCTACATCACTACTGAAGGAATAACCTATTAATATCGATATGAGAAGGGATGCGGCTTGAGTGTTTTAATCATACGCTGACATTGCACATCTTCATCAATGGAGAAGGGCAACATATCGTTGGCAATGAACAGCCCAAGCGCTTTAGTTATAGTTTCCTATCTGTCAGAATTAGCACTGAGTGCTTGCTTAATAACAGATGGGAATTTATGCAGCTTCGGCTCACCTGCAGATCTTTCCCTGGGTGATGTCGGCGTAAATGATTCATTATATTGGTGTGTTACCAGCGTCAAGCAATGTCTGCAAACAGTGCCTGTTTTGTAAAAGTTTTTTGACCATCGCTGTTGTAATTGACTGCAAAAAGAAAATGTTCCCAAACAGGAGACTGCAGGAGCTTCTCTATTCTACCTGAAGTATACCTTGGCCTTGAGACTTTCAATCTCCTTAAAGGACAAAAAAAGCACTATAAGAGGAACAAAAGCAATCCACGCAATTTGTACGCTAAATTGCACATCTTCTGAAACCATACAAAAACTTTGTGTAAGGAACAGACTGAAATTTAAGTCACTTAATCTTCGCTGAAAATATTACCTCTGAAATCTCATTCATGCTTTTGCTCATTTCAAAATATTCAAACGTGTCACATTGTGATTAGTCACATCATTGTGTCCAAGAACCAGTGATGCTGAATGTCAAACCTGGTGCGCCGTGTCTTCAGGCTGTTTGAATATGCACAATAATTTCAGCCAATTACTACTTGAATATCAGTCCGGTACTTACACAAAGCTATCACGTAGCCTCAGAGGACTTGGAAAGTGGGAAATGCATTCTAGCAGATTTTTTAATTGTCATATTTTATCAATCTTTTCATAATATATACTGTATATATATTTTAAATATTTTAAAATAAATATATATATATATTTATTTATATATATTCATTTTGCACTAGAAAAGAGGGAGGTGAAGTATGTCTGAATGAGAGTGGAATTGTTTGCTTTTGGCACTTGTGTAGATTAACTCCAGTATGTGTTGTTTATGTCGATTGGTGGTGTGTTCAGCCTTGTCCATATCTCATTACAGATACGCTATCTGTCGCCACAGCCCCAAGACACTGTATGCTTACAGCGTGGTGTTCCTCTGGAATTAAACACTTCTTTTCTCGCATTCCTGTTCTCTTTCTCTTTCTGTAAATCCCTTGCTTTCTCTCTCTCGCTCAGAATCTCAGTATCAGAATTTTTTTTTTTTTTTTTTTTACAAGTTTGCTCTAAAGGCTGCGTGTTTGTGTTAGAGCTCACGTGGGGAAATTGGCTTCTTGCTCTGTGAGTCCAGAACTGTAGCCCTTCTTTGCCTGGACATAAAGCTGCCTGTGTGTTTGTGTGACTTGAACATTTTATTTATTCATAGGGTATGGGTTATGTGTGCCTGTGTGTGGTCATCCTCCCATCTCTAAGTATTGGGCAAGTCTGTGAAAAGTTTTTCTTTTTTTTAAATGTGTGTCAGGTAGTTTAGTTCAAAGAAGGTTTAAACTGGAACTCAGTACTCAGAGTTATATATATACATCAGACAGCACGTTTTCCCAAATGTTTTAAAGTAAAACACTTTAAGTGCTATCTTATTTTAAGTATCAATTGCTGTGTTTGAATTCTTATACATAATCCCAGTTTTGAGGGATAGTCAGGCCAGTCTTTCTCAATGAAAAGAAAAGATGCCTTACACTGCAACAAGATCCAAACCAAACTGTTTACTTATCTTTCTGCTTTTTGTAATTTTGTGGTTGAGCAAACATGCAGCACAATTGTTCTCTGAATGGCAGGCACTGTGCTGGAGCTCAAATATGACTCAAGATTTTCTCTTGTGTAGAAGGAGAGGAATTTGTCAGGCATGACATCATCCAGTGCACTGATAGACTTTTAGTGTTTAGTGTTCACTGTATGTAACACTGCAGGAAAAACAAATCATCAGGCTTTTGCTTGTCAGAAGAGACTAATGTGCCTCAAATTCAGGGTGGAGGTCCTGCTTGAAACAACAAACTCTGACAGCCTACTCGGGCTCTAAAATTCTGCGCAGGATTACGGGTATTGAAATGGTATTAATTAGTGATCGACGGATATATCGCAGAGGCTGATAAATCGGCTGATATTCTGAATTTTGTCATTATTGGCATCGGCCGCTAATTTCTCCCGTTTGGCCGTTTAGTTTCTTAAGGCTGCGAGGGCGCTGAGATTCACCTGCTTGCATGTGAAGAAGCCACCTGAGACATGTAAACGACCAATCACAGTTCATTTTGTTGTTATGTGCCATCGTGTTACTACAACCTTGGGCACATAGCCTGGTCGGGGTCTCAGGATCACGTGAGAGTAACCCGGACCGAACTCCAGGCACGATTCGCTGACAGAGAACGCCTGCAGGTCCCCTACCCTCTTGATGGAAATGAGCACAGTCAGGAGGGCAGTCTTCAAAGAAAGTGCCTTAAACTCTACTGACTCCAGGGTCTCAAACGGAGCACCCCGTAGACTCCGAAGGACTACAGAGTGGTCCCATGAGGGCATGAGGCGCGGTCTGGAGGGATTCAACCTCCTAGCGCCTCTCAAGAACCTGATGACCAAGTCGTGCTTCCCCAAATACTTACCATCCACTGCCTCGTGATGTGCCGAAATGGCGGCTACATACACCTTCAAGGTGGAGGGGGACAGCCGCCCCTCCAGCCTCTCTGCAGGAAGAAAAGCACCGATCTGACTGCGCATCTCTGGGGGTCTTCGCATCGGGAAGAACACCACTTAGTGAACAGACGCCACTTCAAGGCATACAGGCATCTCGTAGAGGGAGCCCTAGCCTGAGTGATCATGTCTACCACCACAGGTGGTAGGCCACTTAGGTCTTCCGCATCCCGTCCAGGGGCTAGACATGGAGATTCCAGAGGTCTGGTCACGGGTGCCAGATGGTGCCTGTCCTTGAGAAAGAAGGTCCTTCCTCAGGGGAATTCGCCGGGGGGATTTTTGAAAGTAGGCTCACTGGGGGAAATGCGTATTTGCATAGTCCAGGGGGCCAGCTGTGTGCCAGCGCATCTGTACCGAGGGGTGCCTCGGTCAGGGCGTACCAAAACGGGCAGTGGGAGGATTCCCGGGAAGCAAACAGGTCTACCTGTGCTCGACCGAATCGACTCCAAATCAGCTGGACCACCTGGGGGTGGAGTCTCCACTCTCCCCTGAGCATAACCTGTCGTGACAGCGCGTCCGATGCGGTGTTGAGGTCGCCCAGGATGTGAGTGGCTCGTAGCGACTTGAGGCACTGGTGACTCCAGAGGAGGAGACGGCGGGCGAGTTGTGACATGCAACGGGAGCGTAGACCGCCTTGGCGTTTGATGTACGCTACCGTTGCTGTGTTGTCTGTTCGGACCAACATGTGTTTGCCTTGGATCAACGGCCGGAACCTCCACAGGGCAAGCAGTACTGCCAACAACTTGAGGCAGTTGATGTGCCAACGCAGCCGCGGGCCAGTCCAGGAGCCAGCGGCTGTGTGCCTGTTGCGTACGGCACCCCAGCCCGTCTTGGAGGCGTCCGTCGTAACCACGATGCGCCTGGAGACCTGCTCTAGGGGAACCCCTGCCCATAGAAGTCCAAGGTCGGTCCAAGGGCTGATGAGGTGGCGACAGATCGGCGTGATGACCATGTGATGTGTCCCGCGGCGCCATACCCATCTCGGGACTCGGGACTCGAGTCTGGAGCCAGTGCTGAAGTGGTCTCATATGCATCAACCCGAGCGGTGTGGCAACCACAGACGATGCCATATACCCCAGGAGCCTCTGAAAAAGTTTTAGACAGTTCAGCACAGACTGTGCACGCTCATTCGTGAGGCGTGCCGTCATCGAGACTGAGTCCAACTATAAACCGAGAAAAGAGATGCTCTGAACCGGGGAGAGCTTGCTCTTTTCCCAGTTGACCCGAAGCCCTAGACGGCTGAGGTGCCTGAGCACCAGGTCCCTGTGTGTGCACAGTAACTCTCGAGAGTGAGCTAGGGTCAGCCAGTCGTCGAGGTAGTTGAGTATGCGGACACCCACTTCCCTTAGCGGGGCAAGGGCTGCCTCTGCGACCTTCGTGAAGATGCGAGGGGACAAGGACAGGCCGAAGGGGAGGACCTTGTACTGGTATGGCCGGCCCCCGAAAGCAAACCGCAGGAAGGGTCTGTGTCGAGGTAAAACTGAGAAGTGGAATACGCGTCCTTCTGGTCTACCGCCGTGAACCAATCTTGATGCCGGACGCTCGCTAAAATGCATTTTTGCATCAGCATCTTGAACGGGAGTCTGTGCAAGGCCCGGTTCAGTACTCGCAGGTCCAAGATTAGCCGCAACCCACCGCCTTTCTTTGGTATAATGAAGTAGGGCTGTAAAAGCCTTTCTTCATCTCGGCTGGAGGGACAGGCTCTATCGCACCCTTCCGTAGAAGGGTAGTGATCTCCGCACACAAGGTAGCGGCATTCTCGCCTTTCACCGAGGTGAAGCGGACGCTGCTGAACCTGGGCGGGCGCCTGGCGAACTGAATCGAGTAGCCGAGTCGGACGGTCCGGGTCAGCCATCACGACGGGTTGGAAAGTGTGAGCCACGCGTCCAAACTCCAGGTGAGGGGGACCAAGGGGATAATCACTTCGGACGTACTGGTGGGTGGGGCCTCGCGGCGGGGTGGAGCCTGTGGTGCCACATCAAGGGGGTTTGAACCCCGTGGCCATGCTGAGTCCAGGGACATCGAAGCACTTACCTGGCTTTTTATACCCACCATAAGATTGGCCGGGGAGGCGGGAGGAGGAATATCGTCCCCGCAGTCCATCGGAACCAACCCGGTGTGGGCATGTTTGTGCCACAGCTGAGTGCGCAGGGGCAGGGGGTCCACCGCTGGAGCGCCGAACCTGCCAAAATGGGACGGTGGTCGTGACGATGGTCGTGCGCACCTGACATGTGACCCAGAGAACAAGGATACCACTCTTTTGTTGAAGTTTTGAGTACCGCAGCCTCTTTGGCATGCAGAGAAAAATGAAACAAAAGATTTTCCTCCTGGCCCTCCACCGGGGGATGGAGTGTTCTGTCTACCAGCTCCGTGGAAGCGGGTCTCCTCGCCCCTGGGTCGCCTGTCTCAGGGGTGCTTCAGAGCCTTCCTAGGGTTCTTGGCGGCCGGGTGGCGTCTGCTTCTTGCGGTGGGCTCCATGCTGGGGGCGGGCTGCGGCGGAGCCAGTGCTGTTGCTACAGGAGGAGGCACTTGGCGACGAGCAGACAGGGTGCGGGGCCTTGAGCCGCACTGGGGCAGGATTTGTTGAATGGCCTCCGTCTGCAGCTTCACCGCCAAGAACTGCTGGGCAAAGTCCTCGACGGTGTCGCCCAATAGGCCAACCTGGGAGATGGGGGCGTCAAGGAACCGTGCCTTGTCAGTCTCTCTCATGTCGACCAGGTTGAGCCAAAGGTGGCGTTCCTGGACCACCAGGGTGGACATCACCTGCCCGAGAGACTGCGCCTTGACCTCCGTCGCCCGGAGAGCGAGGTCGGTTGCTGAGCGCAGTTCCTGCATCAACCCCAGGTCAAAACTACCCTCGTGCAGCATTTTTAGCGACTTGGCTTGGTGTACCTGCAGGAGAGCCATGGCGTGCAGGGTGGAGGCGGCTTGTCCAGTGGCACCGTAGGCCTTTGCCGTCAGAGATGACGTAAACCTACAGGCCCTGGACGGGAGCTTCGGGCATCCGTGCCAGGTGGCACTCTGCGGACACAAGTGCACTGCGAGCGTCTTATCCACCTGGGGGATCACCGAATACCCCTTGGCCGTCCCACCATCGAGGGTAGTGAGAGCGGGGGAGCTGAAAGATCGGGACCGGGTGGTAAAAGGTGCCCCCCACGATCTTGTCAGTTCCTCATGCACTTCCGGGAAGAAAGGATCCAGGGCGGGTGTGGCCGTGAGCGGCGCTCTGGGCCCAGGAACCAATCATCCAGCTGCGAATGTTCAGGGGAGAGTGGAGGGTTCCACTCTAGCCCGACGCTCGTGGCTGCCTGGGAAAGCATGTCCGTCATCTCCGCGTCGGCCTGAGACTGGGCGACCACGCCTGAAGGGGGAAGCCCAGTCAAAGCCTCCGCATCAGACTGGAAGAGCCCACTCTTCGATGCTGCACTCGATAACTCATCGTCTTCCCGGGCCCCGAATAAGAGGTCGAACTCACCCTGAGACGAGGCAAGCGAGCGTGCTGAAGAATGGGAGGTCCGTGGGGGGTTACCAGGTGGAGGTGGTCCCATTGGAGTCCCCAAATCGCCAGTGCCATATATGGGGTTGCCTCATACCCGTAGGTAGACCGACCGACACGGCCTCATACTCGTAGGTAGAAGGACCAAGGCGGGGAGCCGCTGGGGTGGCTTGCTTTCTTACGAAGGCAAGCCGCGACCGCAACGTTGCCATGGTCATGTTCTCGCAATGAGGACAAGACCCATCCACGAACGAAGTTTCCGCATGGGCAGCACCCAGACACGTAAGACAGTGATTGTGGTCGTCAGAAGCGGAGAGATAACGACCGCAACCAGGAATAACACACAAACGGAAAGGCATCTTTAAAAAGACATTCCGTGTGTGCCGCTCTTTTAGAGTTGAACATATACTCTTTTAGAATATGCTCTCTTTTTGCTGTTCTGCCGAAGCGCCCAGGGGTGTTCTCTACAGTCCACGGGTGCAGAGGGGGAGAAGCCGCTGAAATGTGCCGTAAATCCAGCAGACAAGGTGAATGAATTCTGTGAATTCAGCTCAATGAATAGAACCGATCGGCTCCGAAGAGAAAATCTGAATGAGTGGTTGCATACCAGCTCCTTTTATACCCGTTTGTCCGGGGGAGTGGCATGCAAATTCCACTCGCCAATTTCCATTGGCCTTTTTTCAAAAAGAAGAGGGGTTTGGGGCTCCCAAGAGTGACCCCTAGTATCACTACATCGACACAACATCGAGTGAGTGACAGATAGGGAACTAATGTTGTATACCATCTGCGGATACATCGTTTAAACAGATATAATATACATACCTCACAAAACTTGAGCAAATCCAGCTTCCTGTGGAGCGCTCATATTTTTTCCTCTAGAGTGTTCTCCCTCAGCAGTTCCCTGTAACTTTTAACTTTCTTGTCTAATGATAAAAATGCAAATATCAATAAAACATATATCATATACCGTCTGCAAATATGTAGGTATCTCGTTTAAACAGATGTAATTCACGAACCTCACGAAAATCCTGCGTTTTCTTGTCGAGCGCTCATCTAATATCTTCCTCTGAAGTGCTCAGCCAGAATAAAAACTTCTGGATCACGATCAAAATTTCCTCTAATAATTCACAAAGCATGACAGTCAGTCCATAACAATCCAAGCAGGCGATCCATGGCATTTAAACTCTCAGATGCGCATGAGCGCATGAGTGCAACTTTAAAGTAAAAGCGCTTCATGTGCGCTATGAGTAAATGTCATATTCACTGTGTACTGTATGTACAATTAGTTTGATTCTGTCTTTAGTGAGAAAATGCGATTGCTAATGCACATATGCCATCCATGGCTGCTGGACTACTGTGTGTACTGTTATTTCCTTCTTCCTGTTATATTAACAATTTCTTCATGCAGAAATAAATTACTAAAAATGTATGACTAAACAGAAATCAGAAAAAAATGCTATCATTTAAAATACAATCTTTTTTTAAAGATAATTTTTTACAAAGTTAAAGTTTTGTGTGAAATTGAGTAAATATAGTGCTAAGTAAGAATTTATTAATTTTTTAGCAATTGTATGTTTACGTTATTTACTCTATTAAATTGTGTGATATATCTGCATTGTATCGGCCTATTGGCCACCCTGATTTCTGGATATCGGCATCGGCCATTAAAAAACCCATCTCGGTCGACCACTAGTATTAATCATTCCTGCAAGTTACATATTTCGTAATGTGGGGAATTCGTGCACAAATTTATTTGCAACAATATGTAGATGAAAGTTACCTTAATCGACACTGATGATTAAACCACATAAATAATTCTTCATCAGTCTTTCTATCAGACTGTTATTCCAATCAGTGGTTGTGAATCAGCACACTATCTCTGTACTGCAGCATTGGCAGCACATTGCTATATTACAGATGTATGCTGATTTTATTGAGAAATAAATCAAGATACACTTGCATAGATTGTTGTGTTTATGGTAGCCATGTCACGATACAGAAATTTCACGATACGATAAAATACGATGCAGTAGCCTTATGATACGATACGACTATAAAAACAGTGCTCACAAATGTTTCACCCTAATGTATTTTAAATCTTAAACAACAACAACAGCACTGCATTTATCAGCAGATTGTTATGAGAATAACTCACAATTATAATTTTTTTTCTTGAGAAAAATGAGTTTTTCTACACTCAATCATTTTTATTTATATAGCACTTTTCACAATGCACATCGTTTCAAAGCAGCTTTGTAAAAAACCATGCCTTAATGTCTTAATGTCTAAAAGTCCCCAGTGAGCAAGCCAAAGGTGACTGTGGCAATAAAAATAAAAAAAACATTAAATGGTATTGGAGAGAAAAACTCTTGAGAGGAACCCGTCCTCTGGCTCTGGCTTTTTTTGCATTGTATTGTACGATAGATTCGTTATTTTTTTTACATCCCTAGTTTACGTTAATCCTGCTGAATCACTAACAGATGTGATAATGCATTAAACCAAAATGAGGCTATAAATTAACTGCATGTATTGAACATTAAAGAACAAAACACACAATACAAACCCAAATCTCTGTATACATGGTGTAATATTTATCATAGCAACCAGACTGTGAGTGCAGTGGTGGTTTGTGTCTTATGTGTGTGCATTGAGCACATGCGCACCTCATTCACAGACACTTGTTACAACACTAATCTGTGACAGTTCCACTATATAAGTAATGAAATGTGAACACAGTAGTCATAATGGAAATAGGTAAAAACATCACACAGATCGAATAGTCATGAGTCATAACATTAGAAAGTCTCAACTCATAAAATACAACGAGCTCATTCGTTTCACTCACAAACGGTGTTTTTAGCCATCTCACCTCACTCTTTGAGAATTATTTCAAGATCCGTACTAGGGATGTAAACGGTTAACTGATTGACTGGCATTGACAATTTGTTCGACTGATACTATCGGTTATAAATTAACTGAGAGGTTAAATAAAGAAACAACAGAGCTAATTTGATAGGATAATCACATAGTAGGGCATGCTATGTACACCTGAAGGCACTGTTAACAAGTAAACCACTGTCTTCCTCTCAGTCTGATAGACAAGGAAGTATGAAGCATGCGGCACACTGTGGGACCATTTCGTCCATGAAGATGACATGTTTCGATGCAAATAGGAGTTTAATAGTAGCAAAAATACAATGTGGTACTATTTAAAAAACAAACATCTACAAGCCTCGACATCTAAGAGCATATACAGCCCTAGTTGCATGGGAGATGGAGTATGATACGCAGCGGGACGTCAGTGCTTTCGGAGCGGGTTTCAGTCACCGCACTTACTGTCAACCAGCTGCGTACCATACTGACCCCTGCCCATGTAAATATACAGTATTTTGATTTTTCTAAACAAAAATGATTAGGATTGCCCAGCAGCATAATTTGCAGGTAGGCTAAGACTGTTTTTGTTCAGTCAGAGCCATAGCCTAGTGGGCTGCGCTCGTGACATGTGGTGCTGATGCATCGCAGGTAACCCAAGTTTGAGTCCTGGTTCATGAAGTCCTTTCCTGATCCCAGTCTTCTCTTTCTCATTTCCTGTCCCCTCTCTACTTTCCCTATGCCATAAAAAAAGGCTGTTTTTATTCTTCCATTATACTGTTCAAGTTATCACCTCGTAGGTTAATTTGGCATGCAAGCGATCCATTCAAACTTTGTTTGTTACAAAATATAAGAAGGAAATATAAGGTTGTTCATTCAAATGTTGATGTAATAACTATTGCTAAATATGCACATCTGTCATGTGAGCCTGTTCTGTTTCAGCCATTATAGAGCTTTGTCATGCCTGTTTGGTCACTTTGGTTTGATTCATGGCTTATCGGTTAACTGGTTAATAACCGGTTAAAACTCACAGTTATTCGGTTAAAAGAATTTGCCAAAATTTGCATCCCTAATCCATGCACCTTTTTAATTTGTGTTTGGACTTGTTTTAATCGCAATGATTTGCTGTAAACCACGATGTGCTATTATCCATATTATGTTTATGTTTCATGAAGTAGGCTAACAGACGAAAATGATTGCCCCCAAGCAACATAAATACATGTTTTGTTGCGTTTTCGTTTATTGCCTCATGAAACATAAACAAATAATTGGAAATGGCATGTCATTACAGCAGACGATCCAGATTGAAACCAGCTCAAAAACAACATAACAAGGAGCAGAGATGTTGAAATAATCCTCACAGAGCAACATGAGCTTGTCTGGCAACACAAGCCTGGCTCTCACTGTCAGACACGCTGTGTGTGCACGCGCACTGTCACTTGAGGCTGCCCGATTCCCTGCCTGAAGTAGAGAAGCAGTCAGAGATTCTCAGTTGGACGCAAATAAACCGTAACAAATTATCTGCGAAAATATTGGCTGTAATTCCATTATCAGTGTGCTTATAATATTTAGATTTTCCTGGTTATTGGCCAATAATATATCGGCTGCCGATATATCATGCATCCCTAATTATATTTATGTATAGAATATACTGTATATTATCTTAATATATATATATATATATATATATATATATATATATATATATATATATATATATATATATAATTTATGTAAACCAGTCCTGTTAGTTCCTTGAAAACCTTATTTTTTAAGACTGTCAATTGAAATGGAGTTGGCACAGAAACACCTCACCCTTCTTGGGCCAAGTGCCAGCTGGTGAACGAGACCCACCCATGCCCTATAGCACACACACATACACACCACACCTTCAGGCCTTGTCATGGGGCAGGCTGTGGATTGGCTCCTTCAGGTTTTGGCAGGGCTGTGAGCGAGCTGGCTCAGCTGTGATATGGGGCTCTGTGGGCAGCTGTAGCCACCAAAAGGCCCGCTGTGGTGCTGCTGTGGTTTGCCGACGCGTGGATGCTGCCATGTTTCACTGATGCAGTAGAAATGTAAAAGTTAACCCCATAATCTGAGCCGCAGAGTTCAGGACGACAGGATGGAGTGTAGTACTACACATGTTAAGTGCGTTGGACTTATTTCAAAGAGATTTATTTAGAGAGCTTCTTTCGATAAGCTTTGAATTAATTACTTTTACATTACATGTATTCATTTGGCAGACGCTTTTAACCAAAGCAAATGTATGTTGTCATGTAGAAAAAGGGGATCATGCTATCATCATTGAAAATAAGACTAGAATTCATAAATCAAAATTCTCTGTCCTACAACTAAGCATGTGTTTAAATAGTCTTTTGTCTCTTTACCTCTGTATTTCTGTTACTCTTACTGACAGGCAGAAAATCTGCTTTGCTCTGTTGAGACTTGACATGTTCCTGAGCTCCTCTAGCACGAGGCTTTTCTTCTTCCTTCCATGTTTGTAGTATGTATTTTTCATTCAGTCACGCTCCATCTGTAGCGCTTAGGGTGATCCTTATTTGTATTCACAGAGTTTGTAATGTAATGACAGTGCCGCATTGTATCTGGCATTGGACACCTAAGCTGAAATCTTCAACTGTTTAAACATGTTTCAGGATTCCTTGTCCTTAATTTCATTGTCTCGATTTGATAAATTATCTTTTTGTCATTGGTGTTTAAAACATGACTTTTAATCATTTGTCAACCGATATATCGCAGAGGCCAATAAATCAGGTGATATTCAGAATTTTTTAATTCCGAAAACCTGTTTGGCCGATTCGTTTCTTAAGGCCTCAAGGGTGCTGAAAATTGATGAAATTTGGAGACTGTTTATAGGGGCAGTGGTGGCTCAGCGGTTAAGGCTCTGGGTTACTGATCAGAAGGTTGGGGGTTCAAGCCCCAGCACTGCCAAGATGCCACTGTTTGGCCCTTGAGCAAGGCCCTTGACCCTATTTGCTCCATGGGCACTGTATCATGTCTGACCCCAGCTTAGCTGGGATATGTGAAAAAAAGAATGTTACTGTATATGTGCAAAATGTGTGATATATAATTAATTAATTGTTTCATTCTCCCTGTCTCTCCTCAACAGTTTCCTGTTTCTCCTAATGGTCTTATCTAATGATTAAAAAGGCAAATAATATCAAATTCCATCAGCCAGAATCAAAACTTCAGGATCAAAAGTTCCTTTAATAATTCACAAATCATGATTGTCAGTCCATAACAATCCAAGCAGGCAATCTGTGGCATTTTAACTCTCAGTAGATTGCTGCTGCTCTCCCTGAATGCGCACGAGCACGTGAGTGCAACTTCAAAGTAAAAGCGCTTCATGTGCGCTATGAGTAAATATCATATTCACTGTGTACTGTATCTACAATTAGTTTGATTCTGTCTTTTGTGAGAAAATGCGATTGCTAATGCACATATGCCATCCATGGCTGTTGGACTACTGTGTGTACTGTTATTTCCTTCTTCCTGTTACATTAACAATTTCTTCATGCATAAATAAATTACTAAAAAATTATGACTAAACAGAAATCAGAAAAAAAAAAAATGCTATCATTTAAAATACAATCTTTTTTTAAAGATAATTTTTTACAAAGTTAAAGTTTTGTGTGAAATTGAGTAAATATAGTGCTAAGTAAGAGTTTTTAATTTTTTTTGCAATTTTATGTTTACGTTATTTACTCTATTAAATTATGTGATATATCGGCCTATCAGCCACCCAGCTTTCTGGATATCGTCATCGGCCATTAAAAAAACCCATATCAGTGGATCACTACTTTTAACTTTTCCCAAAGATGCTTTAAGAGGCCAGATTGAGCCTTAGTACCACGGGGAGTACCACCACGTGAAAATGTTAAATTCTCACATGTGAGACACATTCGCAAAATCATTGCCAGGAGGCGCAAAGGGACACTTTTGTCACCATCGTTTAGTAGTGTGAAGAAAGTGAGAGATATTATAATTAAATTGTTAATATTATTATTTGCATGGTATTTTTTACATTTTGATGTGTAGAAGGTGATCTAACAATGCAAAATTAATGGCAGCATTAAACCCAGGTAGCAAAATACACACGGGCCAGTTCCGTTTAGAATCTCACCTGCCGAAGCCAATCCCTTTGGCCCGCTTCTGTCTCCTGTACCCGGACCGGATGCCTGTTTACTCACTCCCTGATTCTGGCCCGAGTCAATCAGCCCAGATTAGGAAGCCGTTGACACGCCGACACTTCCAGAGTTAAGAAGAAATCGGCCTGAAGCTATAAGTTATAGCTGGCCAGATTTATGTAACTTTAATTATACTTTATAATACATAAATAATAATTGTTTACAAATATATATAACCATCTCATTATAATAAATGTACAAGAACTCACTTGAATGCATGAAGAACATTTATTGACAACGTTTTACAAACATAAGTGTTTACATGTGCATGAAATTATTATTATTATTTTTTTTACAAACAGCAATTAGGCCCTTATACATATGCATGAAAGACAATTTTTCAACTCATATTGTTTTGATTAAGTAATCTCTAAGCTGAGTAATATCTAATAACACTGAATTGAGTACATATTATGACTTTAGAATATATGTGAAGTATTTATTAAACTTAAATGAGGAGTATGAACTTAAAAAATTTAGTAGGTCTAAACAAAATTAATGTTTCAAATAATACAGTTTGGTAAAAGGCAAAGCAGCTATTGTCTTTTGCATTAATTAAACTAATTTAATACTGAGCAAACTTTAACATATTTAACTTATTTAAACAATTTGTTTGAATTAAACTGATCAGAAATACTTTTTTAAAGTTAATTACTGTGCGTTGGTCTTTGCTCATTTCTCCTTCCACCATCTCTATCGAGAGCTTTTCATGGTCATTGTGCAACATGTCTTTCCACATCTTCATCTCATGGGAGTTTTTCTTTTCTGTACCTGTAGAGTTCCAACATTTTTGAAGCTTTGCATCTTTGTTGCTTGTGTAGAAAGCGTGCTCCTGTATGGCTGTGACACTTGGTGTATCACACAGCAGAACATCATACATTTGCAAGTGTATGTCAATAAATGCCTTTGTCGTATCCTGTGTATCTTCTGGCCCAACCGCATCTCAAACCAAGATCTGCTTGAGCTCACTGGTAGAAATGCAATGGCCAATGAAATCAAGAAACATAAGTGGCGATGGACTGGTCATGCCCTCTGTCGGCCTCTCCAAGACATCAGCAGATCTGCACTTGTTGGAAGCCCCAAGGCAGTCATAGACCCAGGTGACCAAGCAACACATGGTGCAGAACGGTAGCAAAAGAAGTCGAAGGCAATGGCAAAACATGGTGGCAAGTCATGGTGCTGGCAAACAACCGTGAAGCATGGAGGCATTGGACTGACATGCTGTGCTCCACCTAGGAGCCATAGCAAGCACACACACACACACACACACACACACACCTGTAAAGAGTAAATAATATATCCAAGAAATTATTAATAAAAGTGACATGGTCTAACTGAATGCAGACTTACAGAATTTTGAAATATGTGTAACATCAAGTAAAACTATGACAGTATATAGGCTTGTTTTAGCAGCAATAATACACATTCAACAAATATCCAAGTAAACATTTATCCATTCTCAGTCCATTCTTTTCACCACTGTCTCTCATCTTCATCCCTACTTGTACTTCTCTTTTTTTTTATCCCCTTTTCTCCCAATTTGGAATGCCCAATTCTCACTACTTAGTAGGTCCTCGTGGTGGTGCAGTTACTCACCTCAATCCGGGTGGCAGAGGACAAGTCTCAGTTGCCAGTGAGACCGGCAATCTGCATATATTATCACGTGGCTCATTTTGCATGACACTGTGGAGACTCCGCATGTGGAGGCTCATGCTACACTCTGCTATCCACGCACAACTTACCACATGCCCCATTGAGAGCGAGAACCACTAATTGTGACCACAAGGAGGTTACCCCATGTGACTCTACCCTACCTAGCAGCCGGGCCAATTTGGTTGCTTAGGAGACCTGGCTGGAGTCACTCAGCACACCCTGGATTTGAACTCGCGACTCCAAGAGTGGTAATCAGCGTCAATACTCGCTGAGCTACCCAGGCCCCCTCCTACTTGTACTTCTCTGATCAATTTGAAACTTTGTATTGGATCTCATGCTGTTGCCTTAGGACAAATTGCTGTTGCTGTATTCCTCATTTGTAAGTCGCTTTGGATAAAAACGTCTGCTAAATGAATAAATGTAAATGTTAAAATGTAAGTAAACTAGTGTTACACTAACTGCTGTCTCATATACTACACAAACATGTAAATATATAGTGCATTAACTTACAGAGTGCAAAAATCCTTCGGACCAGTTATCTTTAGCCAAGGAGCTGCAAAAATCTCCCCGTGATCCACTATACAGCCTCCTTTGTTGAGATTTCCCCCATTATTTCATATTATACCTCCTTAAACAAAAACATGGTATAAAACATGGTATTAACATGGTAAAGTCATGCTGACATTTACTGTCTTTAACTTACATTTACATTCACGTTCACAACTTACTAATTCATTCAAAGTAGACTAAAGATGAAGTTCAGTCTGATTTCTTCAGGGTTTGGAGAAAAGCAGTGTTTGGTTTTCACAGGTGTCTGAAGATTAACATTGCCATTTCTTCAGGGTCTTCAGCGATGGTTTCTTGATTATTGAATATAAAAAACATTAACACAGCGTCACTCGACGTTGTGTCGATGTAGTGAAACTAGGGGTTTGCACTTGAGAGCCCCAATCACCTCTGATTTATTCGGAAAAGGCCAATGAGAATTAGCGAGTGGAATTTGCATGCCACTCTCCACCCCGGACATACGGGTATAAAAGGAGATGGTGTGCACCACTCATTCAGACTTGTTCTTCAGAGCCGAATGCACGCATTGTGTTCGTTCCGTCACCTCGTTCTACTTTCTGCTGGATTTAAGGCTCAGATCAGTGGTCTCACTCTCGCACAGTCGAGTGTTGTTCTTCCCCTGGGCGCTTCGGCTGCTGAATTCACACAGGCTGTTGGCGTCTTTTTAAAGATGTCCTGATGCAGGAACTGCACACCGTGACTGACCTCGCTCTATGGGCGACGAAAGTCACGGCGCGCGCCCTGGGTCGGACGATGTCCACTTTGGTAGTCCAAGAGTGACACCTGTGGCTCAACCTTGCGGAGATGCGTGACGCCAAGAAGGCCCAAGGGGGGCTTTTCAGCGACACTGTCAAGGATTTCGCCCACCAGTTCTCGATGGTGAAAAAGCAGACTGAGGCCATTAAACATCCTGCCATGGCACGACTCGGTCGCCTACAGGCCTCCGAAGTCCCACGTTCCATCCGTCCTCCTGCGACCTCAGAAATGAAGATCCTCCCGCAGGAGGGCGGCACCGCCTGCCCGTCAGCCGGCCGCAAAGAACCCCAGACAGGCTTCGAAGTAACCTAGGGATGAAGTTGCTAACACCGACCGGTCTGACCCAGGTCAGCACACGGGCTCCACTCCTGCCCCTGGGCCAGCACGAGGTGAGCAGGCCTCCGCCTGTAACATCGCTGGGTGCCCACTGGGCCCCTGCACCAGTAAAAGAGCAGTTTCCTCACTCCCTGGGTCATTCTCTTGTGCTCAGCCCTCTAGGCCCTTGCTCTCGCGATGCCCAGGCACTGAAAATATTCTCCGTCAGTGAGTGGGATGTGAGCACCTTGTGTTCCCTTATTCTCCGTCAGAGGGAAGCCGGCAAACAGCCGCTCGCCCACCCCAACCACCGCCCACCGTTGCGGGCTGGTAGAGCAGCACGCCACCCACGGACGGTCTTCCCTGTGGGGCATCGGCTCTGCCTCGCCACAAACCACCCACCCCGGGCATGATAAAACCGGTCGTCCTTCTGGTGCCATTAGCACGGAGGCTGGGAGCCTGGTTAGCGCTCTCCAGCCCGTCGCAGTGGTTTATCAGGACGATCCGTCTTGGCTACGCGATCCAGTTCGCCAGACGCCCGCCCAGGTTCAGTGGCATCCTCTTCACCTCGGTACGAAGCGAGGATACCTCAGTCCTTCAGGCGAAGGTCGCTACCCTTCTGGTGAAGGGAGCGATGGAGCCCGTCCCTCTAGCTGAGACGCACAAGGGCTTCTACAGCCCTTATTTTGGATCTGCGTACCTTGAACAGGGCCTTACACAGGCTTCTGTTCAAGATGCTATTGCAGAAGCTCATCCTGGCGTCAGTGCGACATCAGGATTGGTACTTCCATGTGTTGATCCTTCCTCGACTCAGACTGTTTCTTCGGTTTGCCTTCGAGGGGTGAACGTACCAGTACAAGGTCCTCCACTTCGGTCTGTCCCTGTCCCCGCTAAGGGAGAAGGGCATTCGCATCCTCAATTATCTCCACGACTGGCTGATCCTAGCCCACTTGTGGGATCTGTTGTGTGCACACAGGGAGCTTGTGCTTCAGCACCTCGACCGACTGGGGCTTCAGGTCAAATGGGAAAAGAGCAAGCTCTCCCCTGTGCAGAGCATCCCTTTTCTCGGCATGGAGCTGGACTCGGTCACCATGATGGCACGCATCACAAACGAGTGTGCACAGTCAGTGCTGGCCTGCCTGAAAACCTTCAGGCGGAGGACAGCGGTGCCACTGAAACAATTTCAGAGGCTCCTGGGACATATGGCATTCTCAGTGGTGGTACTTCCCCTCAGGTTGATGCATATGAGACTGCTCCAGCACTGGCTACAGACTCGAGTCCCAAGGTGGGCATGGCGCAACGGCACCCAGCGTGTGATAATCACGCCAGGGTGCCGCCACACCTTCAACCCTCGGTCAGACCTGGCATTTCTATGGGCAGGGGTTCCCTAAGAGCAGGCCTCGAGGTGTGTCATTGTCACGACAGATGCCTCGAATTCGGGCTGGTGCGCCATGTGCAACGGTGCAGGCAGTGTCGGGGCTCTGGACGGGCCCCACCTGCAATGGCATATCAACTGCCTAGAGTTGCTGGCAGTATCGCTGGCCCTGCAGATGCTTCAGCCGTTGATTCAGGGCAAGCATGCGTTGGTCCGGATGGACAACTCGGCGACCGTGGAATACATAAACCGCCTGGGCGGAGTACGCACACGTCGCATGTCGCAACTCGTGGAGTCAGCAGACGTTGAGGTCTCTGCGAGCCACTCACGTCCCAGGCGACCTCAATCATGCAGCGGATGCGCTCTCATGACAGGTAACGCTCCCCCATGTAGTCCAGCTGATTTGGGAGAGATTCGGGGAGGCGCAAGTGGACATGTTTGCCTCCCGAGAGTCCTCTCATTGCCCGTTTTGGTACTCCCTGTCCGAGGGTCCCCTCGGCACAGATGCCTTGGCACACAGGTGGCCTCGGTGTCTGTGCAAGTACGCATTTCCCCCAGTGAGCCTAGTTGCACAGATATTGTGCAGAGTCAGGGAGGATGGGGAGCAAGTCCTGATGGTTGCGCCGTACTGGCCCAACCAGACTTGGTTCTTAGACCTGATGCTCCTGGCAGTAGCCCCTCCCTGGCATATTCCCCTGAGGCAGGACCTTCTCACTCAGGGGCAGGGCACGATCCGGCATCTGAGGCCAGACCTCTGGAACCTCCATGTCTGGCTCCTGGATGAGACATGGAAGACCTAGCAGGCCTTTCGCCATCGGTGATAAGCACGATCACTCAGGCCAGAGCCCCCTCCATGAGGCGGCTGTATGCTCTGAAGTTGCGTCTTTTTGCAAACTGGTGTTCTTCCCGTGGGGAAGATCCACAGAGGTGCGTGGTTGGGTCTGTGTTGTCCTTCTTACAGGAGAGGCTGGAGAGATGGCTGTCTCCCTCCACCCTGAAAGTGTATGTGGCTGTCATAGCAGCATATCACGATACACTGGATGGGAGACCCTCGCGGCAGCACGACCTGATCATCAGGTTCCTCAGAGGCGTGAGGAGGTTGAATCCTCCTTGACCGCGCATGATTCCCTCTTGGGATCTCTCTGTGGTCCTGTTGGTGTTACAGAGAGCCCCATTTGAGCCCCTGAAGGAGGCTGAGCTCAGCACTCTGTCGATGAAGATGGCCCTCCTGGTAGCACTCACCTCTGTCAAGAGGGTTGGGGACCTGCAGGCACTTTCTGTCACCAGCGAATGACTGGAGTTCCGATTATGTGACCAAAAGTCCCACCACTCCCTTTCGGGATCAGGTGGTGAACCTGCAAGCGCTCCCTTCAGAGGAGGAAGTCCTGACCTTATCGTTATTGTGTACAGTTCGCGCCCTGCACATCTATCTGGACCGCACGGAAAGCTGTAGATGCTCGGAGCAGCTCTTTGTCTGTTTTGGAGGACAGCAGAAGGGGAAGGCTATCTCCAAACAGAGGCAGGCCCATTGGATTGTGGATGCCATATCTTTGGCTTACCAATCGCAAGACCTGCCGTGCCCCTTGGGAGTTCGGGCGCACTCCACCAGAGGTGTTGCGTCCTCCTGGGCACTAGCGAGTGCTGCCTCTCTAACAAACATATGCAGAGCAGCGGGTTGGGCTAAACCCAATACCTTTGCGAGGTTCTGCAACCTCCGCATAGAACCGGTTTTGGCCTGAGTGTTACTGGGTACCAACAGGTAAAGGTCAGGCAGATAGTTGGGTGTATCGCTTGCATTAGCACCTTTCCCCTCTCGAGGTGATAATGTGCACTGTCTTGTCCATAACAGTTCCCTGTAACTGGTGAACACTGGACGCCTTCTCGATTTCTTAAGCGCTGTCCAGTGACGAACTTGGCGGAGGAGTAATGCCACCAGGCCCGGTACTCGTGGTATGGCCCTTTTCAGGTGAGCCCGTGTACTTGGGTTCAGTGCTCCATACGTGGTGAATCCCCCCCCACTAATCCCGTATAGTGTATTTCCACTGTTCGGTTTCGCTCTGCCTCAGACACTGTGGCTGCGTACCCTCTCCATAGATAGGGTCCTCCCCAGGGGTTTCGTTCTATATGTGAACTTCCCAGTCGGTAAGTCCTTTTGAGGTATTCTCCACATGTTAACCTCCCTCCGGTAGGATGTGGTCTCCGTGGTGCTCTCCCTCCAGGAGAGGGAAGAGTACTTCCCCAGCACTATTCTATCAGGTGCTCGGCAGGAAATTGCTTAATACGGAAATCAGGAAAGGCCACCGCCTGTAGCCTTCTCTGGTAAGTGCTCTCCTTCCACCCTTAACTGGACCAGGGAGGCGCCTTACCTGACATACTGGAAGGTCACAATGAGGTCGAGTGCTCGCTGCGAGGCACACAGCAGCTTTCCTGTGTCCTCTACGCTCTACCTCGTGACACAGTTCCGCACCTATGCCGTTTAGTATAGGGACCCCTAGTGTCACTACATCGACACAACGTCAAGTGAGTGACATATAGGGAATGTCTCAGTTACTAATGTAACCTCCATCAGGGAACGAGACGTTGTGTCCCTCCTGCCACAGTGCTGAACCTCTCGGCTCCTCAGCACAAATCTGAATGAGTGGTGCATGCCATCTCCTTTTATACCCGTATGTCCGGGGCGGAGAGTGGCATGCAAATTCCACTTGCCAATTCTCATTGGCCTTTTCTGAATAAATCAGAGGTGACTGGGGCTCTCAAGAGCGAACCCCTAGTTTCATTACATTGACACAACGTCTCGTTCCCTCCATTAGGAAACGGAGGTTATATTAGTAACCGAGATGTTTCTCTACATGTAGAGTGAAAAGCAACAGAATAAAGTGACAAGATGTGATACTAGTGTTGTAGTCAAGTCAGTTACACTTCTTGTAAGCAGATCAGAGCTATTGTAGAGGATCACTCCTGTACTGAAACATACTAATTTGACTGACATTATTTTTGATAGGAATACACTGGAACTACTGAAAAAAGCTTTTTAATTAGATACATTTGAGGTTATTTTGAGAAAAAAAGAAGACTCTTTTCTAATACTTACCATTACAAAAACAAATCATCTTCTGTCTTACTGGCCTTTTATTGCCTGATAAAACTTTGTATAAAAAAAAAACATGGTTTAAAACATGGGATTTATATGATTAAGTCATGATGACATTTATTGCCTTTAACTTACATTTACACATTTACAACTTGCCAACTTGTTAATTTGACTGGATGTTTTTTTAGTTCAGTCAGAGAATTTGAGTTTTTATTTTAAAAACGGTAAACAAAAGCCTTGATAAAATAAGAAGAATGACTGTGGGACAGATGGCAGAAACAAAAATATATGATGGGGTTTTTTCTGAGACGCTGCACAATCGTCGTCATCCTCCTCCTCCTCATTGATATTTTCCTCATCAAAGTTAGTTTCAGTGCAGCTTCAACAATTCACAGACTAAACATGAAAAAATATATTGTTTATTTGTTATAGGTACAGTAGTAAAGAAACGAATCGCTAAATTAAACCAGAGATTTTTACAAAACTAAACGTCCTGGTTACTTTCATAACCTCTGTTCCCTGATGGAGGGAACGAGACATTGTGTCGATGTAGTGACACAAAGGGTCACTCTTGGGAGCCCCAAACACCTCTGCTTTTTTGAAAAAAGGCCAATGAGAATTGGCGAGTGGAATTTGCATGCCACTCCCCTGGACATACACGTATAAAAGGAGCTGGTATGCAACCACTCATTCAGGTTTTGTGCTGAGGAGCCGAGACCAGGTCCCGGCCATTTCAGCGGGTAGTTAAACATTGTGGCAAGAGGGACACAACGTCTTGTTCCCTCCATCAGGGAACGGAGGTTATGAAAGTAACCAGGACATTCCCTATGTCACTCACTCGACGTTATGTCGATGTAGTGACACTAGGGTCCCTATACAAAACACCACAACTAGCTGAACTGTGTTACGTGAACTGGCAGCGTGTGATGGGCAGACTGCTGTGTGTCTCGTAGCCAGCACACCAGGCCATCACGTAACCTCCCCCAACGCTCTTATGAGCGTCGAACGGTCCATTAGGAAAAGTCGGCTGCCCAACTATAGGGACAGGCTAGCCCAGCCGAGACCTCTTTTCCTTCTCTTTTCTCCCCAAAAAGAGTGGAATTTGTTAACTGACTGGGAGCCATAAGTGTCTGCGTCCCTCCCCCGACCACACCCCGCCCAAAAGAGGGGGGAGGGGGTATTTTGAGTGGAATACATCACATTGACTTACCGAGTCTTGTCGGAAGTATGTCATGTGGAGAGGTCCCATGGTAGGTCCTACCCGAAGGGGGAGGAGTTTCTACAGAGCATGGCAACCGGGGGCAGAGGGGCCTCTGCCCAAGGAAGACGCAGTTTGCCATCAGGGAAACAATTTTGTGGAAGATATCACATGGGGTCGTCATCAGGGAACCAGCACATGTGGAACACCTACCTCAGTACAGAGGCTCATTAGCGCACGTACTGGGCCGGTCAGCGAGTTTCTCCGCAAACTCAACTGCCAGAGGGCTAAGAAGGAAAGTCATCCAGGGATCACAGTCTGTGAACACGACTGGGAGTCAAGAGCACACGTTTTCACCTCAAGGGAGGGGAAAGGCGCTATGCGTATGCGGTACACCCGGCCAGTTTTTCCCGGAACTTACCTGCTCGTGCCTGCCAATACACAGGACGTGACTGGCTCAACCTGGAGATTTTAGAACCTTGCAAAGGTGTTGGGTGTTGCCCAGCCTGCTGCTCTGCAGATGTCTGCCAAGGAGGCGCCACTGGCCAGAGCCCAGGAGGCCGCCACACTCCTGGTGGAGTGGGCTCGTAACCCCACAGGGGGTTGCACATCCTGAGCCTGATATGCCATCGCGATGGCGTCAATGACCCAGTGGGCGATCCTCTGTTTGGAGACAGTGCTTCCTTTTCACTTTCCACCAAAGCAAACAAAGAGCTGCTTGGAGCTTCTAAGGCTCTGCGTGCGATCCAAATAGATGCGTAAAGCTCGCACCGGACACAGCAACGCCAAGGCTGGGTCTGCCTCCTCCTGGGGCAGCACTTGCAGGTTCACCACTTGATCCCTAAAAGGGGTTGTGGGAACCTTGGGCACATAGCCCGGTCTGAGTCTCAGGATCACGTGAGAGTAACCCGGACCGAAATCCAGGCATGATTCGCTGACAGAAAACGCCTGCAGGTCCCCTACCCTTTTGATGGACGTGAGCGCAGTCAGGAGGGCAGTCTTCAAAGAGTGCCTTAAGCTCATCTGACTCCAAGGGCTCAAAGGGAGCTCCCCATAGACCCTGAAGGACTACAGAGAGGTCCCACGAGGGGACGAGGCACAGTCTGGAGGGATTCAACCTTCTAGTGCCTCTCAGGAACCTGATGATCAAGTCGTGCCTCCCCAAATACTTACCATCTACTGCATCGTGATGAGCCGAAATGGCAGCTACATACACCTTCAGGGTGGAGGGGGACAGCCGCCCTTCCAGCCTCTCCTGCAGGAAGGAAAGCACTGATCCGACTGCGCATCTCTGGGGGTGTTCGCATCAGGAAGAACACCACTTTGCGAACATACATCACTTCAAGTCATACAGGCACCTTGTATAGGGAGTCCTAGCCTGAATGATCGTGTCTACCACTGCGGGTGGTAGGCCACTTAGGTCTTTTGCGTCCCATCCAGGGGCCAGACGTGGAGATTCCAGAGGTCTGGTCACGGGTGCCAGATGGTGCCCCGTCCCTGAGAAAGAAGGTCCTTCCTCAGGGGAATTCGCGAGGAGTGTTAGATCCGAGAACCATGTCTGGGTGGGCCAGTAGGGTGCTACTAGGATGACCTGCTCCTCGTCCTCCCTGACCTTGCACAGGGTCTGTGCAAGTACGCTCACTGGGGGAAACGCGTATTTGCGTAGTCCAGGGGGCCAGCTGGGTGCACAGGGGCAGTGGGACCACCACTGGAGCACCATACCTTCAAAGATGGAACGGTGGACGGTGGTCATGATGAAGGCCGTGCGCACCGGACATGTGACCCAGGGAACAAGAAAACTGCTCTTTTGTTGAATTTTTGGGTACCGCAGCCTCTTGGACATGTGGCGAAATTAAATGATAAATTAAATGAAAATGAAACAAAAGATTCTCCTCCCGGAGTGGTCTGCTCACCAGCTCCAGAGAAGCGGGTCTCCTTGCCTCTGGGTTACCCGTCTCAGGGGCGTTTCAAAGCCTTCCTTGGGTTCTTGGCGGCCGGCCGTGAGACGGGTGGCATCTGCTTCCTGTGCTGGGCTCCACGCCAGGGCCGGGCCACTGGGGCGGGCTGCGGCGGAGCCGGTGTTGTAGTTGCAGGAGGATGCCCTTGGCGACGACCAGACGGGGTGCGGGGTCTTGAGCCATGCCGGGGCAGGATGTGCTGTATGGCCTCCGTCTGCTGCTTCACCACCGAGAACTGCTGGGCAAAGTCCTCAACGGTGTCGCCAAATAGGCCAACCTATTGGCCTATTTGAGATGGGGGCGTCAAGGAACCGTGTCTTGTCAGCCTCTCGCATCTCAACCAAGTTGAGCCAAAGGTGGCACTCCTGGACCACCAGGGTGGACATCGCCTGCCCGAGAGACTGCGTCGTGACCTTCGTTGCCCGGAGAGCGAGGTCGGTCGCAGTTCTTTTAGCACCTTGGCTTGGTGTACTTGCAGGAGAGCCATGGCATGCAGCGGCTTGTCCAGCGGCACCGTAGGCCTTAGCCGTCAGGGATGACGTAAACCTACAGGCCCTGGATGGGAGTTTCGGGCACAAGTGCACCGCAAGTACCTTATCCACCTGGGGGATCACCAAATACCCCCTGGCCGCTCCGCCATCCAGGGTAGTGATATCGGGGGAGCTGAAAGACCGGGACCGGGCAGTTAAAGGTGCCTCCCTCAATCTTGTAAGCTCCTCATGCACTTCTGGGATGAAAGGAAGGGCAGGGTGTGGCCGTGGGTGTTGCCTCGAGCCCAGGAACCAATCGTCGAGCCGCGAGGGTTCAGGGGAGAGTGTAGGGTTCCACTCTAGCCCGACGCTTGCGGCCACCCGGGAAAGCATGTCCGTCATTTCCGCGTCGGCCTGGGACTGGGCAACCATTCCCGAAGGAGGAAGACCAGTCGAAGCCTCTGTGTCCGACTGGACGAGCCTGCTCTCCGATACTGCGCTCGATAACTCGTCTTCTTCCCGGGCTCCGAACGAGAGGTCGAACTCACCCTGAGACGAGCCGGCGATCTCGTCCGAGTGCCCAACCGGGGCAAGCGAGCATGCTGGGGAATGGGAGGTCCGTGGGGGGATACCCGGCAGAGGTGGTCTCATTGAGGTCCCCAAATCGCCCCCAGTGCTAACCGGCATGGCCTCATACCCGTAGGTAGAAGGACCGAGGCGGGGAGCCACTGGGGTGGCTTTCTTTCTTATGAATGCAAGCCGTGACCGCAACGTTGCCATGGTCATGTTCTCGCAATGAGGACAAGACCCATCCACGAACGATGTCTCCGCTTGGGCAGCACCCAGACACGTAAAACAGTGATCGTGGCCCTCAGAAGCGGAGAGATAATGACCACAACCAAGAATAATACATAAACGGAAAGGCATCTTTAAAAAGACGTTCCGTGTGTGCTGCTCTTTTAGAAAAAAATATGTTCTTTTTTTAGAATATACTCTTTTAGTTGTTTCTGCCGAAGCGCCCAGGGGCGTTCTCTGCACTCCACAGGTGCAGAGGGGGAGAAGCTGCTGAAATGTGCCATAGAATCCAGCAGCTTCAATGAATAGAACCGCTCGGCTCCGAAGAGAAAATCTGAATGAGTGGTTGCATACCAGCTCCTTTTATACCCGTATGTCCGGGGGAGTGGCATGCAAATTCCACTCGCCAATTCTCATTGGCCTTTTTTAAAAAAAGCAGAGGTGTTTGGGGCTCCCAAGAGTGACCCCTATTGTCACTACATCAACACAACGTCGAGTGAGTGACAGATAGGGAACTAAGCTAACCGCTCGCGGCAGTCTCGTGCGTGAAGTTAAAGTGCCCTTTGTCCCTTTAAGAGCATATGCTAAATAAATACACCAAATGTAAATGTGCATCGATGCTTCCCCAAGTTGTTTTCTTCTAAATTAGCCAATTTTTTATATGGCTTAGTAAATGATCCATTGTTTTGCCTCCATCCAAACAGTTCAAACATGGCACTCATCCACCACTATCACCAGAACATTGAGACTCCTCCAACTGCTGTGAGTGAAACTCTTCTGTACCTGAATGCACAAAAATGAAGCTCATTTTACAAAGTTCGCTCTTACAAAGCAAATTGCTGAAAAGAATGCATTACCCTCGCGCAGTCACGTTGCCATGTCCGTCTTAGTATTTATAAATATTTGTGAATTTCCCATACTGTAGTATTTATTTATATTTTAGATATAATAGGCATATTTATTTATTTTTCACTAATTCACGACATTAAATGTGTGGTTTACAAATTTCCAACATTACAGATATAAGATATTCATTTTATGATAGGTCTACTACATAATGCAGCCTAAAAAAGATCAATTCAAGCCGAATCATTTCCAGAAGTGGCCCAGATCAAGTGACCTGATCTGGCCCAGCTGTGATGAGCCAGAATCGCCCAAGTGCTTTAACGCTGTAACTAAAAAACACGTGAGGCTGCCAGCTGTGGGTATCACTCGGCCCGGATCATAACTGCCGATGCCTGTTCTGTCAAAGTCTGTTCCCCTTATGTTTTCCCATTGTCGAAATCTGTTCCCCCTAAATTTCGCCTTAGGTTAGTGTCGAAGTCTGTTCCCCCTATGTTTCCCCATAAGGTTAGTGTTGAAGACTGTTCCCCCTATGTTTCCCTTTAAAGTTATTGTTGAAGTCTGTTCTCCCTTTGTTTCCCCTTTGTCGAAGTCTGTTCCCCCTTAGTTTCGCCTTAGGTTAGTGTTGAAGTCTGTTCCCCCTGTGTTTCCCCTTAGGTTAGTGTCGAAGTCTGTTCCCCCTATGTTTCCCCTTAAAGTTAGTGTCGAAGTCTGTTCCTCCTATGTTTCCCCTTTGTCAAATTATGTTCCCCCTATGTTTCCCCATAATGTTAGTGTCGAAGTCTGTTCCCCCTATGTTTCCCCTTTGGTTAGTGTAGAAGTATGTTCCCCCTATGTTTCCCCTTAAGGTTATTTTCAAAGTCTGTTCCCCCTAAGTTTGCCTTAGGTTAGTGTCAAAGTCTGTTCCCCCTATGTTTCCCCTTAGGTTAGTGTGGAAGTCTGTTCCCCCTATGTTTCCCCTTAGGTTAGTGTGGAAGTCTGTTCCCCCTATGTTTTCCCTTAAGGTTAGTGTTGAAGTCTGTTCCCCCTAAGTTTCGCCTTAGGTAAGTGTCGAAGTTTGTTCCCCCATGTTTCCCCTTAGGTTAGTGTCGAAGTCTGTTCCACCTATGTTTCCCCTTAGGTTAGTGTCGAAGTCTGTTCCCCCTATGTTTCCCCTTATGTTAGTGTCGAAGTCTGTTCCCCCTATGTTTCCCCTTATGTTAGTGTTGAAGTCTGTTCCCCCTATGTTTCCCCTTGAGGTTAGTGTCGAAGTCTATTCCCCCTAAGTTTCGCCTTAGATTAGTGTCGAAGTCTGTTCCCCCTATGTTTAATGTTTAACAGCGCTGTTGACGTCTGTTCCCCCTATGTTTCCCCTTAGGTTAGTGTCGAAGTATATTCCCCCTATGTTTAATGTTTAACGGTGCTGTCGAAGTCTGCTCCCCTATGTTTCCCCTTAGGTTAGTGTCGAAGTCTGTTCCCCCTATGTTTAATGTTTAACAGCGCTGTCGAAGTCTGTTCCCCCTATGTTTCTTCTTAGGTTAGTATCGAAGTCTGTTCCTCCTATGTTTAATGTTTAACGGCGCTAGGGGGAACAGACTTCGACAGAACACAGAGTCTGAGCCGCAGGCGCCGCTATGCTACAGAGCTTGGGCTGATTACTACATGCTACCTGGGAAAGTTATAGCTTAGTTAGCTCATGATTTTTCAATAAAGTAAAACTGTTGCTTCATAGATATTAGCTATTTAATTATCTTCCTGAAAATCAAAAGGAAAATACACTGTGAACATTTATAATTTCATTTGTTAGCCCTAATGAAACAAAAACAACAACAACAATGCATTTAATTAATAGCGTTAATCCGTATTCTAGTCAGCAGTGTTAAACTAAAAGTGTTAGACCCACTCATATTTATATATATGTGTGTATGTGTGTGTGTGCTTGCTTATTTTGTTCTTTTTTTAAATAATGTGCTTCAAAGTTACAACGGTTGGTGTGGAGTAGTTAAAAACTGAAGTTCTTTATACGTCGTGTGGACTGATAGCTCAGGGGCTGTGCGCTTGCATCAACTGATACTGTCTTTTTCTGCTAATCACGGGTTCGAGACCAGCTTTTCTTGTCTTATTGTCTGTTTGGATACATGTAGAAAGTAAACTACAGTACATTCAGCAGATTCACAAAAAGGCATTTTGCGCTGTGGCTGCTACTGACACTGTGTCCTGTAAGATCATTGTTGGTCATTTGTTCATATTATACTGTGTATATTTTTACATGGTATTTAGCTTATATTTGTCACCGCAAATATTTATTATTCAACTTAATTACATTATACAGTAGCCTACAATAGCGCAAACGTAGTTCACAATAGTGTTGAACATTATTGCTTTTTGTCACATTGTATTGCGCACACTGCAGCGAGACAATGAGCCCCGTGACGCGTGTAAATAACGAACATCACGTCTGAGGGAGATTTAGTTATCCTTGTTCCACTTTATTTCCAAATGTTCTACAGTTGCTGGTGTGTTTGTTGTTTTATTTTCATCACGCCTGCCGCCGCGCTGTGATAGTGGGGGTTCCCTCTACGTCATTCTCCGGTGTTACGGTTTAACTGGGGCTGAGCTCTGAATAAACTTACTACATAATGTTGGCATCGTTGTACAGATGAAAATAAGTGGTATAATTAGCTCGAAAGGCAGAATGACGCAAAAAAAAAACTTCAATCTGACTGCAGGGGATTCAATCAAAAACAACATGATCAGCACAACTTCACACAGCGTTATCAGTTTGAGCTGTTAGGCAGCGATAATAGTAGTGAGCATCTTTATGTTCAAATCAGGTTTCTTTATTTGGTGGGAAATGGTACATATTATCAAGCAATGTTAACGCCATGTTAACTTGTGCTTCATGTTCACAATATGATGGTCTTGTCAGATGATGACATTGTATGAAATCTGAACGTCTTTTTCTCGTCTAAACACTGCTCCAAAATATTATGTGACGTTATACAATCAATCAGTAATTGAATGAACAACAAACTGCCAGAATTAATAAAGCACTACTGAGTTTTTTTGTTATTAGTGTAAGTATATTTTTTCAATGTATGTTGCTAATGTAATCGATCATGTTCTTGCCTGGCAACATGTGAGTCCCCACTGCACCATTTTCAGCTCAAACAAAAGGTTAAGGTGTAAAAGAAAAATGTATCTATAAAAAGTGTTAAAAGGGTTCTAAAGTCTAAAATAATGCACTAAACAGATAGAAACACGGATCAGTCCTGATGTCCTCTACAGATAAAATAACCATAGTATCACCATGGTATTTTGTAGTAAAATAATTTAAACTAAAAAATTAAACATGATTACTACAATATTACTATAGTAAAACTATCTTTATATTATTTTTTATTTATTATAAATAGTAATAAAGAAAATGTTAGGAGTGGAGTCAAGAAACAGAATGGGAAAAATTATACGCCATTAGAGCGACACTCACAACACACTTTGTTGTGTATTTCTATGTTGCCAATAGACTATTGGGGTTACATCTGAAAGCAAATAGTCATTCCGAAAAATAATCAATATTATCAAGCTTTGGGGCAACATTGGTTAATAGCAAATATTAATAAAATACTATGACAGATAAATAATAACAAAGCTCATAACCTGCAGGTTTGAACTGCATAGCGTTTCTGGTTATCACGTTTAGCGTAAAACTCAAACGCATGTATTGAGACAAATATTATACAAATTATGTGGTCACAGTACTAACTTCCACTCTAATTAATGTAATGGAAAATTGCGATTCTTTTTCAAATATTTTATAATATTTCCTTTGATAAGTATTTTGCTCCCATAAATAATGATTCTGTTCACTTTTTCTTTAGTTTTTATTGCCAGGAGAATATAACATAAAACGACACAATGGTATACATATAAATTAATTAATTCACATTTGAAAATCCTGTTTAAAATAGAAAATATGGGCTGGCCTATCGGCACATTAAAAAATTGTATTTAGAGTTTAGAGTCTTAACAGTTTTTGTATATGTGGTCTAACGATGCTCACTCATAACGTCTGTGCATATGTATAAAAATACTCACAAATGAAAATTCTCTAATGAATTGTGAATGAATGCAAACAAATAACTCTCCAATGCGTAGACGTTCTCGTGAACGCTGAATGGTGCAGTAAAGTCTTTATCATACATCTCCATTGCAACATTTAGCCAGAAAATAAATGTTGTGGTGTTTTTAAGTTTGTTGTTGTTTTTCTTTCTTCTCTTCTCTTCTCTTTTTTTTTTATTTTTTTATGACAGTTGGCAAAACAAGCATAACTTGCCCTTATTGCCTCCAACTCAATGGCCGTTACATTGGGAGAAAGAGCTCTGAGGCATTCAGCTCTGGCCTATTGAAATTCTATGGTTGTAGCGACCCTTAGCAGTTTAGAGCTGCTAATGACCCATCACGTGGTGATCGCAGTGGTAGAAAGCCTATTCGGAATGGATACCCACTGTATTTGGCTTTTTTTTGTTTTTGTTCTGAAAATGAATGCTTACATTTCATGGGAGTTTTTGTTTTCAAGCTTGTGGTTTTTTTATTTTAAGAAAAGAGAAAAGTTTTGTCATGTGAATTGTGAGTTTTGCTTGTGTAGGTGAACTTATGAGAATTTCATTCTTTGTATTTCTTAAGGCTGCACTATAATGGTTAAAATGATAATCACGATTATTTTGCCCAAAATTTTAATCACGATTATTAATCATGGTAGTTCTGTCATATGAGGATTTTTTTTATTGCAGGACTGCATGGTTTGGACAAAAAAAAAAAAAAAAATCACTGTTGCAACTAGGGGTGCACCGATCGATCGGCCACCGATCGAAATCGGCCGGTATTCGTCTTAAATCCATGTCCATGATCGGCGATTGGACAATCGTGCCTAGAATCAGGGCTGATCTTTTTTGCAGCACACAAGGAATCACACATACACACTGCTCCTCTGATGAATGAGTGCTTGCAGTGAGCAGGAAGAGGATAAAGAGGCAGCTAATGGGTCTAAATATGAATTAAACAACAAATAAACATGTTAATAAACAAATACTTATCTGACACGTGATGTAACATGAGTCGTGACAATCGGACATTGTGTGGAACGATAGAGACTGTTTGAGCCTTTAACATGAGTGCTCTCAGTGTCAGTCAAACATGCGGCTCTCCAGGTGCTCTCAATATCTCATCATCAGTCACTCATCTCAGCACTGGGGATCCCAATTTAAATCAGATTAATGTTGGTCACAAAACCAATAATAACTGTTTAACCTTCAATAGCGGCACTGCGTCTTCATGCATTTAATTAATAATTAGTTATTTGTGTTACAACAAGACACCAAAGACAGTAAACAAATCATAGATATTAATGATTTCTCACTGGTACAGTTTTAGAGCTTGTAATGGATATATTTTTCTTATTTTTGAAAGTATCTCTGCTGTGTGTGATGCTCTCATGGTTTTTACTGCTTACCAGTATGTCACAATGACCTTTTGATACTGACAACAGAACTATTCATAACTGTTTTCAATACAAATGCATTTTAGCAGTTCACAGTTAATGTAATTTTAATGTAATTTTGGTAACACTTAACAAAAAGGTTTCATTTCTTTAACATTAGTTAATGCATTAGGTATCATGAACAAAAATAAATAAAATTGATTTAAAAAATGTATTAGTATATGTTGTAACTAACTATAAGTTCATTAGTTAATGTTAACTACAATAATGTTGTTAAATAGTGTTAACAAATGAAACCTTTTTGTAAAGTGTTACCGTAGTTTAACTGTGTGGGGCATAAACATATAACTGCAGCATGTAACTTGAAAAAGTGTGGCAAAGGGCACTTTAAGAAAAAAACGGTATCCGTATCGGACTATCTTAGTGTTAAAAAATCGGAGATCGGTATCGGCCTCAAATTTCCTGATTGGTGCACCACTAGTTGCAACTGCTTAGCTATCAATTCTAAAATAAAAATACTAAATTACATTAATCAGCAGTTCATGTTGAACAAGGTGTTAAAACTACAAACTAATAAATTATTCCTTTTAAACAAAATTAAGACATGTTTTGCCCATGTTTTTTTGCCAATAGAAAGAGTTACTCTGTAGGGTGTTCACACTTGAGTCTTCTTTAAAAGATATATTATTTTTACATTATTATTATTATTATTATTATTATTAAGAAGGTCCCGGGTTCGAGTCCCGGCTCAACTGGGCCTTTCTGTGTGGAGTTTGCATGTTCTCCCCATGTTTGTGTGGGTTTCCTCCGGGTGCTCCGTTTTCCCACACAAGTCCAAAAACTTGCAGGATAAGTGAACTGGAGACTCTAAATTGCCCTGTAGGTGGGAGTCCCCCAGCCACTGGGGGTTGCGTCAGGAAGGGCATCTGGCGAAAAACCTGTGCCAAGTCAAATATGTGGATCAGAGATGGATCACAATGAATTATTATTATTATTGCGATATAAAATAGTAATATATTTCTGAAATAATTTAACATGTAGCATTGCTATACAGTCCTTTAAATTGAAAGGAAGATTGTTTCAGTGTTTAATTTGAGTTGACAACAGCGTTGTGCTCCACTTTTCATACATGGTGAAATGCTCTCATTTCCTCCTCAATCCACAAAACTCTGGTGCCATAAGGGTTACTTCAGATTTGTTTAGAAACTTGCAGTAGCGAAACATATTTTGAATTACACAAATGTGTTATTGAAGTAAATCTGTAGCACTTTAAATATAATGCAGTTGGCATACGTTAGCAGGCTGCACTAACCAAACCGAATTCAGAGCACAGCTGTTCTGCGTATAGCACATAATCAGAACACAAGATGGAATTTGTGTGTATCGAACAGAGAACCACTCTGAGACCGGTGAAACGGCGCATTATGAGCATCATGTGTGTTCCGAGTATTCGTAACACACTACAGATCAGAGCTGTGCACATACAAGAGATACAATACTCATGAACTTCTGAGGCTACATATTTCAGAGCATGCTCAAAAGTGCACGCTCTGAAATTGGTCAGTGGCGAACTTCTGAAGAGAGCATGATGCGTCAGTTGAGGTGAAAATGGGCTTCGAAAAAGCTTGTGATTTGGTCTATCATTCATTGACAGAGCCTAAACTGAACATGAGTAACAATTTGCAACTTTACCTAGCTGAATGCAATTTCTGCTTGGTACTGTAGCTCACTGTGATCACCACAGATGATTATGCTTAATTAACCATGAGAGGCAGAAACCGTGTTCGCGGTTAATAGTGCAGCCCTAGTATTTCTACAATACAGTGAATATTTTAGTCTCTTTCATCCGATGGCTTTATTTTCTATTTATTTTCCAGTTATTCTCATCTTCTGTTTATTTTCTATTCTTTAAAGGTGAGGTGTGTAATTTCTGTGCCACAAGTGACATCAAACAGAATTGCAATCTTTTTTTTTGAGAGGCCTATCTGGGTAGGACATAACAACATTAGTGAAACCAGTGGCTTGAGTTTGGGGCAAGACTACCTGTTTGCTGACCATGATAGATTAAGGGAGAGTTTGAAACTTGTATGAAAACATGCAAATCTGTTTTACAGTTCCAGTGATGCAGAAATAACACATCTCCTTTAAGATCCAAATACATAAGCTTAATAATTATGCTTTAACATAAATGTGGTAGAACTGGTCTCATGCAACCACACACAAACACACACTCTTAAGAGCATACGTTATCAGTCTCAAAGGATAGAGTTTCCTCCAGTAACGGCTTCAGCAGGCCTATGTCTCCGTCCCTGTCTTTGTCACTGCAGTGCGGCCCCTGGCCCCTAATGAGGAAACCTGCTACGCAGGGATAGAGATCACATTCACAGATCCAAACACACATACACATAGTGGTCTTCCATTCTCTCATCTTGCTCCCAGGCAGCTCAGCCAAAAGACTGAGAGTTTTTGCTGTTAGGCTGCGGGCGTGGAGGAGTGTGTGGGTGTATGGGGGGACAGGACTGTCAGCAATACATAATGTATCCAGCGGACCACCGGGGCTGATGCACAAATAGGGGCTCAGGGAAACCACCAAGAGAGAGAGAGAGAGAGTTATAAGTAATGGGAGGAGGATAAGAGGGAGAGGAGAGGGCAGTGGTTGTACATGGTCCATTGAAAGCAGCCTGAAGGGTAATTGGACAGGGCAGGTAACCTGCGGATCGAGAAAAAAAAAAAAAAAAGATAGTGCAGTGATGGAAGGTCATAGCTGTAGGGGGGATAGGGAGGCCCTTTTTGGTGTGTGTGATGGAGGGTAATCTGATACATAATGTGGCCAGAGGCCCTCATGCTCATGTAGGCTTTCAAGTCTGAAGAGAGGCCTTGCAGTGAAATCCAAGATGATGGCCCCTCTCTCTCCCTTGTTTTTCTCTTATTTTAGAGGGGATCTGCCTCATTAGCTATCGTAGCATGTTTGTTGGGCTCTGTCAAACCCCATCTCCATGTCTACTGTACGCGGTCCGGCTTTTGAAGCCACACATAATGGATTCCTAATCAAGATCTCGGCCGGAGCTGAAAAACCGGCCTGGGCTTCAGTGCATCTCTTCCAGCACAAAGACAGAACACAAACACAATGCCGGCTGGAATAAAGCAGAGCAAATAAACAAGAAGACTGAAATGTATAACAAGTAGAAACACAATTATTATGATTTACTGTTCATGCACCGCTCCTCATTTCTTCCCTAGGACTGAGTGTTGTGGCGTCTGTAATAGTGGGTGTTTTAAGGTCTCTGTTCTGACCTCTAACTAAATATCTACCATTTGCTTTTCTAACTGCCCACACACTTCACCTTTCAGCCCCACTGAAAAGAGAAAGAGACAGAGGAAAACACTTTGTGTACTGACTGCATTTTTGTCATGCTGCTACATGCTATCTTTCCGTCTCTTTGACAGCCTGCTCTTTCTCTCTCTCTCTCTCTCTCTCCCTCTCCCTCCCTTTATAAAAAATGAGAGAAGAAACAAGAGAAGAAAAACTCAGAAGAATAAACAGTTAGACTGAGTAACCCACTAAGAACTCTGATAATTTCAGTAATATACTGTATATTTGTATAAAATAATAAGGCTAGTGAACTACATATTACTTGCTGGAAAAACAGTTATTTCAATTTATGAATATAACTTTTTTAATATTAATAAAATGATATTTGATATTATTTTTTTAGCATAATTGACTTGCATAGTTTGTACACCCTAAAATGATTTTCATAATTTACTCAACCTCGTGGCATCTCAAACTCGTATAACATTCTATTTTCTGCGGAACACAAATGAAGATATTTTGAAGAATGTATGAGGTGTTTCAAAAAAATATTAAGCTCCAAAAAGGACATAAAGGCAGCATAAAAGTAATCACATAAAATAACCCTGATCCGTATGACTCGAATGGTTTAATCCATGTACGGTGCTTTGGGTGAAAAAACAGAACAAAATGTATGTTCTTATTCTCTATAAATCTTGACATCCGGCCCGATTGGAACACTCGGCTTACAGACAGTGATTCTTTTGACTCACGCGGTTGCCAAGGACTCAAACCTGATATCGTTTTATATCAATAAGGCTTTTTAATTGTCTAGTGTTTATCTTCAACATTCTGTTGACCACAGTACATTTTAAAAGTATCCCAAAAAAAAACTGCATTTTCTGCATTTTCTAAATAGCCTAATGGGGCATGAAAACCACAAACCTGGCTGGTTTGTGTACACTGCTCTGCGCATGCATCAAGCACGTGGAAATGTGTGAATGAGCTTCTTCTGTCAACGCGCCAAGGAGACTGCAGATGTCAAGATTTATAGTGACTAAGGAATTTGGTTTCCAAAGCTATTGTATCACTTCAGAAGAAGTTTTGTTTTTGTAAACTTTTTATGTGTTATAAAACTTTAAGATTGAAGTTTAAAATTTTTTTAAATTATTACTTACTTTGATAGAATGTTTGAAATCTAACCAACAGCAATAACATCACCATACTATAGGGGTTTTCAACCTTTTTTGGTTCACAACCCATTTTTTGGTTCCAAAATTCTTTGCAACCCCGCACCCATATCACAGAATCATACTTTAGGTAGGATATCACAGGCAGCAAGTTATGTTCTTAAGAGTAAAAAAAACAAAACAACATTTACTTGTATTTAATTGTATTATTATTCACTCCAACTATAACAAGTCACTTGGGCACCACTTCAAAACTTTCTAAAAATATCCAATTTTGAAAATCTCTGGTGTAATATTTGCATATTGAATTGTGATTAATACTATATATATTTATTTTTTTTGCATACTGATTTGAATATTTGTCTTGTTTCTTTCATGTATCTATTTAAACATTGAACCATTTACACTGTAAAGCCGACAGAGAGCAAGATTTGTACCTAGTGTCATGATGTTATGCAGAAAACATTAGCTTACTTTAAACCCTGACCCTAACTAACTCTTTTCTGCCTTGCAATCACAGTATTTCTTTCAGGAAATGCAAATCTAGTTATTTATCATCTGTGATATATTGATAGCAGCAGTGTGTATCTGAGGGATAAAGGGGCAGCAGGAGATATTATAGAAGATCCAAAAGTATATGTGAAAAATGGCTTCGGGGCAGAAATGTTCTTTATCAAGGGCTTCTTGTTTGTTAGTACATTTTCAGCTCTTCAAACCATCATCTCTCAGTAAACACTCGTCATCCCCTGATGTCATACTCTTGCATGACAACATGAGGTACATCACCATAGTGCAGTGTCATATGGTAGCACTGATAAGATCAAATGCACTGTGATTTAAGATTGCTTTCTATTATTGTTGCTTACTGCTTGATCTCACTGACTGATCTGAATTTAGGCCTTATCTGTCAACTCAGACACACAGATTTCTGTTTCAACTTGCAAAGCATGAATATCAGCTTTGGGAGGTGGCATAGACCTCTCATACAGATGCATCACATTTTATGTTTTGCCCCATAAAAAGCGAACAAAAGTTGTTTTACTCTGATTTCTGAGCTAAAGGGGTCCCAAAGTAAGTTATGACATTATTTAAAGTTTACATTAGTCCATCCTCCACATTCTATCAGACCCTTATTATAAAATGTTTTTTTTTTTTTTTTTTTTTTTTATCTGTTAGACTTCTACATAAATGGATTCTGTTTTGATTGGCTAACTGCTTTACAAGTGAAATTTGTTACAACACTTACTTGCGGCGGGTTAAGGGGTTGCCCATCCAAAAACCTCTTTGCAAAATCTTTATTATATTGTAACAGGTTCAAAATACAAGCCATGAACAATGCACAAATGGGTCACACCAGACAGTCGTCTTTTAAATTAAACTCTTTGCAGCTTCCCATACAAATTGGACAGAATATTATCCAAAATGTTCATGTAAATGTGTGTGATGTTTTAACCTACTGCTCAACCACTGACTTTGACCTTTTGTTCTTTTGTTTCCATATAGGGATATCAGTATGAACAACATCACTGAGCTGCCTGCAAATGTCTTCAGAAACCTGCCGTATCTGGAAGAACTGTGAGGATGTTATTTATTTATTTATTTATTTATTTCTCTTTTTGCTCTGTTTTCATTTGTGTGACTATTTTTCAAATATGCCATTATGAAAACAACATGCTAAAACCCTTTTAGGATTTACATCTCCGACAGCACCGTTTTTGTATGATGGACGTATTTGGCTGTTCCGTCACATGCTGTTTTTGTTGTGTGTTTTTAATATGCTGTGTCAACTTAAAAACAGTTAAACTTTTAAAAACATGTCTTGAAACCCCTGCTTTCTGTTCCATTCTATTGCCCTCCGTCCAGTTTTTTTGAATGCAAAAATGCATCCTATGTGAACATTCATTAAGAAATGGTTCTGATGGGTGTCTTGTTGGCATGACTCTAAACATAAGTGTAATTCTACAGGGTTTCCTTAAGACAGATAGTTTACTAGTTGTTCAGACAACCGTTTGGACACCATCCTTCGCTTAAGCCATCTTTACACTACAAAGGTGGTACAGAAGCTGCATCTGAAGTGGCAAGAAAAGGTGTATTTACACAGACTGTTTAATGCTGCACAGAGGTGGCATAAATGCATTTACACAGCAATTATAATTACATAAGTAATGGTATGAGTTTAATGTTTTAAATATAAAATTATGAATACAAAAATAGAAAATTAATGAAAATATGAAATAATAATTTTACATATGAAACAAAAAATTATGAAATTTCAGTCATGACAACTTGGAAAGATTTAATAATAATTAATTAATTATTCCTTACATTTATATAGCGCTTTTCTAGGCACTCAAAACGCTTTACATTGTATAGGCGGGCTCTATACTATAAGGTGGTTAAAGCTGAATTTCTTGCTTGTTTTTTTATCTGTCAAAATGATGGACAGCGTTTTGAATAATGACAAATGTGTTTTACCAGTAAAACAGCATGTCAGCTTCTTCGTCTGTCTCTATGTGATATAAGCAAAATCTTAGTTTTCATGAAAACGTCATGAAATGTCGCTCTACCAACCAGAGCCTCTTTGCACAACTATGTGGATGAAGCGCACCAAACTTACAGTGTTCTGCTTCTAACGGAGGTGCACTCACTGTCACCTGGCCAAGTGCATGTGAGTTTCTTTTTTTGGGGGGGGGATCTTCAAAATTTATAGAAATTCAACATCATAATTACGCACTGCAAGACTGCAATTCTTGCAGTTCAGACAAATAAGCTACATGACCATAAGATCTTGAGCTTTCCCTTAAGAAAAGTGTAAACATACTTCGAAGGACAAGCAGGGAACAAATTTTGCCACTCCACTCACAACACCATCAGTGTGGTGCAGCACATCAGCAAGGCACGAAACACTTTGCATGAACAAAGCATTGTTGCTCAGAGCATTTCGGGACGCTACAGGTATCAGATGTCTAACATGTTCATTGTGTGCTAATGGAATTAAAGAAACAAACAGCCTGTGTCTTTTCACATCACTTTTATTGCATAATTAAGAAACATATTAGTGCTATTTTTGAGAGTTCTGGCTCTCAGTGGTACTGTTTGGCTGTATCAGTATGTCTGGGTCCAGTAAGTTCAGTAAGCTCCAAGGAGTCCTCTTCTAAGGTTTGTCTGAAGTTTCTCAGTGCATTTGTCTTTTGTTTACTCCTTCACTTGTCCCACGTCTGCTCATCTGCAGGAAGCACAGATAACATCTGTCTAATTGATATCAGGTAAAAGCACTCTCAGACTGCTGAAATGACCAGAGCTTAAAGTCGGCTCCCCTTGTTGTTCGCCCCTTTCTGCTCTTTTCCTTTTTATTCATTTGATTGGAGTGTGTTTTCTTATACCCGTGTGTCTTTCATCCAGTCCAATCTCCTCAGCTCGCATTCCCAAACAGTCCTCTAGTGCGGGGATCGGGAACCTATTTTCACTGAGGAACAATGTTTAAAGTTTTGGTTGATGCATTTTTTCGAAAGAGCCATAGCACAAACTAATGATTGACTATTTTCAAAAAACAACGTTTTTCAATAAATTAAAATGATTATTATGCCCATAGACTACTCAAAAACACAAAAAGAAAACAAATATGTAACAATTACAGTTTTTTTCTGAACGCTTAAACACTAACATTGAATCTCTGAAACCATTAACACTTGTAGCCAATGCATTTACCAAGTATGCCAGACTAAATGCACGTTCTCTGCTTTACACTCAGTTTGCAATTTAATAACACACTTCTAGCAAAACTGTAAACATTGGTCTCTACATTGCTACACTATTTCGTCAATTGCCTTTCCACACTGACACATGTGAATACACTATAAATAATGAGTTCACTTACAAATCAGAGCTTGATCACTATAAATAGGCCATAGTCTTATGGCCAGACCCACAAAGAAGGTGAGATGTAATTTTTGTTTTTCTAGCACAAATGTTTTTGTTTTCTTCTACTGCGCTTTTGTTGTTTGAGGAGTGTTAGAACATTGAGAAAACAAATACAGTAAATAACTTTTTCCTGTTATTTGTATTGATAGTGTGTTATGTTCAGAATACACTTCCATACTTTACACATTTGGATACCTGTGTGTATGTTTGTTTACTATATGTATGACAAAACTTTATTGCAAACTGCTATTGAAACGGCTGGTACGTGCTGTGCAGTGTGTGTAAACCTCACTCCCCTGGTCTCAAGTGGTGCACTAGCAACTGACGCTAGAAGCTGTAGCCTTTAGCCTCCTTGTTAGCGTACCTGCCTCCCACACTGGAGACACCAGTTCGAATCCCATTCAGAATGGGTCGAGCAGGACTGTTTACAGTGGTGCCATGACCTGGATGGGAGTGAGGTTTATGTAGGTGAGTGAAATGGTAGTCAGCTGGTACATGCTGTGCAGTGTGTGTAAACCTCACTCTCCTGACCTCAAGTGGCGCACTAGCGACTGACACTAGAGGCTGTAGTTGTGGCTGATCGGTGTATAATAAAAATATAATAAAGTTTCTTCAAGTGTGTCTTTGGTGACTAACAGCATTTCTTGTATGTGTTACTCCGAGACGTCTTACAGGTCACCCACCTGTTGCGGGTAGATGACCAAAATTACTCGTGCATAAAATACCTGCATATGGACGAGGAGCTTGCGAACTGGATTGAGCCTCACCGCATTTGGTGGGTGGCAGGTGCTATTTCACACCATGGGCGCATATAAAAAAATAACAAACGTTCGTAAAATCGCTCATAGAAAATGCTCTTAACCGCTAAGATCGATAGTTATTGGGAAACGAGGCACAGAACTCTATGCATGTGTGTGTCTTGGAGAAGCGCTTGCATTGCATTTTTTAACAGCAGAGCTCACAGCACACACATATCAAATCAGACGTGCATCAGTGGCTTTTCTTTTGTCTGTTCTTCAAAATATAATCACACGTTTCGTCAAACATGCGTCTTTGTCTCTAATTTCTTGTCATACAGTATACTGTATCACTCCGAGAAGTCTTACAGGTCACCCTCCACAGTGGCTGGTACATCAGCAAAATGACCTGCCACTGTGCATGAAAAATCTGCATTTGGCAGGTGTTAATTTCAAACCTTGTTCACCAGGAGTAGGCTGTATGAATTCAGGAAAGTCTATGACTTCAAGTTTTGCAATCACACCCACACTTTCTGCAGGAAAATTAACTCTAAAAAGTTTTAAACGATCATGTGTTGGTGAACTCAATTTTTAACAAAGAGCCGCTTGTGGCTCGCGAGCCATAGGTTCCCGACCCCTGCTCTAGCGCTTTGTCAAAGGCCAATTTGCTTTTCAACGCATTGTAAGAAGGAATGCATGGCAGGAAGCTGGAGAGCAAAACAATGGTTTCCGTGACAACTTGAGTTTTCAGAAGCGTGTTCTATCTGGGAATGGGGGGTGAGGTCTCCAGGACTTGTACAGGACTGTTTTGTGCCAGATGCTCTTTGTCAGGTTGCTCATGGTTCAGTGGTCACAATGGTTGTGGTTAATCAGAGGGTCAGGAGTTTATTTTCTGGACTTAAATTTACTTTTAAACAGATGTTGGACTGTTGTAACCACTCAATAGCTAAATTTGCATGGAAGGAGTACTGAGAGACAGTGGTGAAAGAATGCGATTGAGAATTGTATTTTATTATCATATAAAGAAGACAGTTAGTGCGTTAGATGGATTGGGTCAAGTGTGTGTGAATGTGTGTGTGTCCAGAGTGTTTATATATGAAAATATCTTGTTGACTAAAGTGGCAGGTGTTGTTTGAAAGTAGTGGTAAATTAGAAGCAGGCCCAGATGGAATCGGAAGACTTTTTTTTTTTTTTTTTTTATTTTCTGCGCAGATTTTCAGGAATTAAATCATAGCAAAATGTATTAAATGTACATGAGAATACTGCACTCTTATTGGTAACTAAAAGCATCATGAAATGAGCCAAAATATTTCATAAACAAACATGAAAGGGATGGAAAATGCGTAGAACTTTTATGAATGACAGATGTCGCAATTCTGTGGAAATCTGCAGAGTTTTCTGTGGAGTTCTGCATGCAGATTCCATCTGGGCCTAGAAGTAAAGACATTAAAGAACACAGTAGGGCTTTTCACACTGCACTTAACCCCTGGTTATCGTCATTCTAAACCCTCCTTTTAACCCTTGGTAAAGCAACGGTTCACACTTGTGGTTTTTAAAAGGGGGTTAGAACCACTCTTTACTCTGGGTTATTATCCAGAGCAGGGTTAGCACCGCATTTGCGGGGATAACTTCGCATTGCAGTGACAAAGGTATACAGTGTGAAAGGAGGCGGTGTTAGAATGCCACACAAAACCAATCCTATAAATCACAGTAAATGTACAGTCGCTAAACTTCCACACACTGTTTTCGTCTGAGGGAAACCAGTAAAGTGTCGAACAGTGATGGTAAACGTGATAACTGGCGTGATAAAGAGAAAGTGTCCGTCGCGAGCTGTATTCGTCCAATCATTGTTTTTGACACCGCAGATATGCAAATAAGAATGATAACCAGGGGTAAACGGATGTACAGTGTAAAACATCGGAACATGGAATACCAAGGATTCCGTTTACCCAGGGTTTAGAATAACCTGGGATTAACATTTTCAAGTGAGTTAAGCCCTACTGAGAGCACCTATTTACAGAACGCGTTTGCCATGATAGAAGAACAGCAGCAGTGATGGGCTTCTCTGTGTGTGTGACCTGTGGGTGCTGTTTAGACAGCACTGGAGAGAGCCAAGAGGAACATTCTCTACCTCACAGTCATGCAGTCTTCTATCATAACCACACACTCTCACCTCGCTCTTCAAATGTATCCACCCCCACTGACAGAAATAGAGCTGTCAAATATTAATCCTCTCTAGATTTGTGTGTTTCTCTGGCTTGATAAGTATTGTATGTGTGTGTGTGTGTGTGTGTGTGTGTGTGTGTGTGTGTGTGTCTGTCTGTCTGTCTGTTTGTGAGCATGCCAGAGAATGTGTCTGATTACATGTTTGCATTTAAAGGTGCACTCACTAACTTTTGCTTATTAAAAAGTGTTACAAGTAATGAAATGAATAGTACTCTTAAATATTTTTTAACATGTTAACTGCATTATCCAGTCATATTAATTGCTTAAAAAAGCTTTTTAAAAAAGTGTTTTATTATACAAGGAGCGGAATAATAACAGGGGTTACCGAGATTTTATTCAGAATACTACTCATTTTATCTCAGTAACCCCTGTTATTATTGGATACTTTTGCTCATGAAACAATTTACTGTAATGTTGTATGATGTTGTATCCATGCTGATAAGTGTAAGTATAAAGTCCAAACCTCTGTCATATTGGCCAGGGCAATATAAAAAATTACTGAGTGCACCTTTAATTCTTTATTAGGGTTTGGGGTTCTGTCTGTATACTTTATTCAGCATCACTGTTTGATTTGGTTCTGTGTGTATTGTGTACTTTGTGTGTAAGAGGAGTTATATTTATCTTACTTTACTCAGAGAGACTTTTGGTGAATTGTGCCTTTTTCTACACCAGTTTCTCAAGTTGTCTGCAGGGTATCCATGGTCATGGAAAAACGTGAAAAATTTGGGCATTTTAAATAGTGATTTACAGACCTGGTATGAAAATGTATATTGTGTTGTATAGAGTTTTAAAGTTATGCTCTGCTCTAAAACATTTAATTGGCTAGAAACTTCTCTTTGAGAGTGCAATCTCTATAAATTTGTCTTTAAAAAATACTAATCCAGCATCCAGAATGACTGAAAAATTGGGGAAAGTCATGAACAATTCTTTGGTCAAAAGGTGTGCAAACTCTGTGTCTGTATTTTGATCTGTTGATGTACTGTATTTGTATTTATGTAGGCAGGCTAGTTATACTCTAAAAATAAATGTGTTTTTAAGCAGATCTATTAAAGTGACTTATTACAACAAAAAAAAATATATATATATATATAATAACAATAATAATAATGTAATTCTTCCATTCAGAGCCTGCAGTTTCCAAATTATGTCACTTGGAAAAGCAATCTGAATCCAGCCTCATTGGATAAGGTGGCCTAAAAAACACAAAGGAAATTTTACCATTCCATGTCGGGAAAAAAAAATGCCTTGTTGCCGTATTGGAGATATTAATTTGTAATGTGTTTTATTGAGGTAACTCTGCCTTGGATGTGTTGGCCAAACCTTTCAGAAAGTCACATGACAGGGGTCACGCTCACTGAAGTGGTTACTAAAGCAACACAGCTAAGCAGAATTGCACAGCTCTGGCAACACACTGAACCACAGAAGGAGACTTAGATTAGTTCCAGACAAATAAAGATCAGGGTTTACATCTCCCACTCAATAGATCTGACTGCTGAGTAGTGACTGTGTGTGTATGTGTGTGTATGTGTGTGTTTAAGAATCCATCATTGGAAGCCTGGCCAGAACTGGTGGCTTTGACACATGGCCAAACCAGAGCAATGAAGAGAGAACGACAGAAAGACGAGGAGGGAGAGAGAACGTCTCTCACTCCTGCAGGCTAGACCAACCGCAATGGTGCGCCACAACAAATGTGTTGATGTAAACAAGAGTGCAGTTGGACTGCAGTTGTTTGTGTTGTGGTTGGAGAGGAACACATCTTCTATCAAAGAGTGTTTGGCCCGTCATTTTTAATTTTTAGGAACCAATCAGTATTTTCTAGACTCACTAGTCACCAGCTACCCTGACTCTATGTGAAGTGGAGCTCTATGTCTCTCTGTCTTTTCTCTCTCCCTCCATGTCCTGGTGTGTGGTAATTTTTCAACACTTAGAAGCTGAACCCCTATGATCTTGTGGGCTGATAAGCAGTCTCTGTCGTGTCCTCACTATTCTTCTAATTCCAGTTGTATTATCCAGTGTCTCTTGTTTTGCCCCTCTCTTTTGTCTTTCTGTCTTTTTTTTCTGGGGCCTGCAGGTGAATTATGGAGACATTACGTCTATAGGATAATTACCCACAGGGCACAGGCTTTCACATATACTTTGGTAATTGAAAAAGAAAAAAAGAAAAGATGAGTGGTAGAGAGAGGAATATTTTACCTTGGAGGAAAGGAGTGTAATTTTTGCACCACTAGTGGCACCAAACAGAACAGCAAAAAGACTTTGTTTCATTCACTCCCCACATACTCCATTGTTAGGGCATAGGGTATTTCTAATATGCCATCAGTAACTGAAAACAAACTATCATTTCAGTCAGCAAAAGATAAAAAATTTTTTAGTGCACCTTAAAAGTACTGTAAGCGCTTTTCTTTTTTTTTTTTTTCGAAAGGTATTCCATTTTTTTTCTTACTCCCTGAAAATATTAATGAAGTAAGTGTCCTGAGATATCTCACCGGTCTCTGTGACAGCACTATTCTCTGTAAACAGCAAACAAATATGTGTCTGCGGGTCGCGGTCTCTTACGCTATCTGCCTGTCAATAATTTTGCTTATTTTCAAAGTATTGTAGTTGCAGCTAATTATTTAGGCTTAATGCCATTTTTTATGCCATGTTACACATAACAGTTTTCAGTTGAGGGCGCTATTTTGCTGCTGTTGTTTTTAACAACCACTTCTGCTCTGTGTTGGTCTCAATAAAGCTCTTTTGTTATCTTTGGAGTGCAGGTTTTGGAAAGGGCTGTGGCTGATCCAACAGCTTGGCTTGTGGAAATTGCATAATGGCTAAAATCGCTTACAGCACTTTTAAAAGTATCATAAGTTTTGTTAGAAATTAGGATGATCCCTGACATTAGACAGTTTGATAGACTCCTTCACTCTTAGGGTTGGGAATCATAAGGAATTTATCGATTCTGGTTCAGATTCCTCTTAATTATTCCAGTCTCTTAATGGTTCCATTTACAGTTCTTTTTGTTCTTTTAAGGGAAATAAGAAATTCAGTTCTTATTGCATTGACTGCCCTCATTTATGCCAAATGATGAGATTATTTCAGTTTTTGACAGAGCATATATAATACATCAGAAATAAATTTAATACAGTTCTTGACCTAAATCTTGATCTTAACTATATATTAAATACAAATTTAAAATAAAAGAAATGTGATAACATATTTCGGTCATTTATTTATTCTTTTATTAGATTCCACTGATTACAACAGAACTCACGTGTATCTTAAACTACACATTGTCATATGAACAACCAATCTGTAACAGCTGTAATCAGGCAGTGGTTGATTAGTCTTAAGTACAACACAGTAACAGTTTTCTTTTTATTTTGAACAGGACATGATGACAGTCATAACTTGTGTGTCTTACTTCATTAATTCAGTAACCACTCCGATGTGTAATTGTGTTTTTTTTTTTTTTTACTAAATGAACCAACTCATGTGAGTCATTCTTTAGGGAATCTAGCTGCACTACTGCTGTATGTTTTGCGCTGTAGATTGAAAAGAGCCAGCTCATAACAGTCATCCCTTCGGGAATTGGAGTAAACTGGTCATGCTGTGTATTTTGGGCTGTAGATTCAGTAGCAGGGCAGCCATGTTGCTGATTTGCACTGCAGGAAACACTGTCAGAGTAATTTAGGCCACGTCCACACTTCTCCATTAAAGTTTGAAAACTCTTTTTTCAGTTTCCTAACGTCATTGTTTTCCAAAGTATGCAGTAATGGAGAGTGTTTTTGTGTTCTAGTGAGGATGAGAGGCGTAAATGTAGCTAAGTGAATGAATTTTAAACGTATTAGTGTGGACGTGGCCTTAGTACAATGTTCCATTTGCATCATTGGAAAATTGCAAGTAAATTTATTTTTATTTTTTTTTTTACACGAAGATCTTAGATAAATATGTGAAATCCAACTTGCTGTATAATAAGAGGGGGAAATGGGAGGTTTTCTCTTCTCTTCTGAAGCACTGTGGCCTATTCCTGCTCCTGACAGACAGAGGGAGAGTGAAATGATAAGAGAGTTAGAAGAGTGTGAGTGAGTTTTCTGACTCCAGTTTCAGTGGGTGATAAATCTGATGTTAATCTCTCAGGCCTGTTTTGGTGAAGTTATGTGGACTCTCTGCCTGGCTTACCAAACACACACACATGCACATAGACAAGTACTCATCGCACACCAGTAACATCACATGCAGCATTGACAAATACCTATTTACACCCTATCATGTTTTGTGGTAAAGCATAATACCTATAAACACGCCTACACGTGCACACAATCACACTCATAATCTCCTCTTGTGTCTCTGTCATAGTGTGTGTTGTCCAGCCTGAAATATACCTGCACAATCAGAGCTCATCATCTTGACCATGCAGCCATTGCATTCTGCCACCTCTGGAGGTATTTGTGCTGGCCAATCAGACAGAGAGTCTACTGAGGCTGTAGCCGACAGAGAACGAGTTAGCACTTTAGAAGAGAGCAACGCTTATCACACATACTTCTGTCAGCACGGCAGATATCAGCTATGTAGTGTACACCCAGACTGAGGACAAGGCACAATTCACAAGATTGAATCTTTCAGAATATACATTGGGTCTATAAAATAAAGCAATAAAGGGCTTTGGGACCAGGATATGATGTCACGGGGGAGGGCTTCTGGTTTTGGTAAATGATACATCATAAATAACAAATAATATTATATAAAAAATATTAAAATATACCATCTGCTCACCTTCATGGAACATTGAAAACACACAGCTTTGAAATATGTATTCTTTGAATTGAGCCAAGAGGTCAGTGTGTGACTTTCCATCTTCTATTGATCACACATCTTCTCGTCATCCAGATTCACAGGTCAGAGGTCACCTAATTTGAACTTTGGTATGCAGCGAATTGCAAAGTTCCTTCGCATGAGTTTGAAACTATAAAGCTAGTCAAAATAAAACGTATCTCGTCTACATTAATTAGAGTTTATCCCAACCAGCTGCCTCAAGTGACTGGACATTCTGTTGATTGCGTGGTTTCTATTTCTGTGGCGTTGCATCGGGTAGCCCTGCCCACCCTGAACTCTCATTGGTCCACAGTCCAGTTTCTCATAATAGTACATTAAACAATAAATATGTTCTGATTGTGCTGTGTCGTGCTGCGTTATCATGTTCAATGTGGACAAATTGCTTGTCACTGCAGGACCTGACTATTGCGCAAATTTGTATAATTCCCGCAAGCTCAACGTACATAGTGCGGGAAATTCCCACACACTTTTATTCACTTTACAGTGCAGCTGCGAATTATTAAACCAATAGATACAGATGAACAAATCAAATCAATAAACTTGTTTTTGTATCAAACTGTAATTCCAGAAGATGCATGAGTAAATCTGCTCTATCTCCCTCTCTCCCTCATGCAGCTGTCAGCAGTGCGTTGAGTGCTTGTTGAGTTAAGTGTGAGCACGCGCAGTGAGGGAGCACTTTGTCCCATAGTTACTGAACTTAAGATGTTACAGACGTATAAACCTTTCTAAACCTGTTAATTCGACATTCAAATGGCATTATACTGCGTCTCCGTTAGCGAGCGACATGATAAAACTAACGCTCCTGTTCATAATCAACAAAGCTGTTAACATTGCAAGTGTGTGATGTTGGAGCGATCTATAGTTTTGACGCAGCACATTTGACATGAAAGGCAGAAATAGCAAAAAAGGCTTTGTGTACCAGCTGCATGGTGAAGAGAGACACTTAATCACCTGTTACATATCTCATCTCTATCCCTAGTGTTCCATCCAGGGTTGGAAATTAACTGGGGCTCTTGGCAAAAATGCCCCTGAAATTCAAAATATGGTGGCAAAAAATGCACCCGCAAAGAGTTGCTGTTCCTGTTGTTTTATTAATAACATCAGATATAGGCCAAGTCCAAATATACACATCGCGATCTTCATTGGAATTTTTGCTGAATTTTATTTGTTTCATGCCATCCGTTGTTCAGATATTGCAGTCAGTGATGGATGCTCGCGCCATAAACACACACAGATGGGCACTCCACTTTTCACGTTCCGCATCAATTCGATGTCATGCTCACGCGCTAAATTACGTGACCGTTCGGACCATTTATTCAAAATACTGTCCGAGTGAGTAACACTCTCTGTCGCTCCCTGTGCTGTAGCATTCTTCCCTGCGCATCGGCTCGCTTGCGCATCTGTCTGTCTTAAAAGCCTCCTCCTGCTAGAAGCCGAAAGTGCAGGAAGGGTGGATGTTATACTGTATATTTATTAAGTTAATCAGGTCTGAGAGAACACAAAATCTAATGTAACCAAATGCTACAATGTAGTTAATAATAATATTAACAAAAAAGAATATCTGAATAAATAGTCTTGATGTTAAATAAAACATTATTATTGATACAATAATAATTTTACATTAACCACTTTTAGTGTATGAATCATATCTCTGACTAATTTTCATTGTGAAATGTTTATTTTTGCATTGTTTTATTCAATTGGCATGAAGGAGTTGCTAAGTTTTTTTTTTTTTTTTTAAAGGATAGTTGATCCAAAAATGAAAATTCTCTCATCATGTACTCACACTCATGCCATCCCAGATTTGTATGACTTTCTTTCTTCAGCAGAACACAAAAGAAGATTTTTAGAAAAACATCTCAGCTTTGCAAGTGAATGGTGATCAGACATTTGCAGTTCCAAAAATCACATAAAGGAAACATAAAAGTAATCCATACAACTCCAGTGGTTAAATCCTTATCTTCAGAAGCAATATGATAGGTGTGGGTGAGAAACAAATCAATATTTAAGTAGAGAATCCTCGCGCTCATTGGCTACCGCCTGTGTAGATACTCTTGGCTATGCTTAGAACATTGTTGTTTGGTGACGCGAAGAGCAAAAAGAATCAGAATGAACTTTATTGCTTACAAGGAATTTGTCATGGTGACTGAACACAATGAAACATACTTATTTATCGTGCTTTAGCAGCGGAGACAACGGTAGATCCAGTAGTTGTACCGCCGAAGAAGCTAAAAAAGTTTAGTGCAAAGTAGCTTGGTCCAGCGATTGTTATGGATTTTGAGTAAACCATGACGTTGGTTGCTTGGAAATAAAAAGAGTTCTTCAAATACAGTATTCATGGACATGCTAAATTTGATCAACAAAAACAATTCTAATCTTTCCTTTACCATAACATTCTGTATCGCTGGATAATGGAGGTTTATTTCACACTAAGCAGTTCTCTAATAAAGGTAATAACTGTTTTTAGAAATAACGTGAAATGTAGAAAGTCTCCCAAGATTATTGATATGATGGACAGTAATAATCTATCCTTAACTGTAGAAGCATATTCACTTGATTTCTGACGTTTGTTTGTTTTTAGGCAAAGCAATTATGTTACAGTAGTAATAAATAACTTTAGATATTACCTCAAATGCAGACATTTTCCAGATGCAAATTATATTCCAGAGCTGGCGGGTGCAGCAGAGATGATCGTGCTTATCTACGTCGAAAGATGGCAGTACAACGTCTAACACCACTGTCGTATCGGTACATAAAGCACATGAAGAAGAGCAATGCTAATGCTAGCTAGAGAACTACTGAATGCCCCTTTAACAACTGGAGTCATATGGATTACTTTTATGTTTCCTTTATTCGATTTTTGGAGCTACAAGTCTGATCACTACAGAGCTGAGATATTCTTCTAAAAATCAGCAATTGTGTTCTGCAGAAGAATGAAAGTCATACACATCTGGTATAGCATGAGGGTGAGTAAATGATGAGAGAATTTTCATTTTTGGGTGAACTATCCATTTATGCTCCTCATTCCAAATTTGGAGAAATGCTGTCTCCTCCATTAGATTTATAGGATATGTTAATTAATAGCCAAAATATTTGGAAATATGTGAATGAGAAAAAAAGCTGTTGTTTTTTTCTCAGTAACAAGCACATATACAATGTACAAATCATGCAATTTTGTAATTATTGAAACATGACATTTTTCAAATTGAATTAACTGCTTAAATTATAACATAAAATGATGACACGGTCATTTTATAAGGTTAGAATAGAAAAACAATTGCCCATGTAAAGGTAAAAAATGCCCCTGGAAATCAAATATTTCCCTAAAATGGAAAAGTATTTCTGACCCAGGTTCCACCTGACCTATACAGGAATTGAGAAAATAGCCCCCCGGGAGATTTTGGTGAGTTTGATGTACATTTTCGGATGTTTCAGTGTTACGAGTTTTATCTTCCGCCAAGAAATGTAGTTCATCATCCTAACTGTATTCTGTTTATGATTATCAAAAATAGAATGTGCGTGCATTTATCTGCGTTTTACAAATGCTTCAGAAGTGGCTCATTCAACCTGAATATTGTGTCAGAACCATCCATTTCATAACATTCTTTTGTGTTTCTTTCTACTCATAGCTACATTTTCACTCCCTTTGACATTCTTTCCCTACCTTTCCATCAGAATATCTGGAGTTTTTTTTTTGCAAAACCTGACTGAATTTGTATTTCTCTTTCTTTTTGTAGACGGTTGGCTGGTAATGACCTTGCTTTCATCCACCCTGAGGCTCTGTCTGGCCTCCATCAGCTTAAAGTCTTGTAAGTATTCCACACACACACACACACTCGTTGGTACTCCTGTCATTACGAGGACTTTCCATTCGCGTAATGGTTTTTGTACTGACCTAATGATTTTTTATTTTCCCTAACTCTAACCCTAAACCTAACGTTCACAGTCTAATAAGCACACACACACACCTCTATTTGATTTAGGCTTACTCATTCACCCAGTGAGGAGGTCTTGTACAATGCAGTGAGAGTGCACTAGATCCTGCTGTGTGTTTTGTCGAATTGTTTCAGTGGTGTTGTATAACTTTAAAGGAATTTGACTGGTACTGGATCAGCAAGCCTGTCTGTGTCTGATTGAGTACTTTTCATCATGATGCATTCTCTCTCCCTCTCTTTCTGGGGTCACAGTCATCAGGGACTTGACGATACGATATTATATGTATATCAGGGTCGTGATACAATAATGTTGCGATTCTTAATGTGGAGTGTATTGCGATTTTACACTGATGTAGAACGATCTTTTACACACTCGCTTCTCATTTATCTTGATTGGAGTTTGTTGCTTTATGCAACAAGTGCTGAACTACCTGCTCTACTTTATCGAAGTAGACATAAAGTATTGTAGAGCATAGGCACATCAGTGACACACAAAATAAATGACGTAAAGTGGGTTTTGGTTCCAGCATGTTCATTTTTTCATCATTACTCTTTTTGTTTAGCTGTATGGAATATCTGTATGGACATCCTTATCAATAAAGCAAGTTATAGACTTAAAGGTGCTATATGTAAGATTGACAACAAGTGTTTGAAATGGGTACTGAAGTCCAAATTCAAAATACTGGAGAGTTGTTGCCCAGACTCGAAGATCATGCGGGTTGCCAGAATGTTGACATGCAAATTAGCCGACTCAGCATCCGTTGTAAAGGATTTCTGGGCTTTAAGCTGTCTCCATCTTCCAAAGGCATCTCCAATATTAATCCTTGTTTTACTACGCCTCTGGTCATAGTGGTTATTAGACGGATGGCGAGGCTTTTTAGGTTGGATGTAATCTGTTATCTCTGATCCAGTTCATTTGCTGGCTTCCATGGCTGCAGCACGCAGTGTTGTTTGCCTGCAAACGTGTTCAAATCTGGCAACCTGGCGGTGCCGAAATACTATTGGAGAGTGGGCAGTGGGCGGGATCACACAGGCCAAAACATAAACAGAAATTCTGGCCAGAATGGAAACTTCAAATTAGAATATACTGGCTGTAGCATTGTTATCGGAGAAGCCAGTATTTCAACTTAGCATGTTTCCTAAATCTCTAATGACATATTATGGTCATTTTATGATTTAGTACAGTAAAAATATTATATATTCTTAGCTCTTTTTGAGTTAGCATTTGCTTTATTTTTTATAATGAAATAATTGAATAATGAAATAATGCACTAATACATTAATGCCCTAATGTGTTTGTATGGTCTTCTTAAACACAATTGCTCTGAATGGTGGTCAATCTCTTACTTTTCCCCAAAAAATATTGAAGGTGCTATAAGTGATTTTTTTTTATGGAATGGTATTCAGAAAATGTTCCTTCTCCCTGAAAGATATAACTGAAATAAGTGTCCTGAGATATCCCACCGGTCTCTGTGACTGCACTAGACTGTGTAAACAGCAAACACAATTGTGACTGCCGGCTGCAGACACATTCTTTGATCAGCCAATCAGAAGACTTTGATGTGCTTTCTGTCTGTCAGTCGTTTTGCACGTTCTTATAGTGTAGTAGTTGAAGCAGAAAATTCAGGTTTAATGTCATATTCAGATTCGTAACAGTTATCAGCTGAGTGTGCTATTTTGCTGCTGTTGTGTTTGACAACTGTGAGAAGACGCACTTCTACTCTACTCTTCTGTGTCAAATTCGACGGCGCAATCTCATGGAGGTTCCAGAATGGCTATAATCGTTTACAGCCCCTTTAATGTGAAAAATTTAACAAATCTCTTTCTCTCTTTATTTGCTGTAACTCAAGTTTTGTCCCTCAGGAGTTTGTGAGCCAATTCAAATGTGGTTTATCAGTTACCTGGTCCCCTCAGCCATGTTTTACATAAAGTTCCTTTTTCCTCTTCCTGTCCTTGTCCAGGGCTGCTTCAGAGCCCCACGGTGCTCTTACAGGCTCATCCAGCTGTGATGTTGTCTGTGATGTTGGGAATGAGTTGGGGAAACTGATTTTGTACCAGAGACCAGGTGCTTTCAAACTATAGATATTGGAGATGATTTGAGGCAGTATTTATTGACTGTGGCCATGTGTTTGTGAATGCCTCTTGGCTGGTTTGTATTTGACTGTATTGGTTTTTAGAGATGTGTGTATGTGTGTAGTTGTGTGTGCTGTGGCCTGGCACAGAGCGGGAAAAGTTGTCCTCACGGCCTATGCCATTTGAGTGACGCCAGAGAGAGCTGATAGCGTAGAGGAAGCAAGATATGCACTGTGATTAGCTTAGAACAAGACACACACACACACACACACACACACACACACACAAATTCTATGAATACTAAAGCTTATATTATGGTTAATTGGGTTCGTGATTTTGTGGAGAAGTATTGTAGAGACCATAGAGTGTATATGAGTATATGTGAATGTATACAAATGTGTGTTTTGCAGAAGTGTGCAGTGTTTAATGGTGTAGTTTTAAACACCATATATACTCTTTATTTTTTTTAATTTATTTTTTTCAGGATGCTTCAGAATAATCAGTTGAGGACTGTTCCCAGTGCAGCTCTCAAGAATCTCCATGCCCTGCAGTCTTTGTAAGCATCTCTCTGTCCTTTTTTGTCTATCTCACTCCCTCTCTCCATCTCCCTCTCTCTCTCTCTCTCTCTCTCTCTCTCTCTCTGTTTTAGCAGAGAGGCACCAAATACATACAATACTAAAACAATACTATTTTGTAACATACTTGAACTTTTTAATAAGTTCAACCATTTATTACAACAAAACTCTGTTGTGCATGTCTACACATTGTCACATCACTGGACCATTTGCAAGAAATGCAAAGAAATGCTGACCAGTTACAGCACCTAAAATATACATTTTCCCTTATACATTCCAGTCTTTCCTGCAGCGCTGTTCAGCGGCTGCACCGCTACGGTTTAAATCCATCTAATGAACTTAACAGGCTCCCCTGCTACAAAAACTAAATTCTGTAGGAAATACTGATATACATTTTACCCTAAACTTTAAAGGTATATTATGGGTTCAGTACAAGTTAAAGGGATAGTTCACCCAAAAATGAAAATTCTCTCATCATTTACTCACCCTCATGCCATCCCAGATGTGTATGACTTTCTTTCTTCTGCTGAACACAAACAAAGATTTTTAGAAGAATATTTCAGCTCTGTAGGTCCATACAATGCAAGTGAATGGTGACCAGAACTTTGAAGCTCCAAAAAGCAGCATAAAAGTAATCCATAAAACTCCAGTGGTTAAATTTATATTATTATCTGTTTCTTACCCACACCTATCATATCACGATTATGGATGATCTTTTTGCTGTTTTTATGTGCTTTCTAGAGCTTCAAAGTTCTGGCCATCATTCACTTGCATTGTATCTTTTTTGCATTGCAAAATCTTTATGTTCTGCAGAAGGAAGAAAGTCATACACATCTGGGATGGCATGAGTAAATGATGAGAGAATTTTCATTTTTGGGTGAACTATTCCTTTAAGCACAATGGACAGTGAAGGGGGGCCCGGGTAGCTCAGCAAGTAAAAGATGCTGACTACCACACCTGGAGTCGCAAGTTCAAATCCAGGGCGTGCTGATTGACTCCAGTCAGGCTTCCTAAGCAACCAGTTGGCCCGGTTGCTCAAGGTGGGAAGTCACGTTGGGTTAACCTCCTCGTAGTCACTATAATGTGGTTCTCTCTCGGTGGGGCGCGTTGTGAATTGTGTGTGGATGCCGCGGAGAATAGCGTGAGCCACACACAGTAGATCTCTGCGGTAACGCGCTCAACATGCCTTGTGATAAGATGCGCAGATTGACTGTCTCAGATGTGGAGGCAACTGAGATTCGTCCTCCGCTACCCGGATTGAGGTGAGTGACTATGCCACCATGAGGACTTAGAGTTCACTGGGAATTGGGCATACCAAATTGGGGAGAAAAGGGGAGAAAAAAATAAAAAGCACAATGGACAGCATCTGTGGCATAATGTTGATTTACCACAAAAATTTATTTTGACTTGTCCCTCCTCTTCCTTAAAAAAAAAAAAGCAAATTACAGTGAGGCACTTACAATGTTTCAAAAATATAGACAGAAGACATAAACAAAATGTGTTTTTACAAAACATTATTTTAGTGTGATAAAACCGCATACTAACCTTTTTCTCTGTAAATATATCCAATTCTCCGATTTCGTTGCCATGACGACCTAAAGCCGTAAACCCGGCAATCCCAGTAATTTAGTTGTCTGCCACAAAAATGATGATTTAAACAACTTTACAGCTCAAATAATACAGTTTTAACAGAAGAATTAATGTAAATGTCTTTAAGAAATGTACATTTCTGCCTTTAAACCCTCAAAATCATCCCCTTTCACTTCCATTGTAACCTCGATTTTTGCTTCTTTTTTTTTTTTTTTTTTTTTTAAGAAAAGGAGGGATGAGTTGAGTTTTTTGTGGTATTCAACATTATGCCACAAATGCTGTTGATTGAGCTGAAATTGTATTGAACCTTGAATATACCTTTAACCTGTTGACAAAAATCACATCCATGTTATTTGACACTTTGTATAATGGTAAGATTCCATGGGTTTACTGGTAACGGAAGTCAAAGTAAGTGGACTTAAGTTTAACTGGTTAGTCATTCATAACAGTTTCTGTATATTTATTTATTTATTTATTTATTTTTTTTGAGTGAAAGTATAATAGCTGGTGGTGCTGAATGTATAATATTCTGTACATGGTATGTATGAGTGTTTGTATGTGTGTGTGTGTGTGTATGTGTTTGTGTGTGTGTTCTCTAACTTCATGTCTCAATAATATCTTGTCCAGCTGCTGTTCTTGCTGTTGGACAGTGTATGTTTAAAAATGCAGCTCTCAACCATTACCACCTCTCCAGATGTCCCCCACTGTCTCAAACCCTCATGTCGTGTGTTTTTCTTCTCTTTTTTTCTCTGTGGTGCTGAAGTAATGTATTTTGGCACAGTCTGCCTGCTTTTGGATAAGGCCTCAGAGAATGGCCTGTAAATCAATGTGCCTTCTGCCCCTCAGCATGGATGATGAGGAAGAGAGGAATAAAGTCAGAGCAGGAGCCTAAAACGAGAAAAAGGCAGAGAAAGGGACACACAAAGCAGCCAAGCCTGTAAAAGAGAGAGTGAGAGAGAGAAAAAGGGGGCAGTCCTCTGGGAATGTGTTCCCCCTGCAGGCTCTCTGCACAGATTCTTCATCTGTGTTAATCAGGCTTCCAAAAAAAAAAAAAAAAAAAAAAAAAACACTTCCTAATTACAGTGACATTGCTGAGAGGAGCAAGGCCGATACAAAGCCTGTAGAAAAGAGCAGAAAAAACTTTTTCACCACTTACAGCCATTTTTCTTTATCATTTCCTGCCAGCAAACAAGGGTTTGATAGCCTTTCTAGGTGTTCATATTTTTGGTCACAGCAGTAGGATCTTACAGATCTTTAGTTTTTTTATTATGCTCTATATAGAAATGCAACTGCCTTTCCTCACTCAACTTTCCAAAACCACAATTATAATCTTACAACCATCTACAATTTCAAGTGACCACCTCTGCCACATAGTTTGCAATGATCAGTGACTTCTAACCTCAAAAGTTAATTTGTTGGTTTGCCATTCAACATACCAGAGAGCAATTCTTTATTATCAGCAATTATCATTTAGCCTCCCATAAGTGTTAAAGTTATGATCTAGTATGTTTTATAAATGGCCTATGAAGTCATAAATCTTAACAAATGCTGAGCTGTTAATGCATTAAACATTACAACAGCACTTGTGGCCAAATGTTCCTTCTTAGATATTAATCTTAAATTATTATCCTCTCAAGGCCATCTTACTGTTTCTCCTCTGTACCACCCTAATGCTTGAGTCTTTCACTGTATATATGTTTGTCAGTGTGTGCACACACTCAGGTTTGGCAGTGGCTGATGAGGACATGCCCAGATCTGCACATTCAAAACAAGCAGCATGCAGAGCCTTCAGCTGCAGCTGACAGATCTGTATCTTCATAGATAAGAGCCACCTGAGTTGACTCCTGAATCGGGATTCAGTTGTCAATTCACAATTTATCCAATTTAGGATGAAACGATATAAAATTGCAAGAGCCAAATTGTATCATTCATTCACTGATTTCAGTTTACTTATCATTAATGTTTGTGTAAACCACTCTGTGTAGAGCAAAGAATAAACATTCCTAAGTGTGCCAAATCCGAAAGTGAGCCAGAGTTCATATCCAATGCACATGTCACTTTAAATGACCTCTCACCTTAGTTGGCAAATGCCTCACAGTGCTGAAAAGTTCTCCTGAAGAATCACACTTAGACAAAACCAGAACTGTAGAACAGTACACACATGCTGAAAACTTGTTTTCACTCGCCATTGGTTCATTAGAGCATATGCGGTCTTTAGTCCTCCTTTCCCAGAATGCACTCACAGAACTTGGTTAAAGTTTATTTAACAAGTGAGACTAAGCTCAAAGTACATTGTACACATACTCTTCCAGGCAGGTCTATTGTGCTCAATTATGAGCTCTGTTTATATTTTCATTTGGTAGAGCCACAAGACCTCTGAAACATATTTCCATTACACAGAGGCATTCATAAGCTCCCCACCTAGTTATTTTAAAGTGTGTGTGTTACTATGTGTGTGTGTGTGTGTGTGTGTGTGTGTGTGTGTGTGTGTGTGTGGGAGTATGTTTTAACACACTGATGATTAATCTTCATAGGAGGGATAGTAGAGCTTAGCCAGTGTCAGCCATTCATAAACAGGAAGTCACCACCCCATCATTATTACCCATCAAATCCTTCCTCCCTATGATTGGCTCCTGTGGCAAGGAACCAGAGTCCCATTCCAAATCTCAGTGTCATAATCCTATGTAAAAGATTAGACAGTTCTGTCATCATTTTATTAATGCTCATGTATGAACCCAAACCCATTTGATTTATTTTTTACGTGGAACTCAAAAGAAGATAAAAAAAAAAAAATGCTCAAGCTTCTCTTTCCCTTACAGTAAAAGTGAATAAGGAATAAGGCAGTCAAGCTCCAAAAACATCCTGGTTACTTTCGTAACCTCCGTTCCCTGATGGAGGGAACAAGACGTTGTGTCGATGTAGTGACATTAAGGGTCACTCTTGTGAGCCCCAAACTTGAAAAAGGCCAATGGGAATTGGCGAGTGAAATTTGCATGCCACTCCCCCGGACATACAGGTATAAAAGGAGCTGGTATGCAACCACTCATTCAGGTTTTGTGCTGAGGAGCCAAGACAAGGTCCTGGCCATTTCAGCGGGTAGTTCAGCATTATGGCAAGAGGGACACAATGTCTCATTCCCTTCATCAGGGAACGGAGGTTATGAAATTAACCAGGACGTTCCGTATCTGTCACTCACTCAATGTTGTGTCGATGTAGTGACACTAGGGGTCCCTATACAAAACGTCACAACTAGCTGAACTGTGTTACGTGGACTGGCGGTGCGAGACGGGCAGACCACTGTGTGCCTCGTAGCCAGCACACCAGGCCGTCACGTAACCTCCCCCAACGCTCTTATGAGCATCGAACGGTACTTCGGGAACAAGTCGACTGCCCAACAAATAGGGACAGGCTAGCCCAGCCGTGGCCTCTTTTCCTCTTTTTTTTTCTCCCCAAAAAGAGTGGAATTTGTTAACCGACTGGGGGCCATAAATGTCTACGTCGGGGGGTCACTCCCAAGGGGAAGACACCGCGGAGACCACACCCCGTCCAGAGAAGGGGGGGTATTTGGAGTGGAAATACGTCACATGGTCTTACCGAGTCTTGTCAGAAGTATGTCATGTGGAGAAGTCGCATGGTAGGTCCTACCCGAGGGGGGAGGAGTTTCTACAAGCATGGTGACCAAGGAAGACACGATTTAGCGGAAGATATATCACATGGGGTCACCTATGAGGAACCAGCGCATGTGGAGCACCTACCCCAGTACAGGGCTTAGTTAGCACATGTACTGGGCCGGCAGCGAGTTTCTTCACAAACTCGTCTGCCACAGGGCTAAAGAGGAAAGTCATCCAGGGACCACAACTTGTGAACACGACTGGGAGTCAAAGGCGCACGTCTTCACATCATGGGAGGGGAAAGGCGCACTATACGCAAGCGGTACACCCGGCCAGCTGTCCCGGAACTTACCTGTTCCTACCTGACAACACACGGGACGAAACCGGCTCAACCCGTAGATTATAGAACCTCGCAAAGGTGTGGCTCGTAGCACCATGGGGGGCGGCACATCCTGAGCGTGATATGCCATCACGATGGCGTCAGTGACCCAGTGGGCGATCCTCTGTTTGGAGACAGCGCTTCCTTTCCGCTGTCCAACAAAGCAGACAAAGAGCTGCTCGGAGCTTCTAAAACATGCGATCCAAATAGATGTGTAAAACTCGCACCGGACACAGCAACGCCAAAGCTGGGTCTGCCTCCTCCTGGGGCAGCACTTGCAGGTTCACCACCTGATCCCTAAACGGGGTCGTGGGAACCTTGGGCACATAGCCCGGTCGGGGTCTCAGGATCACGTGAGAGTAGCCCGGACCGAACTCCAGGCACGTTTCGCTGACAGAGAACACCTGCAGGTCCCCTACCCTCTTGATGGAAGTGAGCGCAGTCAGGAGGGCAGTCTTCAAAGAGATTGCCTTAAGCTCAGCTGACTCCAGGAGCTCGATGGGGGCTCCCCGTAGACCCTGAAGGACTACAGAGAGGTCCCATGAGGGGATGAGATGTGGTCTGGAGGGATTCAACCTCCTAGTGCTTCTCAGGAACCTGATGATCAGGTCGTGCTTCCCTAAGGACTTACCGTCCACTGTGTCGTGGTGTGCCACTATAGCGGCTACATACACCTTCAAGGTGGAGGGGGACAGCCGCCCCTCCAGCCTCTCCTGCAGGAAGAAAAGCATCGATCCGACTGCGCATCTCTGGGTGTCTTCGCGTCAGGAAGAACACCACTTAGTGAACAGATGCCACTTCAAAGCATACAGGCGCCTCGTAGAGGGAGCCCTAGCCTGAGTGATCACTGCAGGTGGTAAGCCACTTAGGTCTTCTGCGTCCCGTCCAAGTGCCAGACATGGAGATTCCAGAGGTCTGGTCGCGGGCGCCAGATGGTACCCCGTCCCTGAGAAAGAAGATCCTTCCTCAGGGGAATTCGCCGGGGGGGGGGGGCTGTCACGAGAAGCGTGAGGTCCGAGATCCATGTCTGGGTGGGCCAGTAGGGTGCTACTAGGACGACCTGCTCCTCGTCATCCCTGACCTTGCACAGGGTCTGTGCAAGTAGGCTCACTGGGAGAAACGCATATTTGCGTAGTCCAGGGGGCCAGCTGTGTGCCAGCACGTCTGTACCGAGGGGTGCCTCGGTCAGGGCATACCAAAGCGGGTAGTGGGAGGATTCCTGGGAAGCAAAAAGGTCTACCTGTGCTCGACCGAATTGACTCCAAATCAGCTGGACCACCTGGGGGTGGAGTCTCCACTCTCCCCTGAGCATAACATGTCGTGACAGCGCGTCCACTGTGGTGTTGAGGTCACCCAGGATGTGAGTGGCTCGTAGCAAGTTGAGGCGCTGCTGACTCCAGAGATGGAGATGGTGGGCGAGTTGTGACATGCAACGGGAGCGTAGACCGCCTTGACAATTGATGTACGCTACCGTCTCCATGTTGTCCGTCCGGACCAACGCGTGCTTGCCCTGGATCAACGGCCGGAACCTCCGCAGGGTGAGCAGTACTGCCAACAACTCGAGGCAGTTGATGTGCCAACGCAGCCGCGGGCCAGTCCAGGAGCCGGCGGCTGTGTGCCCGTTGCATCTTGGAGGTGGCTGTCATAACCACGACGCGCCTGGAGACCTGCTCTAGGGGAATCCCTGCCCGTAGAAATGCTAGGTCGTTCCAAGGGCTGAAGAGGCTACGACAGATCGGCGTGACAACCACGCGATGTGTCCCGCGGCGCCATGCCCATCTCGGGACTCGAGTCTGAAGACAGTGCTGAAGCTGTCTCATATGCATCATCTCATATGTCTCATATGCATCAACCGCAGAGGATGCCATATGCCCCAAGAGCCTCTGAAAAATTACAGTGGAACCGCTGTCTTCTGTCTGAACGCAAGGGCTGCCTCTGCGACCTTCGTGAAGACGCGAGGGGACAAGGACAGGCCAAAGGGGAGGACCTTGTACTTGTGCGCCCGGCCCTCGAAAGCAAACCGCAGGAAGGGTCTGTGTCGAGGTAAAACCGAGATGTGGAACTACGTGTCCTTCAGGTCTACCGCCGCGAACCAATCTTGATGCTGGACGCTTGCTAAAATGCGTTTTTGCCTCAGCATCTTGAACGGGAGTCTGTGCAAGGCCCGGTTCAAAACTCGCAGGTCCAAGATTGGCCTCAACCCATCGCCTTTCTTCGGTATGATGAAGTAAGGGCTGTAAAACCCTTTCTTCATCTCGGCTGGAGGGACAGGCTCTATCGCGCCCTTGCGCAGAAGAGTTGAGATCTTTGCACGCAAGGTAGTGGCGCTCTTGCCCTTCACCAAGGTGAAGCGGACGCCGCTGAACCTGGGCGGGCACCTGGCGAACTGAATCGCATAGCCGAGTCGGATGGTCCGGGTCAGCCATCGCGACGGGTTGGAAAGCGCAAGCCACGTGTCCAAACTCCGGGCGAGGGGGACCAAGGGGATAATCACGTCGGACGTACCGGCGGGTGGGGCCCCGTGGTGGGGCAGAGCCTGAGGCGCCACATCGCGGGGGCTCGAACCCCTTGGCCGTGCTGAGTCCAGGGACATCGAAGCACTTACCTGGCTCCTGATACCCACCATAAGATTGGTCGAGGAGGAACATCATCCCCGCAGTCCGTCGGAGCCAGCCCGGTGTGGGCGTGTTTGTGCCACAGCTGGGCGCGCTGGGGCGGGGGACCGCCGCTGGAACGCCAAACCTGCCGAAATGGGACGGTACGGCGGTCGTGACGACGGCCTTGCGCACCTGACATGTGACCCAGAGAACAAGGAAACCACTCTTTTGTTGAAGTTTTGGGTATCGCAGCCTCTTGGGCATGCGGCGAAAAATGAATCAAAAGATTCTCCTCCCGGCCCACCACCGGGGGATGGAGTTGTCTGTCTACCAGCTCCGTAGAAGCAGATCTCCTCGTCTCTGGGTCGCCCGTCTCAGGGGCGCTTCTAAGCCTTCCTAGGGTTCTTGGCGGCCAGCCGTGGGATGGGTGGCTTCTGCTTCCTGCGGTGGGCTCCACGCTGGGGCCGGGCCGCGGGGGTGGGCTGCGGCGGAGCCGGTGCTGTTGCTACAGGAGAATGCCCTTGGTGATGAGCAGATGGGGTAGGATGTGTTAAATGGCCTCCGTCTGCTGCTTCACCGCCGAGAACTGCTGGGCAAAGTCCTCGACGGTGTCGCCCAATAGGCCAACCTGGGAGATGGGGACGTCAAGGAATCGTGCCTTGTCGGCGTCTCTCATCTCGACCAAATTGAGCCAAAGGTGGTGCTCCTTGACCACCAGGGTGGACATCGCCTGCCCGAGAGACCGCGCCATGACCTTCATCGCCCGGAGAGCGAGGTTGGTCACCGAGCGCAGTTCCTGCATCAATCCCGGGTCAGAACTACCCTTGTGCAGCTCTTTTAGCACCTTGGCTTGGTGAACTTGCAGGAGAGCCATGGCGTGCAGGGTGGAGGCGGCTTGTCCAGCGGCACCGTAGGCCTTAGCCGTCAGGGACGACGTAAACCTACAGGCCTGGTGGCGCCTTATCCACCTTGGGGATCACCGAATACCCCTTGGCCGCCCCACCATCGAGGGTAGTGAGAGCAGGGGAGCTGAAAGATTGGGATCGGGCAGTAAAAGGTGCCCCCTATGATCTTGTCAGCTCCTCATGCACTTCCGAGAAGAAAGGGACAGGGGCGCGGCGCGGCTGTGAGCGGCGCTCTGGGCCCAGGAACCAATCATTGAGCCGCGAGGGTTCAGGGGAGAGCGGAGGGTTCCACTCTAGCCCGATCCTCGCGGCTGCCCGGGAAAGCATGTCCATCATCTCCGCATCGGCCTGAGACTGGGCGACCACACCCGAAGGAGGGAGCCCAGCCGAGGTGTCCGCGTCAGAGTGGCATCTTTAAAAAGATGTTTCCATGTGTGCCGCTCTTTTAGAAAGAAAATATACTCTTTTAGAATATACTCTTTTGCTCTGCCGAAGTGCCCAGGGGGCGTTCTCTGCACTCCACAGGTGCAGAGGGGGAGAAGCCACTGAAATGCGCCGTAAATCCAGCAGTTTTAGGTGAACGGTAAAGAGAACTGAGTTTGAATTGAATTCAGTGCACTGAATGCAACCGCTCGGCTCCGAAGAGAAAATCTGAATGAGAGGTTGCATACCAGCTCCTTTTATACCCGTATGTCCAGGGGAGTGGCATGCAAATTTCACTCGCCAATTCCCATTGGCCTTTTTCAAAAAGCAGAGGTGTTCGGGGCTCCCAAGACTGACCCCTAGTGTCACTACATCGACACAACTTCGAGTGAGTGACAGATAGAGAACTACCATACAAGTACCATAAAAGTAGTCCACATGACACGTGCTATATTCCAAGTCTTCTAAAGCCATACAGTAGGTTTGTACGAGGAAAAGACCAAAATTTAACACATTTTCACAGAAAATAACCCCTTTTGGCATAACATGATTTATCTCTATAGAGCGCAACAGTCTGGTTCCAGAAGCAAAAAATCCCATTCATTTTTTCCATAGATGAATTGATTTTCAACAATAAATTATAAACCTTTAAAGACAGACCTACCATGAGCACTAAGGTTGTTAATCGATGGTATATGCCACTGCTGAAGCCACCAGTCTGAGTTTTGTCAACATCATTGTTTAAAAATCGTGTTTAATAGTGGAATTCCTAATGAAAAACTACACTACCCATAATCCTGCATAGAAAAATCCACCAATCAGAGAATCACTGCCAACAAAGCCCACCAAACAAGCTCTGAAGCGATCAGCCACTCCCATGACGCACTGTAAATGACTTAATTGTGTCAGTCTCCCTTCTCTCAGACCACTTGTATATTTGCATATAATATTCAAAAATATTTGAATATTTTACAATAAAATGTAAATATTTTGTTACTATACTTCTATACGACTTTAAATCAATAGTTTTATATTATTCTATCGTTTTTATTTTGATTACGTCAATCGCAACGCTTCTTGGGTTTGTAGTTTGTGCCCTTATTAAAGACAGTAAGTACGCAGTAGCTGGGTTTCCATCAAAATGTTTCGTATTTTTTATGCGCATTTCTGAAAATTCGACTAAAGAAAATGCGAAACATCACGTGTTTCCTTGAACTATAAATCTTGAGGGAGCAAGCCTTTTTGTCATGGAGCAGCTGAATGACCTCTTTGTTTCGTGGAGTGTTGTATTTGCTGTAATAAAGCAATTGTACATTATGTTATTAAATGCTGCCAGGAGACGTCGCAGAATAAGTGCAATAGCTCACATAATGATGACTCAATTGGCTATACCCATTCACTGACAACCTCCATATACTTTGGAGAGCTCGCGCTCAAAACAGTTCTGGTGGATTGTGAGGACCCACTTAAACTGCTATCTGTGGGTGAAGCACTTTCGACTAACCAGGGCTACGTTTGAAGAATTGTGTGCCATGGTCAGGGCTTTCGTTGAGCCAGTCATGTCAAGCTGTTGCACATCTATACCATTCGACAAACGCATTGCCATTGTGCTTTACAAATGGTCATGCCACTTCATCATTCATGTGAATAAGCTGTTTCCATCACTTTAATGTGCATTTAAAACTCTAGAAAATCCACCTCCTCCTAGCGCATTAAATTTTATGCTAATTTTTAGTTTATTCGCATATCAAGCATTTCCATTTTCAAAATGCTCATAAAAATAGTTGGATAGAAACACAGCTACTGTTGCACCTTTGTTTTTTTTTTCTAATTTGTGCATGCTTTCTTGCTTTACAAAGTTTGTAATGGTGTGATTCACCTCGGGGCTGGTTGGTTTGGTTTATTTCTTAAAACTCTTTTTTGAAAGATTTTATGAAAAGCCTGTGGATGAAATGAATGGGGAAAATACTTCCAGAACCAAGACAACACTGTTGCGCTCTATCACACAAACACTGACTTGTTAATAAATATATAGGTACTGAGTCAGATATTTTAAGCATCTACAGTATTTGACACAGCACTGTTTGCCTCGATTACAAGCCCTCAGGGAGCCTGCAGGGTGTGGCCCCCCCTCCCTCTTTAAATCCACTGAAGGGGCCCATGAGGGGGTCCAGGGCTCCCACCTGGGCTGTATAAGAAGGAAAGCCAGTGCAGTGAGATCATGGAAAAGGCTTGTGTTGCTTTAACAGTGCAGTGCTCAGAGACTGCTAAGTGCTAACTGATGTTTTAGCACCTATTTGACAGTAGACACTCCCACTATGCATTCTCTCCCAGTGGCGTATTTGTTGGGGTGCCTGCACTGATAAGAAAAATTGTTGTGTGTTTTCAGCTAATTCTCTCACACATTTACAGTACACTATATCTACAACATAGCGGCATTCAGTGCATGTACATTTTTAGTAAATCTCTTCCTCTCTGTCTCTTTCTGTCAGGCGATTGGATGCTAACCACATCACGTCAGTGCCTGAGGACAGTTTTGAGGGTCTGCAGCAGCTCAGGCATCTTTGGCTGGATGACAACAGCCTGACTGAGGTTCCTGTCGGCCCCCTTCAGCACCAGAGCAACCTGCAGGCCCTGACGCTGGCCCTCAACCGGATCACACAAATCCCAGACAACGCCTTTGCCAATCTCTCCAGCCTGGTTGTACTGTGAGTGCCTCAATCAGACCAGTTTTACAACCATGTTCAGTACTGTTAGTTGACTTTAGACAGTTGAAAGTTTCTACCACTGATGAATTTACCTTGCCCTGTTGCCTTTCACCACACTTCAGTTAAATCCATCAGTGCAGTGCACTAACTGTGGTCTTAGGCTGCTCGTAAAACACCAATTCAAATAAACTTGCACATGATGAAGTACACACACAGGTAAACAGTGGGATGGATAGGGGATTTTGGAGAGAGAAAAAAGGAGAAAGCAAAATGTACCCTTGTGTTTTGCAAAGTGAAAAAACCTTCTCTCTCTGTGTTTCTTCTGGAGGCTTCTCTGTGGGTCTGATTTACCAATTACATTCCAGTTGCTGGAAAATATTTGTTTTAGGAGTGGAGGCCAATTAATCCGTTAAGTAGGCTGAACAAACACACAGACCTGCACTGTGAAGTGTTCAGCAGAATGGCTGATGAATTATCCGTTCAGAGACAGAAAATGTTTGCGTTGGTGTTCTGCTGAGAAGTGCATCTCTTTAATAGCTGGAAAAGTAGAGAAAAATAGACATCCCTTGTCATCAAAAAAGTGATAAATTGCTCAGATTAATGCTGCATAGATCACGTGAGAAGTTTTTTAATTCTTTTACCTGTCAGGTTTTGTCCTCTATATAATCTTATGATTATTTTTCCAGGGCACTGTTTAAGGCGCATAAAGTCATTTTATCACACAGAACTCTCTAAGCTCTTACTATATTTTATCTTTGATTTGCACACCTCTGATTAGTTAACCAAAATTTTGTGTTGAAAATTCTATATGTGGGGGGAAAAACGTTGTGGAGGCTGTAACAATTTCATTTGTGTGAAATGCTTTTGATAATGACTGAAGATAATGATAAAGAATCAACAGATGCACACAAAAACATCATTTAGAAGTGGTCACATGTGATTGTTGCTTCTAAATTCTTAATTGTCTGTGTCGTTTAGGCATCTACACAACAATCGGATCCAGGAGATTGGAAAGAACTGCTTTAATGGACTGGACAACCTGGAGACATTGTGAGTTCCCCTTCACATGCATTTAAAATCACACTTCCTGCCATTAAAGGGAATGTAGCTGCATGTAATGGTACATTTACCTCCTGCTGATTTTACTTTGTAGAAGAGCATCAAGGCTGCATTTGTTTAACCAAACCGTTTGCTAATTTTTATACCCATTTAATAATGAATTACTACAGAACATGGAAACTTCTCCACTTTAAATAAATTATGTGTGGGCTCAAATAAAGTTGTTATTCTGTTTGTGCAGTGTTTAGTGTGATACTTATCGCCTGTTCTAGCGCCTTCCTCTGCAAGTCTCAGGATTACAGAGAACAGTGGGAGCGTTCAGTGAGGAAGCTTTAGCTGACAGTTATTTAAGTTGTTGGTATGTAACAAAACAGAGAACACACTAGATCTGAAACAATTTGGTGGTACCCACATGGGCAGCGACAAAGGTTGCAGGTTTAATCCCATCGCGACTCTTGAGCTGAAATCTACAAGCTGCACCGGAGGAGTTCATTTAAGTGTTAACAGCCATTTATACTGTAAACACACTGCATGAAAATTAAGCACCAGCAGTGTTTGTTGCGTTTGTGTGAGTGTGTGTGCAGGCGTGCGCCCGTGTGTGCGTGCGCGCATCTGTGTGTGTGTGTGGGAATCATATGACAGAGCAGAGTGGCACCTCTTGTTCATTCTGTAGCATGCTGTGCATGTGACTGTATATTATTTAATTAAATTACATCCTTCTGCTGTTTAATGATCACACGTGGCCATATCCAGAGGTTTTTTATTTTCAAATTGTCATTTATTTCATCTCAAATTTGTCACATCTCATATAATTTTGCTAATGACAGCATACTGTAATATGGTACCGAAATTAGCAACAAGATGATATTGTACCGTTTTAATTTTTTGGTATCGTGGTACTTCGTTAGTACCGGTAAACCACGCAACCCTAGCACTGATACACCATGGGCTCGTAAGTGCACCAAGACTGTGCGCTATGTCTTATCCAATTTTCATGAGAGCGCTAATTCTAAGCGCAATTTTCGTGCCATCGCAAAGCGCAAGTGGGCGTGGGTGGGAGTGTTTGCGCTATCTGCGGGTTAATTGTATGGTAATGAAGTAGCACAAAGTGCAGTTTGCTATTTTCCTGAGAAATAGGTCACTACGCTAAGACGTTTCAGTACCACATCTGTTTTCAGCGCAAAGTCCAAATTCAGTTCCTGCATTTGCAGTTTGGAGATTACACCAGCAGGTGGTAATAAAGTTCATGTCCAAACTCTTAAAATATAGTGGAACATTAAATTATGCCCATTAATGGTTTTAAAATGTATTTTATCTTTTATTTTCTATATAATTTTAATATAAAACACTTTGAATTGCCATTATGCCTGAAATGTGTTATATAAATAAACTTGCCTTGCCTGTGATCACTGTTGTAGCCCTTTTATGAAACAACAATGTATGAGATTTGTGTTAAACTATCTGTAGTTCATGGTTCGTTTTTCAATTATTATTATTATTATGTTTATATTTACAATTGTTTTTATGAACTAATTTGTATTGGTATTTTTCCACCTGTTGTCGAAGAGTGATTTTTAAGTCACTGCAAAAGGGGCCAGTGGAACAGCTTGGAGAGGGTAAAATGTTTGGATTTGGGATGATTGTTTTGACTACTTTATATTTTATTATATTTTCATTTTGTTTGAAGTGTAATTTGAATGTCAAAATATATATATTTTTTTTTTTCATGTTTCAATAAATAAATTACATTTTTCAAAATCAAAATCGATCGGTAGAAGTGACATGCATGCCGTTACAATCACTGTTAATATTAGCCATGATTTGTGTGTCAGTAGATGAAAATGAATAATAATACTTAAATTCTCTGTAATTTAATGGAGCCTACATCCATATCCTGAACCACATTTTCCATGCGTATAAAAGGATTGTGTCACATTCAACACGGACACAGTTAATGCACAAAATAATGTAAGTCCACATTTCTGTTCTTCTAATTCATTGCATACAGTCCATTTACACTACCAACTTTTTATGAATGTGCTGTCTTTGTTTATTTCACCGTTGCTTGACATGGAATGGACTATATTATAGAACACAGATGCTGCAATAACCGGAGAAGAATCTCCAAATTAAATTGCGCATGACCCAGCCTGTTAGTGATTTGCACGCACAATTTTGGCAAACCCACTTGCGCCTAGACTTAGCGCATGCTTGCATGAAAATACCAAAATGTCTTTGCCATGCCTATTGACTTTGCGCTTATGACTTATGGCTCAGCGCTAGCGCTCTTAAAATAGGGCCTCATGTGTTTTGAGTATTGTGATGTGAGTAAAGATCAACCTTTATTAAGTCAGGAAACTCAATGAGTCATTAGTGATTCGCTTGAACTCAGTTAATCAGGATTTACAGTATAACAATAAAGGACAAAGAGTCTTTTTAGGACTCTCAGCTTAACCTTATTGCCTCCGTTCTTTCTCTCCACTTACCACAGTTCGTTTAGCAAGCATCCACCGCATCAGGGAGGAAGAGGCAAGGGGAAGGGGAAGGCAGATAGCCATCGCTGACTCTGCTTTATTTACTTACTCTGGCCATAATTATGGCAGGATGAGGACACACCAATGTCCTGTGCCTGCAGGAAGGAGAGTGGGACACGGGACAAGGGCATCGGGGGGTAGAGAGGAAGTTGTATCGTGTGGCAGCCGAGACAAATAATAACACTGAAGAAATCAGCAGACCAGCTGTCCTGTCTGGGCTCAATGGACAGCAAAATGGTTTTATCTGAACAGATTTTCTTTTCTCTTTCTTTTAGAATTGTTTTCCTTTTCATTATGATTGTCTTTTTGTTTTGGCCAAAATTTACTTCAAAGAGACAGTTCAGCCATAAATAAAAATTATATTACATTATATTATGTATAATTATATTACTCACCCTAATGTTGTTCCCAACCTGTATGAATTACTTTCTTCCCTGGAACACAAAAGGAGACAGCAGACAGAATGTTAGCCTCGGAACAGAGCTCACAACAGAGGTTTTATCCTAATATGAATAACTTTCACCTGCCTGTCTCCTTTTAGGGATCTAAACTTCAACAATCTGAAGACCTTCCCTGAGGCCATTCAGACTCTGCCCAAGCTGAAAGAACTGTGAGTGTCTACAAATGCATATACTCACACTTTTTTCCAGTCATTACAATAGTTCTTCGAGTCATTTATTTTGGGGTAAGTTAATGATAGCATTAGGGCAAGTTGGCATTGTTACATCTTAGTAAAAAAAGATGGAATTTCTGAACAGGCATAGTTTACCCAAAAAGGTTATCATTACTCACCCTCATGCCATCACAGATGTGTATGACTTTCTTCTGCTGAACACAAAAAGAGATTTTAGAAGAATATTCCACCTCTGTAGGTCCATACAATGCAAATGAATGGTGACCAGCACTTTAAAGCTCCAAAAAGCACAGACAGGCAAGTATTAAATTAATCCAGACTCCATGTCTTCAGTATTTTCATATTCAATATTTAAGTCCTTTTCACTAGAATTGTTTACTTCTGGTCACTCTCCAATGCTCTTTCATGGGAGGACCAAGTTCATACAGCCTCTCACATGACGTAAGCACATTGGCATGTTCACGCAAGAACTGACACAATACAACTGGAAGTGCAGCTTGTTTTATTCACATTTATGCATTTGGCAGACACTTTCATCCAAAGTGACTTACAGTGCACTTATTACAGGGACAATCCCCCTGGAGTAACCTTGCTCAAGGACACAATGGTGATGGCTGTGGGGATTGAACCAGCAACCTTCTGATTACAAGTTATGTGCTTTAGCCCACTACACCACCACCACTCCTATTTACAAGAGAACACTGTTCACAAGCTTCATTGGTTTTGCTTTAATTTGAACATGTCAACGCGCTTACATCACGCGAGAGGCTGCGTGAACTTGGTCCTCTCATGAACGCGCATTGGAGAGCAACCAGAAGAAAACGATTATAGTGAAAAGTACTTAAATATCGATCTGTTTCTCACCCAAAGCAATCAGATCACTTTACAAGACATTAATTTAACTACTGGAGTCATATGGATTACTTTAATGCTGACTATCTGTGCTTTTTAGAGCTTTAAAATGCTGGCCACCATTCACTTGCATTGTATGGACCTACAGAGCTGAGATATTTTTCTAAAAGTTTTGTTTGTATTCTGCTAAAGAAAGAAAGTCATACACATCTGGGATGGCATGAGGGTGAGTAAATGATGAGATAATTTTCATTTTTGGTGAACTATCCCTTTAACTCAGAAAAAATTTAATTACAAATTGATGTGATTTACAGGTGCCTCTCCCAGCATTAGAAAATCGATCTAAAAGAAAGTAAGACTAGAATCATCTCATTATACAGTTTAAACTCAAGGGCCCCAAACAGGCATCTGTCCACTCCCTTACCAATGTGCATTGTAATCCATAGACTGGGAGGAAAAAAGCTTTGCTTTGAGTTGCAGTGCATTAAAAACTCAGTTGTGTACCAAGGTGCCATCTAGTGTTGAGAAGTAGAACTGCTTTATAATAGGATAGGTTAGGATAGGATTGGATTAGATTGGATAAACAATAGTTACAACAGAGTTCAATACAAAAATACAAAAAGTAGTGTGACAAGAAAATAAAAATACTATATAGTGAGCATAACATTTAGAAAAATTCCTTGTGTAAAAATGTTGTACAACATGGAAAGGTTCTTGTGCAAATATAATAGTAATAAAGTGAGCTGTGATCAGTAGCAGCTATGAATACTGAGGGAGATGTTTTTCTGATTACTCGCCTCACAGAGCTTCTTAATTGTTGGATTAATGATTTTCTAATGATTCCTCCTTGTTTGCCAGTGGATTTCATAGCAACAACATTGCATCCATCCCTGAGGGAGCTTTCCATAGGAATTTACTGCTGCGCACAATGTAAGCACATGCTGACTCAAACATCAATGAACAAATGCACAAGTTATTCAAAAACACGTTATGATTTTTCATTGACCATAAGCATCTGATCTTTTGTATCCGTCTACAGCCATCTCTTTGACAACCCGCTCTCCTTTGTGGGAATTAGTGCTTTCCAAAACCTGTCAGACCTGCACTCTCTGTAAGCAGAACCGTTACTAATGCTCCACAACTGATCTAATGACACTGACCTTAACGTGCCAATTGCTCTCAATTGAGTTATAGGACACCTGTTATTTACCTGAGCATATGCATTTTATTCGCCATTTACCTGCTTCTACTTTTGTCTCTATTTATTCATCTTTTATTTGGTGCATATTTCAGAATGCTGCGTGGTGCCAGTATGATGCAGGATTTCCCTAGCCTGACTGGAACAGGAAATCTGGAAAGCCTGTGAGTTCATTTTTAACAACAACATAAATACACACAAAGTGTCAAATAAAAATCAACAGCAAACCATTTATATGACACTTCCTATTATGAAACAACCAAAGAGGTCTAAAATACCTGGAGAAAGCTATTGTATGCAAAGTATGCAACCTGATTGCTGCCATCTTTGGGCACTCTAAGCCGTAAATGTCATGTGATTAATGACTCTGGAGCCGCAGGAAAGTAACGCGCACAGCCCCAAGCCCATCACTAGCCTTTGTCCTGAGCTGTGACATCAAAGGCAGCAGACAAGGAAAAGTAAATTTCACCACTTTTAAGAGCCCTACAAAAAAGTGGTCACTGGAAAAACATCTACTATAATATAATGAAATATTTGCATATACAGTACTGTGCAAATGTTTTAGGCACTTTGAAAAACTTTCAAAGTGAGGATTTCTTAAAAAAAAAAAATGACAAATAGTTTTCATTAATCAATTAACATCATATAAAGTCCAGTAAACAGAAAAAGAGCTAAATCAATATTTGCTGTGAACACTTTTGCCTTCAGAACAGCACCAGTTCTCCTACTTACACCTGGACACAGTTTTTCTTGGTTGTTGGCAGATAGGATGTTCCAAGCTTCTTGGAGAATTCGCCACAGTTCTTTTATCTATTTAGGCTGTCTCAATTGCTTCTGTCTCTTCATGTAATCCCAGACTGACCTGATGTTCAGTGGGGGGCTCTGTGGGGCAATGCCATCTGTTGCAGGGCTCCCTGTTCTTCTATTCTATTCTATTCTGTTTGCAAAAAGAATTTTTGTGAGTCTAACATTTATATTTCCTATTGACACACTAAAGTAGCAGATATAAATAACCATTTTAAGACAAATGTTTTTGTGAAACATCTTATGTGCCTAAGACTTTTGCACAGTAATGTATATATATGTTGCTTGAGAAAAAAAATTACTTCTTCAGAATACAAGGTTACTTTTGAAAAGCTGTCAATGTAGACAGGCCCTTTTTATGGCAGCAAAAAATTGTAGTTACAACATCTACCAGCAGGGGCTAACTGGACTATACTAACCAGCTAAACCTTGACCCTTGGAAACAACACATGGATGGCACAGTACCTGAATTGACAATAAATTACAAAATACAGGGTTCTTATGGTCATCCAAAACCTTTAAATATCAGGGTATTTTAAAATTGTGTTTTCCAGGCCTGGAAAATTCATAGAAGTTAACACAATCTTGGAAAGTAATGGAGAGCTCATGATGAAGACCAAATTTTCTTGTGTAGAGCAAAACTTGCTCGCAAGCCATAGTGATTTGTGAGTGAATCCTTTTTTAGCATGTTAATTGGTTGAAATGGTTCACAAATAAGTCTTAATGATTCATTAGAGAACTGGTCTGAATCAAAGTGATATTTAAAAATTGGTTTCCAGAAATCCCAAATGACTTGAAATGTCATGGAAGTTCATTCATGGAAGTTCATATTTAACCTTGTGCGACCCCCACGTACACGTGTGGATGTTGTATTTTGGCTTCGCTATACACAACTCATAATTTCATTTCATTTAAACCGACTGATCTCAGTTTAGAAGACTCTGTACGTCGAAAGTTTAAACCTTTACTGACAGCCCATGTCATGTGACAAACCAACATGGCACCGATCACATCAAAGTTTGTCTTTGGGAGAAATGGCAACAAAACTACATCTGGTAATAAACCTAATTAAGTTTTCATTGAAACTTGTTTGAGTCAAAAGATCTGAGTCTCTGGTTTCATCCAATATGCCATTTCTTTGTTTTTTTTTATTTTTTATTTTTTATTTGACCGATTTATCGTGAAATGTCACGCTGTTAAACACATTATACACTAATGTGTACAATAGCACAAGGTTTTCATTTGAAATCCAAAAGGATGACAATACGGTGCATTTCGAACTGTTCTGAGACCAGTGCAGACAGACAGCACACTGGTAATTCACTAAATAGGGAGCAAGGGAGCAACCTATAGCTTTCCTATGAAGCCGAGTGCATTCAATCCAAACTTCCTGTCAGAAGTTCAGTTTCAGGCTGCAGATGATGTTTGTACCACTTAACATGATTGGCAGACATGGGACAATGTTAATCAGTACAGATCCAGAATTTATAATATATAAAAAAAATTTAACACGGTTGGCAGTGATTGGACGATGTCGGCCATTACTTTTATCAGAATCAAATATGCTAATTTCTGATTGGTAAAATGCTTCAGCACTGGCTATCACTTGTTTGTTTGACAGTGCAAAGAGAGAACATTGAGATTTTGTTGCCACGGTAGAAAAAACATTGTAACATAAAAGTCAAGTCAAAAAAATTTTATTTGTAGTTTTTTATTTGTGCTTTTCCCAATACACATGTTCCAAAGCAGCTTTACAGAAAATCAGCTGTAATATCTGTAACATTTCAATAACCAACACTCCTGGAAACAAAATAAACAATTTGATTTAAAAAAAAAAAACAGATTTTCTATAGCTTGGTATTATTTAAATTTTTAAACTTAGTCCCAATGTTCACATATGAGGGCATACATTTTTAGAAAAACTATTTACTCTAGAAATTATTATTATTATTATTTTTAATAAATTTTTTGCATGTTTATTATGCTACTCGTAACAAATCAAAATGGAAAATGCACACAGCAGTCACTCTCGGGTCTCAGGAAGATAAAGAATCACTTTTTAATGTGTGGGCTACTATATAAAATGCTTTTACAATTTATAAATTTTCTGTTTTTTTGTTGTTCAGGACTTTAACAGGAACTAAAATCCGAAGCATACCAGCAGACCTATGTGAGGATTTGACTGTGCTGCGTACACTGTAAGTCACACCAGAGCTTGACACACAAACCCACCTCACCATTTAGTTCCACTCATGTGTGCGCAGACACACACACTCACACATTGTCACAACACACACAGACACAGAGGACAGGTTGAACTCAGATGCGGGAGCTTTATTGGAGATACTGAAATGGGTAAGTCAACAGAAATGCGAGGAGTAGAGAACCTAGCTTGGCAATAACAGAGTTTGTGTCCACAAGGAGCATACAGGTGGATCGCCACTCCAGGAAGTCGAAGGACGATGATGACACTTGGGAATATCATGGATGTGGGATTAATGGGTGAAAGTGTAGCTTCTCTGGGGAAGTCAGATGAGCAGGTGTGTCTAAGATTTCCTAGTGGAGACTAGATGTGGATGGAGTGGTAGGGTGAGGATTTATAGAGGTGAGGTAATGTGAGATGAATTGGGATCAGGTGTGGGTGATTAATAGCTGGGGAGAGGGAGCGGAGTGTGGAGTGAGAGAGGGAGACTCTCACTCCCCCCAAAGGGTTACTCTTGGCACCCAAAAGATGGATGAAGAGGGCAGGAAGGAATAGATGATAGGGAAGGATCCAGGAGGCGATTATGAGGCCAAGGAGGAATTGGTGGATGATCTGTTGGCCAGGGAGGAGTCTGTGGATGATTAGGAGGCCAGAGCAGTGACCATATGGCAGGGACTGGGTCAGGAGGCCTGGGAGGTGACCGCATGGCAGGGACTGGGTCAGGAGGCCTGGGAGGCGACCACAGGGCAGGGACTGGGTCAGGAGGCCTGGGAGGTGACCACAGGGCAGGGACTGGGTCAGGAGGCCTGGGAGGTGGCCACAGGACAGGGACAGGGTCAGGAGGCCTGGGTGGCAGCCACAGGGCAGGGACTGGGTCAGGAGGCCTGGGAGGCGGCCACATGGCAGGGACTGGGTCAGGAGGCCTGGGAGGCAGCTACAGGGCAGGGTCTGGGTCAGAAGGCCTGGGAGGCGGCCACAGAGCAGGGACAGTATCAGGAGGCCTAGGAGGTGCCCGCAGAGTAGGAACAGGGTCAGGAAGCTTGGGAGATGATTTGGTCACAGGAGGTGGAGACTTAGGAGGCGGAGCCATAGGCGGACCTGGAAGCGGAGCAACTGGAGTAGGGGTTGGAAGGCTGGGAGGTGGAGACCGTGGTGAAGCAGGCAAGATTGTAGGAGGTGGAGTTGCTGGGGTTGAGGGTGGAGACATGGAAGACTCAGAAGGTAGAGCTGAGGGAGACTTGACATAGGCAGGTGGAGCCTGGAGAGGTTCGACGGGCGGCACCATGGAAGGCGGAGCCGTGAGAGGCTCGAGGGCCAAGCCATGGAAGGTGGAGTCATAGGAGGCGGAGCCATGGAAGGCTCGAGGGGCGGAGCTGTGAGAAGTTCAAGGAGCGAAGCCATGGAAGGCTCGAGGGGCGGAGCCATGGAAGGCGGAGCCGTGAGAGGCTCGAGGGGCAAAGCCATGGAATGTGGAGCCATGAGAGGCTCGAGGGGCCAAGCCATGGAAGGCGGAGTCATGGGAGGTGGAGCCAGGGAAGTCAGAGCCATGGAAGACAGAGTCTTGGGAGGCAGAGCCATGGAAGGCTCGAGGAATGAGGCCGTGGAAGGCTCGGTGCAAGGAGCTGTGGAAGGCTTGGACGAAGGAGCCGTGGAAGGTTTGGACGAAGGAGCCGTGGAAGGTTTGGACGAAGGAGCCGTTAGTGACTGGGAACTGACTTCTGTGGTCGAGAATACAGACAGAGACTGGGGAACGACCTCCGTGGTCGTGAGCACTGGTGGTGACTGGGGAACGACCTCCATGGTCATGACCACTGGCGGTGACTGGGGAATGACCTCCGTGGTTGTGAGCACTGGCGGTGACTGAGGAACGACCTCCGTGGTCGTGAGCACTGGCGGTGACTGAGGAACGACCTCCATGGTCGTAAGCACTGGCGGCGACTGGGGAATGACCTCCGTGGTAGTGACACTGGCATCGACTGGGGAACGACCTCCGTGGTCGCAAGCAGTGGCAGCGACTGGGGAGTAGGAGCCCTTCTTCTCCTCCTCTTCTTCTGGACAACTGGGAGCGTTGTTGCAGGAACTGTCGAGGCTAAAGGCATTGGCTCTGGGACGGTCGAGGCTACAGGCATTGGCTCTGGGATGGTTGAGGCTACAGGCATTGGCTCTGGCTCATTAATCGTGGCAGGCATGGGCACTGGCTTATTAACCATGGCAGGTATAGGCATAGGCACTGGCTCTTTAACCGTGGCAGGCATGGGCACTGGCTCATTAACCATGGCAGGCATGGGCATTGATAATCCATGAGGAATGGTCTTCATGTCCAAACGCACCAACATCATTGGGGGATCATTCACTTTAGAAGATAAACTCTGTGGTCTTCGGAGCAGGCGGTGGTGCTGGCACGGGGTTCCCGCCATAACTCACAGTGTAAGGGGGAAATGTAACCTCCGTGGTCGTTACCGCTGACTGCGGTGGGGAGTCGACCACTGGAGCTTGGAGAGGGTGAATCCCCCCCCCCCCCCCCAATTTTTTTTATTTTATTTCGGGGGAATGTATGGAGAGGAGTTACCCTGGGGTTTGATAATAACGGGGGGTAATGGATGGCCAGCGTCACTCGTACATATTCCTCAATAAACAAAATCTTCCTCTCCTGGAAAACACATCTAAGTTCTGTCAACTTATTACCACAACCACCATATCAGACTCCAACCTCAAATCCATTTATGGAATGGGATTGAACTTTCACCAAATTACAGCCCTTTTGGAGGTGGGGAGTCTTTCCTAATAGCTCCAGAAGTGGACTAGTCAACTCCATAATCCTGATGAATGTGCTCAGTGTTTAGTGGGATATTGGAAGCCCCCGCTGAGTCCACTTGGTGGACTAGTCTTCTGTCTTGACACACACAGACACAGAGGACAGGTTGAACCCAGATGCGGGAGCTTTATTGGAGATACTGAAATGGGAAAGTCAACAGAAATGCGAGGAGTAGAGAACTTAACTTGGCAATAACAGAATTCGTGTCCACAGGATCGCCACTCCAAAGTCGAAGGACGATGATGACTCATGGGAATATCGTGGATGCGGGATTAACGGGTGAAAGTGTAGCTTCTCTGGGGAAGTCAGATGAACAGGTGTGTCTAAGATTTCCTAGCGGAGACTAGACGTGGATGGAGTGGCGGGGTGAAGATTTATCGAGGTGAGGTAATGCGAGATGAATTGGGATCAGGTGTGGGTGATTAATAGCCCGGGGAGAGGGAGTGGAGTGTGAAGTGAGAGAGGGAGTCCGGTGTGGATGTGACACACGTAGTCAACTTTTTAAGCAGTGACACACCACTCATAATAGTTCCTAACACATGTCAGTTAAATGTCCATGAGCGGCCAGTGATGTGCCAGCTACAGCCTCGGGCACTCAGTAATTAAACATCAGTCGCAAACCCTTAACACACAAAGGTTAGCCGTCACTCAGATCACACACACAGTCACTGAAAAGCCTTTAAGACCCTGCTGTCAGTCAAGATATAAACATATGCTCCGCTCGTAATGTCAGTCATAACCAAACGCTTCCCTCCATCTCGGCTTCAAACACACACAGACACACACCATCACACAAACTGTGTGCATCAGTCAAGCATCATCCACCTCACAGGCCCGTGCGCAGTGGCCTGTCGGGCACAGCTGCAAGTTTTAAAGTGATGTCTAATGACCTCCCAAAGGAGAGCGAAGCAGAGACAGGCCTACTCACTGCCTGGGTGCTTGAACACATCACACATCTTTAGTTCCTGTCTACACTTCATCAAAACATTTCAATTCCTTTATTGTATGTATATTCTGACAGGGATCTGTCCTACAATGAAATCGAAGACCTGCCGTCCTTTCAGGGCTGTGTTAGATTGCAGGACATGTAAGTTTTATTAGAATGGAATAGTTCTCTACTGTTTATGTACAGTTCAGTTCTAACATATGAATGAATATACTCTCTAACATAAGCATGATTGTCTGTGCATGTGTTAATGAATAACTATTTGTTCTTGCAGAAGTCTACAGCATAACCAAATTCAGCAGATAGACAGAGGTACTTTCCAGGGTATGACCAGCCTTAGAGTGCTGTAAGTATCGTATTCACTGTCAGCCATAAGCAAGTCATAATGTACATTCAGCCAGAAAGGGTTGATGTGCTGTGCTTTAACCTCGGAAGTGTTTATTTCCGATTATTATTTATTATTATAATGGTAAAAGCACTGTAACTTCAGAGCCTCAATTGGCATATTACTTTATTTGACTTGTTATCCAGTTCTCATCATAACATGCTAGTTTCACAGTAACACACAGTATCCGGACATGCATGAGGTTGCCCTGAATTCTCACTCTTTAACCAGAGCCATCTGTATATGTTTAATCTATGTATATTTTTGTTTTCTTACCACTCTACAGAGATCTGAGCAGAAATCGGATCAAGTTCATCCACAGAGATGCCTTCCTTTCTCTCAGCGCTCTCACCAACCTGTGAGTGTTCAGTCAAAGTGCACACAGTGGCTATTCTGCTCTCATTATCATTCAGATTTATAAAGTAACATAGTATTTCAGTGGAACAGATACAACCAAAGAAATTTGGATTTAATTGTGGTTGTGTTTATTAAAGGTATAATGGAATGCAATTCTCACAAGTCATTGTTGCATACTGTATATTAGGGGTGTAAATATTTGCTTTGACAATGATTTGATTCAGTTACGATTTTACGATTGCAAGTGTGATACTGCTTTTATACAACAGTTCAACAAACAAGTAAATAAAATACTGAGGAAAAACTAAAGACTAAAGAGAGAGAGAGCGATTGAACGTGTGTGATTACCTGCAATTGTCGCGACTCCCAAGCAGAGAACAGTAAGCTATAGCTTTAGCAGGAATAATGTACAGATTTTGCTGTTTCGTAAGGAAATTGGTACTTTAATTCACCAAAGTGGCATTCAGCTGATCACAAAGTATAGTCAGGACATTATTGATGTAAAAAACAGCACCATCACTGTTTGTAAAAAGTAAATTTTGATCAAATCTAGACAGGCCCCATTTCCAGCAGCCATCACTCCAACACCTTATCCTTGAGTAATCATGTTAATTGCTAATTACTAGAAAATCAGTTGCCATAATATCAAACACAGTTGAAAGCTATTTGGTTTGTTAAGTGAAGCTTAACATTGTCTTTGTGTTTGTTTTTGAGTTGCCACAGTATGCAATAGACTGGCATGTCTTAAGGTCAATATTAGGTCAAAACTGGCAAAAAAGAAACAGCTTTCTCAAGAAACTCGTCAATCAGTCATTGTTTTGAGGAATGAAGGCTATACAATGCTTGAAATTACCAAAAATCTGAAGATTTCATACAAAGGTGTAGACTACAGTCTTCAAAGACAAAGAACAACTGGCTCTAATAAGTACAGAAAGAGATGTGGATGGCCAGTTGTACAACTAAACAAGAGGATAAGCACATCAGAGTCTCTAGTTTGAGAAATAGATGCCTCACATGTCCTCAGCTGACAGCTTCATTGAATTCTACCTGTTCAACACCAGTTTCATGTACAATAGTTCAGAGAAGACTCAGGGGTACAGGCCTTATGGGAAGAATTGCAAAGAAAAAGCCACTTTTGAAACAGAAAAACAAAAAGAAAAGGTTAGAGTGGGCAAAGAAACAGACATTGGTCAACAGATAACTGGAAAAGAGTGTTATGGATCTTAACCCCATTGAGCTTTTGTGGGATCAGCTAGACTGCAAGATGCATGAGAAGTGCCTGACAAGCCAGCCACATCTATGGCAAGTGCTACAGAAAGTGTGGGGTGAAATGTCACCTGAGAATCTGGACAAACTGACAGCTGGAATGCCAAGGATCTGCAAAGCTGTCATTGCTGCACATGGAGGATTTTTTGATGAGAACACTTTGAAGTAGTTTAAGAAGTTCTGAACATTTTTTTCAAATTGTAATAGTAATTTTTCATGTTATTAATGTCCTGACTATGCATTGTGATCAGTTGAATGCCACTTTGGTGAATAAAAGTACCAATTTCTTTCCATAAGAGCAAAATCTGTACATTATTCCAAACTTTTGGTTGCCAGTGTACATCCTATTTGCTCTGTGTAAAAAATTGCCGTCCCAGTGGTATAGCCTCCCTGAGCATTTCCCTGTAGCCGATTCGTTTCTGTCCTCCACCATGCTTTTTTGTTATTAACAATTTTTTATTGAATCCATAAACAAATTTAAACAAACAACACAAGAATACACGGAATCAACTTTTAACAATTATGTGCCCACCCTCCACCCAACATACATCCCAGTGGTCAAACATTAAATAACCACAGACACTCATATAAACAAACAGTCCAAAGAAAATATTCGATGACATAACAAAAACATATACAATTAACCAACATAAAAGAAAAAGGGTTCCACATATAATTTTAATTAAACTCGTCCCTCTCCACTGCACCTCCCTGGCAAACTTCTAAGAAGGTGCCCCACTTCTTCCCATATGCACCCAAACTGCCCAGCCGTCTATGTGACATCTCTTCAAACTCTGCCACTCTGCCCATCTCGGTGCAACACTCATGAAATGAGGGCGCATCAGCCGACTTCCATCCGCTTAGTATTACCTGCCTGCTGATCATCACGCTGGTAAGGACCCAGTTTTTTATATGTTTATTCATTATGTTAATACCTGCCCCATCACCCAAAATACAAAGTCTGGGACAAAATAAAATCTGAGTGCTCAAGACATCACAAATAAAATTCTGAACCTTCGACCAAAACTCTTGAATTTTAGTACAGAACCAAAAAACATAGGCTACATCCCCATCCTCCAACTGGCATCGCCAGCAAGTAGGTGTGTCTTTAAGGCCAAGCCTATACAATCTGGAGGGAGTCCAATAAAAACTATACAGAATCTTAAATTGAATGAAGCACACCCTTGCATCTCTAGATGCAGACCTGACGTTTTTTTAAATCTTACCCCATTCTAATATTTTCAAAAGATCTCAACGCTCTATTTTCATACAGGTCACCCAGCGTAGCAACTCCCTTCTCAATCCATTCTGTCCAGCAGAAAGGGGAATTGTTAATGCACAATTTAGGGTTTAACCAAATACTTGCGGCAACGTTCAGGTAAATGTCTGAATTGAACACGTGGGAAACTTTTTCCACACTAAATGCATCTGCGAGATAACGGGATGTGTCTTTACTTCTCTGGGCACCTCCTGTTCAATAAAGAGCCAGGGAGAGGCTCTCTCAGGCGGAATCGATCAATGCGGCAAATGTCTGTGACCAAAAGCATAATAGTAAAACAAAATCTTGGGGAGACCTAACCCACCTTTGTCAATTGGCCTGTGTAACTTGTTGAAATGCATCCGAGGACGTTTCCATTCCAGATAAAAAATATAGCTATACTATTGTAATGAAGTTGGCAGTGTTGGCAATGACGATGACGAAGACGATGACGTAGTGTAGAGAACCCAAGTGCAGTTTATTTACAAAGTGAGAACCAATAAACCTGACTACAAAACAAAACATGAACATGAACATGGACTGGACTAGACTTGACTATGGCTTGGCTTGGCTTGGCTTGGCTTGGCTTGGCTTGGCTTGGCTTGGCTTGGCTTGGCTTGGCTTGGCTTGGCTTGGCAACAGCGTACCAAACACATACATTCATTCAATATTTGACTAAGGACAATGGAAAACATGAGGGCTTAAATACAAGGACATGGGGGAACATAAACCAGTGAACAAACAGAACTGATAACAAGATAATTAAACAATAAACCAATGAAAACATGACACATGAACATGGAGGGAAAACATGAAATCACATGACAAGGGAACAGGAACTAAACTTTTCAAAATAAAAGACATGAATCAACAAAATACACATGACAACTATCTAATTGTTTAAAATAAAAGAGGGGAACTTCAATGGGGAGAGACTGTAGTAGGTAGTTGAATTGTGGAATACAATACATTTTTATAACATTAACCTTTCCAGTCATAGATAAATGTAGTGAAGCCCACCTGTCCACATCGCTCGAAAACCTTTTTATTAAAGGGTCAAAATTAACTCTGACTAAATCAGACAAATTTGCTGGGAATAAAATCCCCAAATACTTAATGCCCTGTTTGGGCCACTGAAAGGTGCCTGGCTGAAAAGCCGTTACCGGGCAGTACGCTGTCAGAGCCAAAGCTTCAGATTTAGACCAATTAACTCTGTATCCCAAGAACTTAGAAAAGTCATTCATAATTCTGTGGAGGCAAGGCATAGATCTAGTAGGGTCAGAAATTAATAATAAAATATAATCTGCGTAAAGCAAAAGCTTATGCGCCATACCTCCTGCCACCACCCCTGGAAAATCGTCTTCCCTTCTTATCGCGGCTGCTAATGGTTCCAGGGCAAGACAGAACAATAATGGGGAAAGAGGCCAACCCTGCCGGGTGCCCCCATCCAGAATAAAATAATCTGAAAGTAATCCATTTGTTTGTACCGCTGCTACAAGGTGTCTATAAAATAACTTCTATAATGTATTCCATCAGACGACATTCAGCGCTTCAGCTCTGCCTCTGCACTTTTAATATTCCCTTCCAACTCCACTAGTTCTCATGCTTTGGACTTTTTGATGAATGAGGTATATTGTATGATCTGACCCCTAAGAACCGCCTTAAGTGCCTCCCAAGCCACGCCCACAGTGGATACTGAGGACCAGTTGGTCTCCATATAAACATTGATTTCAGCCTTTAACATTTGTTGGAATTCAGGATTTTACAAAAGGGATACATTAAAGTGCCAGCTGTATGATTTATTTTTCTCCGTATGTGGCAACACCTCTAAACATACCAGGGCGTGGTCCGAGACAAAGATGTTTCCAATTGAGCAATCCACAACAGATGAAATGAGGGACTTAGATATAAAAAAAAAAAAATCTATTCTAGAATAAATCTTATGGACTGATGAAAAAAATGTATAGTCCCTACCAGATGTGTTCAAAAGTCTACAAATATCTGTAAGACAAAGATTTTTACACATCCTGTGACGCGTCAGTGTTGCTCTGGGGGGCTTGCACACTTTTGCTTCACTATGATCAAGGACTGAGTCCATCAAAAGATTAAAGACTCCTCCCATAATTATATCATGAGGGATGCCAGCGGCTTGCAACATTCCTTCAAGATCTATAAAAACGCCCTGATCATCAACGTTAGGTGTGTAAATATTAGCTAAAATCAGTCGTTGTCCCTGAATTTCTGCTAAAACAATAATGACTCTTCCTAATTTATCTTTAATCTGTTTGAGATGTTTGAATTGTAGATGCTTACTTATCAATGTAATGACTCCCCTGCTCTTATTTGAGCCAGCACTAAAGAAAACATGTCCACCCCATATCTTCCCAAATTTTTCAGCTACCTTTGGAGAAAGATGTGTTTCTTGAAGAAACACAATATCATATTTCTTACCTTTAAGAAAAGGAATAACCTTCCTTCTTTTTATGGGGTGCCCCAACCCATTCACATTCCACGTGGAGAGAGACAATCCACTCATATTAACATTTGACATTTTGACATATTAGAAAAAATAGATTGTGTGTCAAAAACAAGATTATAAAGACCACATTCCAACATTAGTGCAACAATCAAACCCCGAACCAAACAAACAGAAAAAAGAAAAACGTGCGCATTAACCCCGCGCACAACAGCGCCAACCAGCGTCCATCCCTCTAAACTCAAACAGTCCATGTACGCCTATGAGAGCCCACGCGACAACTTTGCCCGGGATTGCTCAAGTCCAGTGTTTCTATACAAATTTTGTGAGACAGAATTACATAACAAAGAAAATCTATAAAACAAACTCCAGCCAATAGGCATAATAAACACAAAGAACGTCTTTCAGATTCATCCACATACTGTCCCTAGGGTGTATTCCTCCCCAAAACAAGCTCCAGCCTCTAGTAGAACCAACACACACACACACACACACACACACAAAAATTATATATATATATATATATATATATATATATAAAAATAAAAAAAACGTTCAGTTTCCTCGGGCAGTCAAACGAATGTTCAGTGAGCCAGCTGTTTCATAAGTGCAGCAGGTGACCTAATCCTTCCAATGTCCTGCAAAAAATATTCCACAAAACAAACTTGTGGAGTGTTATTCCACAAAATAAACTCCAGCCGCTAGGTGGAACCAGCACAAAAAGAAACAAAAAAGGCGCCCAGCTTCCTCGTTCAGTCAAGTGAATGTTCAGTGAGTCAAGTTCACTTGGAAGCAACGTGAGAATCACACCATGGCTTAGTCCTATGTTTTTATGAAGGACAATGCTTGCTGAGGACATGTAAATACTTTGCGGCCATCCTTAGTATCTATTCTCAGTTTGGCCGGAAACATCAGTGCAAAAGCGACCTTCCGTTGATGTAAGAGTTTCTTGCACTCCTTGAATCGATCACGTTTCTCTCTTGTCGAATTCACAAAGTCTGGGAACAAGAAATTGCTGTGGTTCTTCCAAGAAAGCCTTCCTTTACTCCTCGCCTTGCGTAACACATGATCTTTATCGGATGATCTCAGAAATTTGGCCAGAATTGATCGGGGCCTGTCTCCTTCAGCCGATCTCCAAGCTGGAACTCTGTGAGCTCACTCGATTTCCAGCTTATGGCCTGTTATGTGGAGCAGACTTGGGAAGAGCTCGTCTAGAAATTCACCATATATCGGCCTTCTTCGTTCTCAGGAATTCCAACAATTCGAACATTGTTTCGCCGGCTACGATTCTCAAGGTCTTCCAACTTTTCCCAGACGCACTGCAAATCTGCCTTGGTCGCTAGCAGATTAGCAGCTAATTCCCTCTCCGATGACTCCAGATAATCTATCCGTTTCTCAACGTCCCCGATTCTTGTAACCAACACAGAGAATTTCGACTCCATGGCCATAATCGATCGGCGTATTACAGCAAGATCCTCCAAGTCCACTATAACCTTCGTAAGCATCACCAACATGCTGGACAGTTGACGTTGAATTTCTCCCGCCGCACCGTCCAAATTGAGTCTGCGGCCCTGTCTGGGGTATCAATTTGAGCACGTAAGTGTCTTTTGATGTCTCCAGAGCCCAAAGATTTTGAATTCTTTGACATGTTGTCTTCATAGAACAGTTATGAAACAGAGTGTATCAAATCTCACTGGTTTATGACACAAAAAAAATTTAAAACTAGCAAAGTTTGCAGAGCTCGCCATTCACACGTCCGACCCTTGCATGGTGCCACGCTACCTATCTCTCCTCCACCATGTTGAATGTTTACATCTGCTTCCAACACGAAAACTCCAGTAGGTAAGCACCTTGAGTATGTAATAATAATAATAATAATAATAATAATTAGTTCCATTTATATTGCGCTTTTCTAGACACTCAAAGCGCTCTACATAATATAGGGGGAATCTCCTCATCCACCACCAGTGTGCAGCATCCACCTGGATGATGCGACGGCAGCCATAGTGCGCCAGAACGCCCACCACACACCAGCTGTTGGTGGAGAGGAGAATACAGTGATGTAGCCAATTCATATATAGGGAATTATTAGGAAGCCATGATAGATAGAGTCCAGTGGGCAGATTTGGCCAGGACACAAGGGTTACACCCCTACTCTTTTGCGAGAAGTGCCCTGGGATTTTTAATGACCACAGAGAGTCAGGACCTCGGTTTAACGTCTCATCCGAAAGACGGTGCTTTTTTACAGTGTTTTACAGTGTCCCTGTCACTATACTGGGGCATTAGGACCCACACAGACCACAGGGTGAGCACCCCCTGCTGGCCTCACTAACACCTCTTCCAGCACCAACCATAGTTTTCCCCAGGAGGTCTCCCATCCAGGTACTGACAAGGATCAACCCTGCTTAGCTTCAGTAGGTAACCAGGCAGGTGCTGCTGGCTATGTATGTGTGTGTATGTGAGTATATGTGATTACTTAGTCTGTTGTATATCTCAGCTGTGATAAGCCTTAATGATTAAGTTGTTAGTTTAACTCTATTTCCCAGCTGTAGTGTGGTAGTAATCCAAGCGATCATGGAGCAAGATACATTGCCAGTGATTTCAAAGAATCTGCTCGCTGACTCAGATGAACGTTGGTAACTCAACTGGCTCACAACACCTAAAAATGGTCTTTTGTCACTAACTGCTGGCTAAGATCATTAATGTCACAGGGAAAAATGAAAAGATCTTGCTGCTTTTAACACATCTGCGCTCAGGGTTGGGGAGTAACGGAATACATGTTACGGGATTACATATTTAAAATACAAAATATAAGTAACTGTATTCCACTGCAGTTACAATTTAAATCATTGGTCATTAGAATACAGTTATATTCAAAAAGTATTTTGATTACCGAAGAGATTAATTTGCATTTTATTGTTATTTGTTTAATTTAATATTTAGTCTTTTCAGATGGAAAACATTTATACATATAAATGATGTGATCCAAAGAGGATTTGAGTAGCAGTGAAACACCTTCTTATGATGTGTTACATTAATACGAGCAGACAGAGAAGTTAGTTTGAAGTAAGTTTGGAGCAGAAGAAATAGAAATAAACCTTGTGTAAATTGTCAGCTTTATGCTAAGCTAAAATGCTATTTCTATCCATTTTACATGCACGTTACCAGGCATGATCATTTTTATTTTTTTTATCAAGAAAATTCACATTAGATCATATTTTTTATTTTTTTCTAGTAAGACCTTTGATATTAGGGCAAAAATCATATTCTTGATAATAATTTTTGTATTGTTTTCCTGTACAAATATCTAAACATCCTTAAAACAAGATCAATTTGATTTATCTTGTTTTAGAAACAACACTGCATAAATATTTAGGTTTTTCAGAGAATGTATTTTTAACGTGTATTTTGTCTTACTGTACTGGCAAAGTTTTTATAGTCAAAACAAGTGAAAAAATCTACCAGTGCTGAAGAAGTATTCCAAAGTATTTAGAATATGTTACTGACCTTGAGTAATCTAATGGAACATGTTACAAATGACATTTTACAGCATGTATTCTGTAATCTGTAGTGGAATGCATTTAAAAAGTAACCCTCCCAACCCTGTCTGCACTGCTCTTACACTTTAGTTTAGAACGCCATGGACACAAGTGGAGTGATTCAAACAGTAAAACATCTGAGTACTGTTGTTTTGAGACATCAGCACTCTTGGAACACCTCTCGTCCAATCAGATTCGAGGACCGGAACTAACTGTTGTATATAAAGCAATATATAAAACATAATATATCATAATTAGAGAAGAACTTACTTATTGAACTTACTTTGGTCATATGGACGCAAACAGTTATGAATAATGACAAAGAAAGCCAAACTCTGCAGTATCCATCCATCCATTTACCTATGTGGGATCGCAAGGAGTGAACTTGGCAGCTTAATTAAATTTTAATTTAAAGTGTACTTTAAATCAATCTTTCAATCTTGTGAGTGCCGCGTCTGTTGCGAGAAGGCTTGTGTTATCTGAGGCGGTCTCTGTATTACATTTGGGTATTTATATAGTAATATTAAATTCTGTAATCTGTGCATCATAATGTTTTTTTCTTTTTAACACCCTTACTGTATATAATTTTCTCAGCTTTTAATTGTTTATTAATAATAATATATAAAATATAAAGTATTTTGATGCAGTTTCTTTACCAGAGCACTTCTGATTAGACAACAAAGCCATACAGGGCTTGCTTTTGAATGCTTATGCATATAATTGCCTTTTTTCCATCATTCCATTAGGGATCTGAGCCTGAACTCCCTAGCCAGCATTCCCACAGAAGGACTGAGTGCACTGAACCAGCTCAAACTGAATGGAAATGTGGAACTGAGAAACAGCCTGATGGCTAAGAGTCTTTCTAAACTCCGGTTAGTGCTCTTCACAGCCCAGCTCATGAGTTGGGACTGATGACAGGTCATTAAAGTTGTTCCTATGTCCCAGTTCTATATGAATAATAGCGTGACTTGCCCATCCTTCACCTGTATTCTGTATTCACACACACAGTGTTCTCAAGAAATCAGAGAGACCTTGAGGTTTTCTTCGATTGAAAACCCTGATAATTAAGTTCCTCTTTAGGTCTACCCAGCAAGTGCGATAATTCCTGTTTCACTATCTCTCTGTCTTTGTCCCTGCAGGTCTATAACGGTTCCCTATGCTTACCAGTGTTGTGCTTTTGTGGCTTGTGACAGTGCAGGTAACCCAGCTGAGGAAGACGAGAGGAGAAGTGCATTTGGTATGACTTAACGCAGTTATACATACTGTATTAGCATATGACGTCAGCAGCTGTAGCTTGCTGCTTAGTGTTTGTTAGGCTTGGGATCGGGATCGATGCCTTTTTAACTCATCGACAATCAGAAAATGTTCCTGATGATTATCGATATATAACTGCATTTTTTCAGATATAAATAGGGCTGCTCTTTGCACAATAGGACATAGATTATTTACTCTTGCCATCACTGGACGATGTATTGTGTATATGTATCTTCCATATAGCCTACACAATGTATTTTTCGTTACAACTATTTTTATTTGACAGCTTGAATGAAACCTCTTCAAGGTTACATACAGAGAAATTCGCAGTTACACCAGTTACATACACTAACCTGCGAACACATCAATGTTCATTCTTCAAGTACAAAAACCTTCGTAACTTTTGTGTGTATGGTGACTAGATCCACAACTTTGGACTGTGCCTTGTCCTACCCACGACTGATTTCAATAAATGTTCAATGACCCTCTTGTGGTCTCCCAATGCTATTTCGCCAAACTACATTAACAGAAGACCAAGTCACAGTGAATTGGAAGGACGCAAATTAGGCTTCTAATTTAAATGATGGCTAATTTTAATGTGTTAATGCCACAAAAATGTATCAATAAAATAATGTGCCGATCAATAATCAATATATCAATATTTAATGACATCCTTAGTGTTTGTGGATGTATGTGATTGAGGTGATTTGGCTGTGTTTGTGTGTGGTATAATGTTTCTTATTGTTGACGTGCAAATAAATGTGTTAGGTGGTGAGGAGGACATGGAAAGGATTCCTCTGGTCATGCACTGCTCACCCTCACCGGGTAAATACAGTCTCATTGTCTCTGTCTCTTTTTGCTACAGCCATAGAACTCTTGTAATGTAACCTTATATAATAAAATAAAGAGATAACCTGGGCTACTTGTCACATGCAGATGTTGTCACAATGGCTGTATCCATGTAATTATAAGGTTTTGAGTCAAAAGTCCAGTTGCATAAATGTATGTTTTCTCTAGCAGTGGTTTTGTATTGTGGTTTCAAACTTAAAAAAAAAATTAAATTAGAATAATTCTTGTGAATTCTATCCTCTAAAATTCCAGTATCATCATATTTAGTATAGCTGGTGGGTAAACAAGTGAACACAATAAAACACACTACATTAAGGCATCAACTACAGTATGAAGGTAAATTTTAACCAGAAGTTTGAAGTGTGTTGTCAGGATTAGTGTTGGCTATTTTTCATAAATCTTAGGATGGTGGGTTAGGTGAAGTTATCACGTGTTTTAAAGGTTATAAATTTATACAAGGTATTAATAACAATATTTATTGGCCAAAACAACACTTTGATATTAAGTGTTTTGTGTTTCATAATTGTTTATTTTATAGATTTTGACAAAAGCCAATTATAAGATTTTAATAGCAAGTTTCATTTTGACAACTTAGACCATGTATTATAGTGTGACAATATGCCCCTCTATTAGGGCATGTCGCCCCTATTTTCATCTTTTTATTCTGGGCAGTAATGGTGAAAATGTTTACCGGTAATACCTTTTTTTTTTTTTAGCCAAGTGTTTATTGTTTTAGCCTATACTGAAAGCTGAGAAATATTCACAGGAGTAAAAAGTGTGACATGATTGTTGCAACTTAAGTTAACTTCTAATGTGCCTCTCATACTTTGGTTTTATGTGTCTCTGTGTGTGGTCTCTTTCAGGAGCATTTAAACCCTGTGAGCACTTGTTGGGCAGCTGGATGATCAGATTGACCGTGTGGTTCATCTGCCTTGTGGCTCTGCTCTTCAACTGCCTGGTCCTTGCAGTCACCTTCTCCCCACGCACCTCACCTCTCTCCCCAGCCCGCCTCCTGGTGGTTCTACTGGCCTCCGCCAACCTGCTCACGGGAGTCTACGTGGCAGCGCTGACGCTCCTGGATGCTGCCACCTGGGGCTCATTTGCAGAGTACGGTGTGTGGTGGGAAACAGGCACCGGGTGTCAGTTGCTGGGCTTCCTCGCTGTGTTTTCCTCTGAGTGGGCCGTGCTGCTGCTAGCCTTAGCTGCGGTGGAGCGTTGCTTGGCTGTGAGGGCTCTAATGGGGAAAGCTGGCGCACTGAGGTCCAGTGGTGAAAGGAGGGAAGGACGAAGGAGGTTCGGTATTACTGCGCTGCTGCTGGGATTAGTAGCTGTTGCGGCGGCCTGCCTCAGTTTGTATCATGGATCAACTATGGGCTCTCCTCTCTGTCTGCCCTTCTCTGGAGGTCCTGGACCAGAGCTGGGCTTCACAGTAGCACTGGTGCTGATGAATACACTAGCTTACTTGCTGAGCGCAGTGGTCTATACGCGGCTGTACTGCAGGCTAGGTCGGGCCCAGCTGGCTGAACCTGAGCAGGCTGGGTCTGTGCGTCATATCGCCTGGCTCATCTTCACCAATTGCATCTTCTTCTGCCCAGTGGCCGCTTTCTCCTTTGCTCCCCTGCTGGCCGGGACCAGTAATGCAGTGGGTGGACCGGAGATGGCCAAATCAGTCACACTCATATTCTTTCCTCTTTCTGCCTGCTTGAACCCAGTGCTGTATGTCTGCTTCAGTCCCTCCTTTCGATATGACTGGCTCCGCCTTGGGGGACGAGGAAGGGGCAGAGGTTGCTGTGGGCGAGTTGGTAAAGCGGTTACCAAAGGGACGGTAGCAGGGGGCTCTGCGGTGTCTGATGACGGCGAAGGCTTGTCCAGCGAGCTTGGTTACGACTGCGGAATGTACACAAAGCTCCATGGCGACAACAGGGGAATTTGTGAATGCTGTGATGCCGTCCTTCACGTCAGGACATCTTCCTCCACCTCTTCCTCCTCTTCCTCAGCCTGTAGACATTTAGTGAAGTCTCACAGCTGTCCTGCCCTGATGGCAAACACACCCCAGTGCCTGAGCTCAGAGAGGTACTGGGCCGACACCGGGACGCTTTCTGCACAGTCGGAATATGGAGACGAGGGCGATTCGTTTGTGTCGGACAGTTCAGAGCAGGTGCAAGCGTGCGGACGAGCCTGTTTCTGTCAGAGCCACGGCCTTCCTTTAGTACACTACTCTTACAACATCCCCCGCATGACAGACTGAGCTCACAACCCCAAACACTCACACACTCACTTCCTCACAGAGTCCTCCCGGGTGTGGAGTGTCCCTGCTCAGCAAGGACATAGAACAGGGCTCTATACGTGGCTGCAGCCATGGAGACGCAAACAGACAGAAGCACTTTCTCTCTTTTCACACTTGCGTGTGTGTGTGCACATTTATGTGCAGGTGTGAGTGTATTTGTGTGTATGGAATATGATAGTGTGAATATAGACTAAATCCTTTATCCATGAAAAGGGAATTTGGCAATACAGAAAGACTCTCTGAGCCAAATGTTGTCAGCGAACAACAACTCTTGTTTTCTTTGTTTCTTGTACCCCTCAGCCAAATCCAATTACGTTGTCAACCAGGGCTGATTGACAGTTGATGGACACCGTGATCTTATCTCCCAGTGCCTGCATTTCAGTTTGGTAGAGAATATTCATTTTCTCTATTATTCTGTTTTTTTTTTCATGGGGCATTTAAAAAAAAAAAAGGGTTCCCCTTTGTTCTTTTAACATCTGTCCTTTTGATTTTATAGCAGGGATATATGTGCCATTTTACATGTGAGAAATGTGTGTTAGACTTGTGATTTGTCTTTGTTGTCTTTTTTTTCTTATTCATTGTCATGTTCATCATAAAGCCTGACAATGGTAGAGGATTCCGTTTTATGTAGCAACGTTCCTCCTTATACTGGAGTTCCATTATGCCAATGAGAATGTAATGTAGAAACACCGCACATTTCTGTTCACAATGTCTTGTGTTCCCTTGTGTTTTCTTGTAGTTAATGATGGCTGTTAGATTTGAAAAACATTCATTCCTTTTATGTATTTTTCTGAGAGTAATCCTAAAATCACAGTCCTCCTTTAGCTGCCAGAGTAAGCCAGCCATGCTATGCCAATAATCTGCTATCAAGTATTATGGAAAGAAATCACATTTAATTTATATTTTACAATGCCAATGGATGTCTTGACCAGAGCTCTTTCTTAATCACTAGTACATTTCTACTAATTTATTTTAAGACATAATGCTTTGATGATTGAATGAATGAAAGAATGATCTGCAAACTACACTTTTATTTATCAATTATTCCAGACCAGACAGACTAGATCGTTTCAATATATATTTTGTACACTTGGTAGAGAAAAAAAAATAAAGAAGCTTCTCATTTCAGATCAGGTCAGTCATCTAGGGTCTGTCCAGATAATCTCTCTACTTGAAAGATGAAAGACAAAATCTGACATTTATCATGCTTTGTACCAAGGTCTGCAATGTTCTAAAGCTGCCTTTGTGAAAAGTCAATTTCCTCTCAACTTTGCATTCAAACAGTAGCATTTATGTTTGATCAGCGATATTTTATTTTCATGTTGAAGTTGCCACTAAGCTATGTAAGGTGGGGTGGAGAAGAGGATGAAAGGGATAGTTCACCCAAAAATGAAAATTTTCATCATTTACTCACCCTCATGCCATCCCAGATGTGTATGACTTTCTTTCTTCTGCTAAACACAAACTAAGATTTTTAGAAGAATGTCTCAGCTCTGTAGATACATACAATGCAAGTGGAATGGTGGCCAGAACTTTGAATGTCCAAAAAGCACATAATGATAGCATAAAAGTAATGCAAGGTGTGGATCAGAAACAGATCAATATTTAAGCCCTTTTTAATATAAATCTCCACATTCACTTTTACTTCCACATTCTTCTTTTGTTTGCGATTTGCATTCTTTGTGCATATCACCACCTACTGGACAAGAGGAGAATTTATAGGAAAAAGGGACTTAAATATTTATCTTTTTCTGACCCACACTTTTCATATCACTTCAGAAGATATGGATTTAACCACTGTTGTCGTATGGATTACTTTTATACTGACTTTGTGTTTTTTGGGCCTTAAGAGTTCTGGCCACCATTCACTTGCATTGTATGGACCTACAGAGCTGAAATATTCTTCTAAAAATCTTCGTTTATGTTCTGCAAAAGAAAGAAAGTCATACACATCTGGGATGGCATGAGGGTGAGTAAATGATGAGAGAATTTTCATTTTTGGGTGAACCATCCCTTTAAAGGTGCAGTAAGTGATTTTTCATGGAAAAGTATTCAAAAAAATGGTCCTACTCCCTGAAAAATATTAATGAAATAAGTGTAGTATAATATCTCAACAGTCTCTGTGACAGCTGTAGAGTTTGTAAACGGCAAACAAAAAATGTGTCCGCAGACCTTGGACATTGACGCTTTTCACCTGTCAATAATTTTGCTCGTTCTCATTTGAAGGGGATCATTGAGGCTATGATTCATAATGTTTGTCAGTTGAGGGCGCAATTGTGCCATTGTTGAATTTGACAGCCACAGGAACAAACAATGCTGCTGTTTTGCTTGGTTTGGTCTCAAAATTATCTTTAAAGGGCGGGGTTTTGGAATGAGGGGGCGTGGCTAATTTAATGGCTCAGTCACCTGAAAGCTTCAGAATGCTAAAATCGCTTACAGCACCTTTAAATATGTTTTTGAGTTCAGACATATAGAACATTTGATTATCATGATTCCATTGTACACCTATGTCCATGTATGTTCAGGAATAATTTAAGGTAAGGAAATGTTATATGTGTGTTAATTTGCCTTTGATACAGTATATCAACACCTTCCTTTGGTCTTCTTTTATGTTTTAAACTTGACAAGTTTAAAGAAGTCTTGCTGGTCGTAGCTATAAGAGCCGACACAATTCCAAATCATTATGTGTCTATGCATGTATGTGCGCAAGTTTGTGTGTTTGTATGGTTAGTTGTGTATGCCTATGTACTTGTGTGACAGTAAGAGATGTAGTGTCAGTATGTTGTGAATTATTATTTTAGGACACAATCTAATCAAAAAATGGGATGCATCATCTAACCATGGAAGCTACCTCTTTAACCGTAGTGGCTGCCAGTAGTGAGTAGTACATGTGGCCACGTTTGATTGCTTGCGCTGTAAATATATGTTGTTGTACATTCTTACTGAATGAGTCGCACATTAGTTTATACTGGGAGAAAATGACATACTGTATACAGAAATTTTTGTAAACCAAACTATATAAACTGATTTGCTTTAAAGGTGGGAGTGCTTGTACTTGTTCTTTTTTAAACAGTTCCTGTCAAGTTTAGCCCTCTTTTGGTTGAGAGTTGCATGTGTTGTGTTAGGAGGAGAGCATATGCCAAGCATTGTGCTTTTTTATTCTAATAGAACTCAAATCCAAGGTCCTGACGCTTTTTTTATTATTAAGATTGCATTACTGATTGATAGTTTTAAGGTTTTAACCTCACAATATTCTGGCTATCATCCTCAGCTGATGAACTTTACTTCCTCAAATATTTTCTGTCCAAAAATAGATCTCAGAAAATATCCTCAATGTTAAAGATTTTTGCAAATACTTTTTTATAATGCATGCAGGATCTCCTACCCTGCTATTTCAAATACTTGACAGGATTAGTAATCTAATTAATTTTACAGTCATATTTATGTTAGGAGAATGTCTGCATATGAATGATGATTATTCAATGTAAGACCAAACGTCAGCTCAGCCTATGGGAATTCTCTGTTCCCTAAAAAGAAAATAGTCAGTTCTGTGAAAAACAGCAGTCTGACAATCAAACAGGAGGAGGAGTATAGAGCGTGTGGAACCACCAGACACTGCCAGTGGGGAAAGGGAAGGATTCTTAATAAAGGGCAGCCGATTCTTCCCTTTTTTTCTACTTCTAATTTCCCTCTTATCAGACACTTGATGCTTAACTGGAGGGGAGGAATAAGAAAATGTGCTGCAGACCCCCTGGAGCTCATCTCTGATTCGTGAAAACTTCTCAGCATGAATTCTTTCTAAGATGGCCTTAATTGCATTCATCACTTAAGCAGAAGCATTTTCTGTATTATTCCTTATTACAGTCTTGATGGTTAACAAAAGATAAACTGCAGTCCTTCTCAAATGAATTGTGCACATCAAAACTTCATTAAAAAAAAAAAAAATGATAAGTGTATATGAAGTATATTGATGGTATTCTGAAGGCTGATCTCAAAAGCTGCTGCTCCTGCAGACCTCACTGCTTGTGAATAGCTTTGGATAGTCAGAGGAGTGGGAAAGAGTATCCCCTTATTACTTTGTTATTACCTTATTGCTCCTGGTGATAGGCCAGGTTGAATAAAGACTAATAATATCACTATCAGTACTAGATATACAGCTTGTGACCTGAAACATACCATGTAATGAGTGATTCTGCCCATATGACGCCTCACAGTGTCGCATACTCCAAGCAGCAGGTTATTTGTTTGAAGCGCCTCTAGATGGCAGTGCTGTTCAGCTGCTGTATAGTGACGCTTTCTCATCTCGAGCTCTACAGTAAAACTCAGTAGATTTTCTCCAGCTGTTTGGAGCCTCCGATCTTTCCTTATGTCGTCCTATAACCTTACTTTGTAAGTAGTGCTATGTAAATATGCAGTGTGTACTTACTAAGTACACACTGCATATTTACCTGCTTAGGCAGTTAGACAAGTTAGCCATGTTGGAAGTTATCGGATAAATCACCTGCTGCTAAGAACATCACTAGTTTGTAGCACGTAACATGTAAAAATGAGAGAAAATACAAAAGGACACTTCAGAACACATTCTCCGTTAATATTCCTCAGTATAAGTCAAATTTGCCTAAATATAAAGCTCAAATATCTTCTTGAGCTCGTATGTGCCACAACTAACTTAAGGAGTCATTCAAACATCCTGTATGTTTATCCTGAGTTGTGTATTTCTGTCAGTCTGCGGTATTTATTTGACTATTTCCAATATGTGGTGCTGCTAAAACGATCAGTGTACCGCATAAAGTAGATGTATGACTTTGCCATCTTATTTATAGAGTTTAGTCTCCAGGAGGGTTGCTATGGTGATACTATGAACTGGAAAAGCTAACATGGCTTTACCTGTTCACTCGGATCTATTTTCGGTTTATATCCTTAAAGGAAAATTCCGGGTTAAATCCAATTAAGCTTAATCGACAGCATTTGTGGCATAATACACCTCCTTTTCATTAAAAAATTAAAAAAAAAAAAAAAAAAAAAAAATCTGGGTTACAGTGAGGCACTTACAATGAAAGTGAATGGGACCAATCTGTAAACGTTAAAATACTATTTCAAAAGTATAACCACAAGACATCAACAATATGCGAGTTAACATGATTTTAGTGTGATACAATCACCTACTAACTGTTTCCGTGTAAAGTTATACAATATTTTACAACTTCATTGCCATGACGATGTAATGCAAAAAAAAACCTAAAACGCCAGAAAAAATAATTACGATTCAAACAACTTTACAGCTCAAATAATGCATGAGTTTTAACAGAAAAATGAAAGGATTTTTCAGGTTTGATACAAGTTAAGCTCAATCAACAGCATTTGTGGCATTATGTTGATTACCCAAAAAAATATTTTAGACTTGTCCCTTCTTTACTTTAAAAAAAAAAAAAAAAAAAAAAAAAGCAAAAATTGTGGTTCCAGTGAGGCACTTACAATGGAAGTGAATGGGACCAATCCATAAACATTAAAATACTCAATATTTCAAAAGTATAACCACAAGACATAAAGGATATCTGTGTTAACATGATTTTAGTGTGATGAAATCACTTACCAACCTTTTCTGAGTAAAGTTATAGCCAATTTTACAACTTCATTACCATGATGATGTAATGCCTACAAACCCTAAAACGACTTAAAAATGACAATTTAAAGAACTTTACAGCTCAAATAATATACAAGTTTTAACAAAAGAGTTAATGCAAGTGCTTTTACAAAATTATAAGCTTCACATTTCTGTAAAATCCTCCAAAAAATGGCCACGTTGACTTTTATTGTCCCCATTCACTTCCATTGTAAGGGCATCACTGTAACTTTGAATTTTGCTTTTTTATAAAAATGAAAAGGAGGAATGAGTCAAAATACATTTTTGTGGTAATCAACATTATGCCACAAATGCTATTGATTGAGCTTAACTTGTATTGAACCTGGAACATTCCTGTAACAAGCTACATCTTATTAATAGCTCTACCATATACTGTGCATCTTAACCATGGTGACCAGTATTTACATTCTAAAAATGATAGTCTATTATTAAGCCTAACATCTTACTCTCACCTTACAACTCATTAAAATATAAAAAATTACACATTTTAATCACTATATCAAATATTTCTGTGAATTTTTAATTGGGATTCCCATAGGGATTCTTGGGGAGTCGCAGGGGCGGACTGGCCATCGGGAGAACCGGGACTTTTCCCAAAGGGCCGGCCATGTAATGGGGCCGAATGGACCGCGATAATAATAATTTTCTTTATTTTTCACACATTTGCAGTGAAATTCTTCTTTTTCACATATCCCAGCTAGGCTGGGGTCAGAGTGCAGGGTCAGCCATGATACGGCACCCCTGGAGCAGATAGGGTCAAGGGCCTTGCTCAAGGACCCAACAGTGGCATCTTGGCGGTGCTGGGGCTTGAACCCCCTGACCTTCTGATCAGTAACCCAGAGCCTTAACCACTGAGCCACCACTGCCCCTAAAAAGCTGAAATGGGCCGCTGTGTTATGTAGAACGGGCCACAAAATGGCGCCACGATATGCCGAAGGGGGCAGCGATATGCAGAAAAGGACAGCGACAAAAAGCGATTTACAGTAGAGAATTGAGCTGAGAAATAACATGAGGCAGTAGTGATGGTGGTCAAAGGGACCCCCAAGAGCTCTGATACAATTCAGACACTAGTTCCATTCATCACATATCTGATGTGCCATGTATTTTGGAAAGCACAAATGAATTATTACGAATAGATGGAGAAATACAATGCTCAACCAGAGCAGTTAGTGAACTAGATATCTCAAGGTTTCATTAAACAGAGTTATTAGCACATAAAAGTCTTTCAAAGCCAATACTGACAGAGCAGCTCAGCCACAAATCTCTCCCAGTGCAGTTTTTGGACAAAGGACAGACTGGGAGAGAAGAAAAGCTGGAATGAAAAAGAGGGACAAAATGGCATTCAAAATGTTGAATTTTTCTGGCACGAAATGAGAAAGCAGGGGTATCAGTGGAGCTGTCCATCTGGACCTGGAAAAGTTAGTTGAGTTTGTCAAGACACTTTTCAGAAGCTTAAGATGTTAAAAAAAAAAAAAAAAACTCTCAGTCTGTTGACCACAAATTCAGTCAGTTGTGGCATACAGTAGAAAATCTCACACGTCAAATATAGTTCCTTCCCAACTTTAACCACAACACTCTAGAAATGTAATTTAATGTATAAACACTGGCGGCCAAAAGTTTGGAATAATGGACAAATTTTGCTCTTATGGAAAGAAATTGGTACTTTTATTCACCAAAGTGGCATTCAACTGATCACAATGTATAGTCAGGTCATTAATAATGTGAAAATTACTATTACAATTTGAAAAAAAAAAAAAAAAACTTCTTAAAAAAACTTCTTAAACTACTTCAAAGGGTTCTCATTAAAAAATCCTCCACGTACAGCAATGACAGCTTTGCAGATCCTTGGCATTCTAGATGTCAGTTTGTCCAGATACTCAGGTGACATTTCACACCACGCTTCCTGTAGCACTTGCCATAGATGTGGCTGTCTTGTCGGGCACTTCTCACGCACCTTACATTCTAGCTGATCCCACAAATGCTCAATGGGGTTAAGATCCATAACACTCTTCCAATTATCTGTTGTCCAGCGTCTGTGTTTCTTTGCCCGCTCCTTTGTTTTTCTTTTTCAAAAGTGCCTTTTTCTTTGCAATTCTTCCCATAAGGCCTGCACCCCTGAGTCTTCTCTTTACTGTTGTACATGAAACTGGTGTTGAACGGGTAGAATTCAATGAAGCTGTCAGCTGAGGACATGTGAGGCATTTATTTCTCAAACTAGAGACTCTGATGTACTTATGCTCTTGTTTAGTTGTACATCTGGCCATCTACATCTCTTTTTGTCCTTGTTAGAGCCAGTTGTCCTTTGTCTTTGAAGACTGTAGTGTACACCTTTGTATGAAATCTTCAGTTTTTTGGCAATTTCAAGCATTGTATAGCCTTCATTCCTCAAAACAATGATTGACTGTTGAGTTTCTAGAGAAAGCTGTTTCTTGTTTGCCATTTTTGACCTAATATTGACCTTAAGACATGCCAGTCTATTGCATACTGTGGCAACTCAAAAACAAACACAAATACAATGTTAAGCTTCATTTAATGAAGCAAATAGCTTTCAACAGTGTTTGAAATAATGGCAAGTGATTTTCTAGTACCAAATGAGCAATTTAGCATGATTACTCAAGGATAAGGTGTTGGAGTGATGGCTGCTGGAAATGGGGCCTGTCTAGATTTGATCAAATATTACTTTTTTCAAACAGTGATGGTGCTGTTTTTTACATCAGTAATGTCCTGACTATACTTTGTGATCAGTTGAATGCCACATTGGTGAATTAAAGTAACAATTTCCTACCGAAACAGCAAAATCTGTACATTAGTCCAAACTTTTGGCCGCCAGTGTATGTATACTGTATATATATATATATATATATATATATATATATATATATATATATATATATATATATATATATATATATATGCACACACACACACAGGGTTGGGAGGGTTACTTTTGAAATGTATTCCACTACAGATTACAGAATACATGCTGTAAAATGTAATTTGTAATGTATTCCGTTAGATTACTCAAGGTCAGTAACGTATTCTAAATATTTTGGATTACTTCTTCAGCATTGGTAGATTTTTTCACTTGTTTTGACTATAAAAACTCAGCCAGTACAGTAAGACAAAATTCACGTTAAAAATACATTCTCTGAAAAACCTAAATATTTATACAGTGTTCTTTCTAAAACAAGATAAATCAAACTGATCTTGTTTTAAGGATTTTTAGATATTTTTACAGAAAAACAATACAAAAATTATTATCAAGAATATGATTTTTGCCCTAATATCAAAGGTCTTACTAGAAAAAAGAAATTATGGTCCAACGTGAATTTTCTTGATAAATAAAAAACTATGATCGTGCCTGGTAACGTGCATGTAAAATGGCTAGAAACAGCATTTTAGCTTAGCGTAAAGCTGACAATTTGCACAAGGATTATTTATATTTCTTCTGCTCCAAACTTACTTCAGACTTACTCCTCTGTTTGCTCGTATGAATGTAACACATGAATAGAAAGTGTTTCACCACTGTTCAAACGCTCTTTGGATCGCATCATTTATATCTATAAATGTTCCCTATCTTTCACTCACTCGACATTGTGTTGATGTAGTGATACTAGGGGTCGCCATTGGGAGCCCCAAACACCTCTGATATTTGAGAAAAGGCCAGTGAGAAATGGCAAGTGGAATTTGCATGCCACTCCCCCGGACATACGGGTATAAAAGGAGCCGGCTTGTAACCACTCATTCAGATTTGTTCTTCGGAGCTGAGCGGTGTCGATGAATTCCACTGCCGTTCCATTCACCTCAACAAAGTGTTGTACGCTGTTGGATAAACGGCGCATTGCAGCAGGTTCTCCCCCTCTTACATTTACATTTATTCATTTGGCATATGCTTTTATCCAAAGCAACTTACAAAAGAGGAATCATCTTAAGGAGACAGTGGTATGAAAAGTGCCGTATTACAAAGTTTCACTAGCATCAGAATAGTATTCAAAACAGAAAAAAGTGCAAAGTTTTTTTTTTTTTTTTTTAATGACTGGTTAAGTGTTCATGGAAAAGATGTGTTTTTAGTCATTTTTTGAAGACAGGGAGTGAGTCAGCTTCACAGATGGAGTTAGGAAGGTCATTCCACCAACGTGGTATGATGAAGCTCAAAGTCCAGGAAAGTGTTTTGGTGCCTCTTTGTGTTGGTTCAACAAGGCGACGTTCCTTAGCCGACCACAGGCTTCTAGTGGGCGCATAGCTCTACATAAATGATTTTAGGTATGCTGGAGCACACCCAGTGACTGTTCTGTATGCCAGCATCAGAGCCTTGAATTTGATGCGTGCATCAACTGGCAGCCAGTGGAGTGAGACAAGGAGTGTTGTAAACATGTGCTCTCTTTGGTTCATTAAAGACCAGACGTGCTGCTGCATTCTGGATCATTTGCAGGGGTCTAATTGCACATGCAGGGAGGCCTGCAATGAGAGCGTTACAGTAGTCCAGTCTAGTTATGACAAGTGACTGGACAAGCAGTTGTGTGGTATGTTCAGAGAGGAAGGGTCTTATCTTCCTGATATTGTAGAGTGTAAATCTACATGATCTTGTGGACTTTGAGATGTGGTCTGTGAAACGCAGTCTGTTGTCGATGGTTACCCCTAGATTTCTGACCGATTTGGAAGGCATTACTGTAGTTGCACCCAGCTGCATGGTGATGTTGTGTTTAACAGCAAGGTTGGCTGGGAAGACAAGGAGTTCAGTCTTGGCTGAGTTGAGTTGCAGGTGTTGTTCCTTCATCCAGGCCGAGATGTCTGCCAGGCAGGCAGAAATTCGAGCAGTCACTGTGGTGTCGTTGGGCTGGAAAGACAAGAAGAGTTGCGTGTCTTCAGCGTAGCAGTGGTAAGAGAAACCATGTGCCTGAATAATGGGTCCCAGTGATGTTGTGTATATAGAGAAGATAAGTGGCCCAAGCACTGATCCCTGAGGTACTCCAGTAAGTAGCTGATGTGGCTTGGATACCTCATTTCTACAGGCTACCCTGAAGGACCTACCTGAGAGATAGGAGTTAAACCAGTCAAGCACAGTTCCTGTGATGCCCAGCGAGGAGAGGGTAGATAAGTGCAGAGAACGCCCCTGGACGCTTTGGCAGCTACACTAAAAGAGTATATACTGAAAGAGTATTTCCTCTAAAAGAGTGAGCACTGACAGAAAGCGTCTTTTTAAAGATGCTTTTCCGTCTGTGTGTAGTTTATGGATGTGGTCGCTATCTCTCCGCCTCTGACGGCCACGATTGCTGCCTAATGTGTATGGGCCATAGCCACGCTGAGACAGCGTTCATGGATGGTTCATGCTCTCACTGCGAGAGCATGACCGTGGCAACATTGTGGTCGTGGCTTTCCTTCTTCAGAGGGAAAGCCACTTCAACCTCTCCCCACCCCGGTCCTTCTGCCTACGGGCACAAGGCCACGACGGTTAGTACTGGGGGCGATTTGAGGACCCCAATGGGAGCGGTTCCTCCGGGTGAACCCCCACAGACCTCCCATTCCCCAGTACGCTCGTTTGCTCCAGTCGAGTTCTGGACGTGATAGAGCCTGTCCCTCCAGCTGAGATGAAGAAGGGGTTCTATAGCCCCTACTTCATCATAGCAAAGAAAGATGGTGGATTGCAGCCAATCTCGGACCTGCGAGCGCTGAATCGGGCCCTGCACAGACTGACGCAGAAGCGCATTCTGTCATGCGTCCGGCATCAAGATTGGTTTGTGGCGGTAGACCTGAAGGATGCGTACTTCCATGTCTCGGTTTTGCCTCGACACAGACTGTTTCTTCGGTTCGCTTTTGAGGGCCAGGCATATCAGTACAAGATCCTTCGGTCTGTCCCTCTCACCTTACGAAAGACGCAGAGGCAGCCCTTGCCCCGCTAAGGGAAGTGGGCATCCGCATCCTCAATTATCTCGATGACTGGCTGATTCTAGCTCACTCTCAAGATCTATTGTGTGTGCACAGGGACCTGGTGCTCAGACACCTCAGCCGATTGGGGCTTCAGGTCAACTGGGAGAAGAGCAAGCTCTCCCCAGTGCAAAGCATCACTTTTCTCGGGATGGAGTTGGACTCGGTTGCTATGATAGCACATCTCACACACGAACGCACTCAGTCAGTGCTGAACTGCCTGAAGTCATTCAGGGGAAGAACAGCGGATCCACTGAAACAATTTCAGAGGCTTCTGGGGCATATGGCGTCCTCGGCGGTGGTTACATATGATGCATATGAAACCGCTTCAGCACTGGCTTCAGACTCGAGTCCTGAGATGGGCATGGTGCCATGGTATGCATCGCATGGCCATCACGCTGATCTGTCACCACACGTTCAGCCCTTGGATGGACCTTGCATTTCTGCAGGCAGGGGTTCCCTTAGAACAAGTGTCCAGGCATGTTGTCGTCATGACAGACACCTCCAAGTTAGGCTGGGGTGCCATTTGCAACGGGCATGCAGCCACGTGCTCCTGGACATGACCTCGACTGTGTTGGCATATCAACTGCCTCGAGTTTCTGGCGGGTATTGCTGGCTCTGCGGAGGCTTCAGCCATTGATCCAGGGCAAGCACGTGTTGGTCCGGATGGACAACACGGCGCAAAGGCAGTTTACACTCACGATGCATGTCGCAACTCACCCGCCGTCTCCTCCTTTGGAGTCAGCAGTGACTGAAGTCGTTGCGGGCCACTCACATCCCGGGCGAACTCAACCGTGCAGCGGACGTACTGTCACTGCAAGTGACACTCAGAGGAGAGTGGAGACTCCACCCCCAGGTGGTTCAGCTGAATTGGAGTTGATTCGGCAAAGCACAGGTAGACCTGTTTGCTTCCTGGGAGTCTTCGCACTGCCCGCTGTGGTACTCCCTGGCTGAGGCCCCCCTCGGCACACACATGCTGGCACACAGCTGGTCCCCAGGGTCTGCACAAGTATGCGTTTCCCCCAGTGAGCTTTCTTGCACAGACTTTGTGCAAGGTCAGGGAGGACGAGGAACAGGTTGTGTTGGTGGCACCATACTAGCCCACCCAGACTTGGTTCTTGGAGCTCACACTCCTCATGACAGCCCCTCCCTGGTGAGTTCCCCTGAGGAAGGACCTCCTTTCTCAGGGACGGAGCACGATTTGGCACCCCCGCTAGACCTCTGGGATCTCCATGTCTGGCACCTGGATGGGACGTGGAAGACCTAAGTGGGTAGACACTATCACTCAGGCCAGGGCTCCCTCTATGAGGCAGCTGTATGCTTTGAAGTGGCATCTGTTCATGAATTGGTGTTCTTCCTGAGGTGAAGACCCCCAGAGATGCACAGTCAGGTCAGTGCTTTCCTTCCTGCAGGAGAGGTTGGAGAGGCGGCTGTCCCCCTCCACCTTGATGGTGTATGTGGCCGCTATAGCGGCACACCACGATGCAGTGGACGGTAAGTCCTTGGAGAAGCACGACCTGATCATCAGGTTTCTTAGAGGCGCTAGGAGGTTGAATCCTCCTAGGCCACGCCTCGTTCCCTCTTGGGATCTCTCCGTGGTCCTGCTGGTCCTGCTGGCCCATTTGAGCCTCTGGAGTCAGTCGAGCTAAAGGCCCTCTCATTGAAGATGGCCCTCTTGACTGCGCTCACTTCCATCAAGAGGGTTGGGACCTGTAGGCTTTCTCTGTCGGTGATACATGCCTAGAGTTCGGTCCAGCATACTCTCACATGGTCTTGAGACCCCGGCCAGGCTATGTGCCCAAGGTTCCCACTACCCCTTTTAGGGACCAAGTGGTGAGCCTGCAAGTGCTGCCCCGGGAGGAGGCAGACCCAGCCTTGTCGTTGCTGTGTCCGGTACACACTTTGTGTATCTACTTGGACTACACGGAGAGCTTTAGACACTCCGAACAGCTCTTTGTCTGTTTTGGGGGACAGCGGAAGGGGAAGGCTGCCTCCAAACAGAGGATTGCCCACTGGATCGTGGATGCTATCACTTTGGCATACCAGGCCCATGGTGTGCCGTCCCCCTGGGAGTACAAGCACACTCCACTAGGAGTATGGCATCCTCCTGGGCCTTGGTGAATGGCGCCTCTCTAGCAGAAATCTGTAGAGCAGCAGACTGGGTGACACCCAATACCTTTGTGAGATTTTATAATCCCATGTGTGAAAAAGCAACAAATCCCAAATGCTAGGTTTCTTTTTATTTATTTTGAACAGACAGTAGTGCAAATTACAGTTTGTTCCACCTAGAGGCATTTAGTTCCCCATGAGGTAGTTGGTACAGTATAGCCTCCTTTAGTGTATTAAGCACTAAGCAGTAAATAGAATGCACTCTTGCATAGGCCATATTATTTTGTAGGGTTGATAAAAAACAAAAGGTATTTGGTCACAATCAGCTACAAAACTGAAAAGCATCTCTTGTGTTATAAAAGTACAAAATAAATAGAATGATGAAAAATAAAACTTGTGCATTAGGAGAAGCCATTACTGTTTTGGGTTGGGGCATCAATGGTCTCTTCTTCTCCTCTTTTTCCTGTTGTGGCGGTTAGCAAACAGCGTTGCATTACCGCACGCGCCCCCTTCTGGATTGGAGTGTGGCTTGCCTGTGACTGACTCGGATGTATTCTTCGTCTGACTGCATGCACCGAACTGTGACATCAGTACCGTGACACCCCTAATATATATATACATATATATATATATATATATATATATATATATATATATATATATATATATATATATATATATATATATATATATATATACACACTACCGGTCAAAATTTTTAAACACTTACTCATTCTTTATTATAATTATTTTTTTTTTTTTTTCACATTTTAGAATAATAGTAAAGTCATCAAAATTATGGAATAACATAAATGGAACTATGGGAATTATGTTGTGACTAAATAAGAAATAGATGAGAGGAGATGGATAAAAAGACTAGAAATAAAAGGTTCAGAAGTATCCTTATTTCACTCTGCATTACGAAAATAAAAAATAAAACAAACATAATGCAATAAAAAAAGGTTCAAAAATATTGTCATTTTTTATTATTCTGCATTTCGATATTTTATATTACTAAGAGGGATAATATGGAGATTATGTAAATATAGGGCAAACATAATGTATGGAAATAGTACATAGCGACAATGAAGAACATAGAGCTTGTGAGTTGCTTTCAGAGAAGTGCTGTTAAAAGAAACAAACCCACTTTTGCAGAGAAAGTACATTGTTGTCAGTATCTGGGAGAGAGGAATGGCTAACTGAAGAGAAAATAAGACAAAAATTATTTACACTAACAAAATTTCATACCTTAATTTAGAAGCAAGATATCCTGAAGCAAACTTAACAGCAAGGATAAAAAGGCTGTGGTCTCCAGGGTTCCTGGATGGTATATTAAGCAAAATATTTGAAGGTCACTATAACAGTGAACATAAGACAAGGGTGAGAGCAGAGCAAGTGGTGATAGGAGACGTTTTACCCATAATAAAGGGACCAAATGAAGAACAATTCTTCACGTGGAGGGGTGAATCTTACCTAGAAGAACTGAAAATAAAACTAACAGCCTATTTCAGAATAGTAAAGCGGGAAAAAGGAGGGCTAGCAGCGTTACAATCAGGAATAGATTTCAGGAAAAGAAGGAAAAAAAAAATACGAGGATTGACCATTAAGAGATTAGAAGCAGAAATAATAGTGAAAGAAAAGAAACTGCAGCCCATGGGTATCAGACATCAAGGGTGTTTAATAAACAAAAGAATGGAACCAGTGGAGGAAGTTATTGCAGCGCACCCCAGAGACAAGAAAGAAATAATGAAATTGATGATAAAATGGAAAAGGGAACCAAAAACACGCAGTCACCATGGCCAGCTAAATGAAGCTATGATAAAGATAAAATAACAGGAGTAAAAGCATTAGAAAAAGCAGAAATGCTGAAGAAGGGAAGTAAGAGATAATCAAAATACAAAAAGCAAATGATATAGCAAAATGGTTTGAACAAGGGAAACAAAAAGAGAAGAGATGGAAAAAGTGAAAGTGAAACCAAAAGAGGAAGAGGGAAATCAAAAGTAATTTCCCAAGCTACCAACAGCACCTCTCTCCCAACTGCCCCACCAGCATATAATAAAATAGAAGCTTGTTTACAATGCCCACTTACTGAAAAATGGACAAATATTGAAATGGAAGGGAGAATAATGGAAAAACAGCAAACAGGCAGCGATAATGGTGAGGAAGGGCTGGACTGGGGAATGATGGAAGAAGCAGAACAAGAAAGAGAGTGGCAGGAAGAGCATGACAGAGATGAAGAGGAAAGAGATACAAATTATGAAAGTGAACAAGAAGACCAGGAAAGGAATAAAGATAAAGGGAAGAGACCAAAAAGAATGATGTACCCAGTGAATGAAAGCACTCCACGACCTGGAACATCAAGGACACCTATAATAAAAAAAACCTGACAGCACCAAGAAGAGTGCAATGGAGCCCTGAAGAAGGGGAATTATTTGAAAGACAAAGAAGAGAGCAAGGGGAAGATGATATGTGGGATACAAGTGTACAAAAGAATGCTGGCAGGCCATACAGAGCAGAAGGGACATTAACCCTAACACCTGCATTACAAATGAACACAAGAAGCAGAACAAGACTGAGGCAAGAGCAAAGAGAACTATAGGAAAAGTTAGATAAGGCACTGCAACAAATTTACGAATGAATAAATGTGACAGAACAACTAATAACACAGTAGAAGAAGAAAGAGAAATGCCCTCTACATCCAGAGGGAAGCACACAACACCAGGGAGTAATCCAAGCACCAATAATAGCTAAGGGAGCACAAACTGAAAATGTGCCATGGTCATTTACGGATGTACAAGGACTAAAGGATGGATTACTGCCCCTGCAAGGAGAAGCACAAAAATGGATAACAGCATTTGAAGAAAGAACAGCAGGACACCAGCTGGCAGTGGGAGACGTGAAATAAATTATCACTAACAGTTGGGCAGGGACAAACACGCAAACTACTTCAGACTGTAGGAATAGATACAACAAATCCACAATGGGATGACAGACCATTTGGGGCTCACAGAAATAAAACATGGAAAACCCTTAGAGAAGCATACCCTCAAACCAGAGATCCAGCAAAACTGGAGGGAATGAAAACAGAAGAAGACGAATGCACCTCTCACTACATCCATCGGTTCCAAACAAAGTGGCTTGAAGAGACAGGAAGCCCATGGGACATTAACAGCACAACAAAAGGATTGTTTAAGGTGATGCTGATAATAACCTTACCAAAGGCTCTACAAGAGCGACATGAGGAAGTTGTGGGACTATCCACAATTGAATGGTCCACCTACTAAGCTTATCTAATACATCACATAGAGAAAGAAAGAGAAAAGAGAAAGAACTACATGGAAGAAGCAGAGAAATTGAAAATACAGCTGAAAAAGATGCAAACAGGAGAAATGACAAAAAAGAAAGAGAAAAACATCCAAGCAGCAGTAATGGTAACACAACCACAGGTGATGCAACCAGGAGCAATGCCCATGTCACACCCACCACAACAGCAGGCGGTGATGGCACAAGGAAACATGCCACAGATTCCACATGTGCAGTGAGCACAACAAAATGCCCAGCCACAACTACCACAGCAGCAGACAATGCCAATATCCAAGTGTATGTACAGGGAATGGGGGGAAGAAGAGGAGGAAGAGGATTTGGACAAAGAGGACGATATGCACCAACTGATTGACTGTGCTGGACATGCCAACAACCAGGACACATGAGCAGAGATTGCCCATATAATCAAGAACAAGAAGGGCAAAACAACTACCAACCGCAAGGAGGATTTTCCAGACAGAGAGACCAAAGAGGACAACAAGGACCACCAGGACCATCCAATCAGGAATGATTCTGAAGGGGCCCAGAGAAACCTGTTGAGAGGGGAACAGAAATGGCAGTAACAACCTCAGCCTCACAAGAACCAACAGAACATGTGACCATAGGAGGGGTGACTTACCCATTTCTGGTAGACACTGGAGCAATGTACTTGTGTATAGGGCACATGGGGAAACACTTACCCCTCTTAAACAACAAGATAAAAACTACAGGTTTTTCGGGACAAATACAAATACTAAACATTACAGTGCCCTTACTGATCATGGTACAAGACAAAACTATTCTAGCTCCAATACTGTATGCTGAAAATATGCCAATGAACCTACTGTACTGGAAAGATATGTAATGTGCAAAAATCAGAAATCAGCAACAGTAAGGTATACTGGATAAGATTGACCACTGACACGTTACTCAGAGAATCCAAACAATGAGAAGCATGGTTGAAGGTTCTAAGTGCTGGATACAAGAAAGTAACAGACCCTCTTCACACCACAATTTAATACAACGAAGAAGGATGGGACAAAGGATTTGAAAAAATATGGAAAGAACAATTGCAAGGAAAGAGATGGACACTAAGAACAATGGATATCATCATTGGACCCCAAGGTGTGGCAGTGAAAGCGGAACTACCAAGTGACCTGCGACACTGGTACAGATATGAATGAAAAAGACCACATGTATCCTTGATGACGGCGGAAGGACACAAAGCAAAAGAATTGGGGCCAATGATGTACGTGTCATAACAAATGCAATGGGTTCCAACAGAAAACCCATACATTCACAGGTTGACTGATGGGACGTACACACAAATCTCTCAAGTATCGCTGGACACATGCACAGCAGAAGAAGTACAAATACACCAAAACATGATGCAAGCAGTACTGACAGACACACAAAAGCATGAATTGGAGAAAGAAATACCAGACAACCTCTGGACGAAACACCCGACGGATGTGGGACTTGTACACTCAGCTGGACAAGTAAAAATATTGGTAAAACAAGGAATGACACTGCCACCACAAAGACAATATCCAATATCGAAACAAGCACAAGATGGAATAAGACCAATGATACAAGGACTATTAGAGGCTGGAGTTTTGATGAAAACAAACTGTAGATACAACACGCCTATATTTCCAGTGGCAAAACCCAATTCTGACAAATGGAGATTAGTGCATGATTTAAGAGCTATAAACCAGGTGGTTGAAGCAGAAATGCCCATTGTACCAGACCCACACACTTTGTTGTCAAACATACCAGCAGAGACTAAATATTACACAGTAATAGATTTGTGCTCAGCTTTCTTTAGCATACCCCTACACCCAGATTCACAACACCTTTTTGCCTTTATGGATGAAGGACAGCAATACACATACACTAGGTTACCCCAGGGATATAGTGAGAGCCCCTCAATATTCAACAGAGTGTTGCAAACTGGCCTAGCAAATGTGCAGTGTAAATCCACAATTGTACAGTATGTAGATGACCTACTGATATGTAGACCAACTGAAGAGCAGTGTAGAAAAGATTTGATAATGTTGCTGAAGAAATTAGCAGAAAAAGGATGTAAAGTATGCATGGATAAATTGCAGTACTGTCAAGAAACAGTTCAGTATTTTGGACGATTGTTGAGAGGAACGGAGAAAATGATTACAGCAAAACACATAAAGGCTGTATGAAACACAGGGAGACCATAAATAGTGGGCGAAATGTTAGTATTTTTAGGACTCACAGGATACTCCAGACAATGGATATGTGACTATGTGGAAAAAACTGCACCGTTGCAAAGCCTCGTAAAAGAAGCAGGACAATCCCACCTGAAGGGGGACCTGACTTGGACTGATCAGGCGACTAAGTCATTTGAACAGCTAAAAGCAGATTTGACATCTGCACCAGCGTTAACCAATCCTGATTATTCTAAAACGTTTGATGTATATGTATCAAAAAAATTAGGATTTGCAACGGCAGTATTGACGCAGAAATAATACCAGCAATAGTAATGTGTGCGGTGCATAAACGAGATGATTCCTTCCAAACACAAGGAAACAATGCAGCAGATGCTGCAGCTAAACATGTATATGGACAATATGTCATAAATGAGGAATATGACCCATCCCATGCAGATTTTACTGACTTAGGGGAAGTGCAGAGAACTGTGTCAGTATATGAGAAATCTGTGTAGGGACAGAGAGGGGCATACTATGATGAGAAAAACAAAATCTGAAGAGGACCTCATGGTCGATTTGTAGTGCCATGTGAACTATTACAAACATTGATAAAAGATGTGCATGGGCTGGCCCGTTGTGCGGGGGGGAGGGTGGGGGGGGGGGGGGGTTTAGTGAAGGCAATAGAAAGAGCATGGTGGTCACCATATTTGGTACCGACAGTAAATCTATTTCTGAGTGAGTGTGATGTGTGTGCACAATACAATCAAAGAAAACAATGTGCTACACCAATAGGACACATACCAGCACCGGAAGGACCATTTAAGCACATAATGATGGATTATGTAGACATGCAAAAAATAATACAAGGAAAGCGATATGTGTTAGTCATAACTGACACATTCAGTAGATGGGTGGAAGCAATGCCTACAGCGAAACCTGAAATTCCTGTGTAGAAAAGTAATACCACAATTTGGAATCCCTACAATAGTAAGCTCAGATAATGGGAGCCATTTTGTAAACAAAATAATGACAGCAGTATATAAACACCTACACATATGTGTTTATCATCCATAATCACAGGGAATGGTAGAAAGGGCAAATGGGATACTTTAGATGAAACTAGCAAAAATAAAAGCACAAACAGGGATGACATGGGTATCAGCACTACCAATAGCACTAATGAGCATGCGAATGAGGACTAAGAGGGAAACGCATCTAACCCTACATGAAATGCTTACAGGGTGCCCTATGCCAATGACTTATTACAAGGGACCCCATACGAGGCCTGGATTGGAAATATTGGAAATATTGTAAGTACACTAACTGCTATCCACAAGCTTTTATATGCACAGGTGTAGGAGACGAGAACGGAGAAGGAGCGGAAAGAACCAGCACCCCTGGTACAACCTGGTGACTTCGTATACGTAAAAGTACACAAAAGTTAGTGGGATCAGCCCAGAAGGGAAGGACCATTCAATGTGGTACTGGCAACCCCAACAGCAGTCAAGGTGAAAGGGAAAATGATCTGGATACACCTAAACCACTGCTCAAAAGCACCAAAGCCAGGGAGAACTTATGGGAGATATGAATGAATCTAGAGAAAGAACAAGAACCAGAGCAACACACAGCAGGTGAGCTCATAACTTAGGAAGGAGCAGAAGAGCCTCCTAGGGAGGCCAACGAGGGTCTGGAAAATTGAGGATGCCCTGAAATTGGGAGTGGGGTGAAGAAAGAAGAAATCAACAGAGAGAAACATACAACACCAGAGAAAGAACCCACCCAAAAAGTGGTGGTGTAGAGTATTTGTTCACTCTGTAATGTGCAGAAGCCGTGACCATGATAAAACGATATTACTAATAAACAATTAAAATAAAAACAACCAACCCGAAACATCAACAGAGCCATGACAAAAAGAATAAAGATCCTTAAAACAGGGGGAACGCCCAAAAAATGCGGAGATAGGGAAAAAAGAGGGAATAAGAAAATAGGGAACATAAAATGGGAAAAACGAGGTATAACTAAGATCAAAATAACAATAGCATTCATGACCCTGGTAATATTTGGCTGGACAATAAACAGGGCACGAGGGGAAACAATACAAACAGGAACATACTCAAGGGAACACGATCTTATGTGGAATACTGCATGGAAAAATACTAACATTAACATGAGATGAAATAAATGTTGAACAAAGTGAAGGAAAGATAAAAGTACACAACCCTAATAAGAAGTACAGGTGGGAAGGAGAAACCAGGAGAAAAATAAAAAGATTACATTTTACCATAACTCTAAGGTGCACCAAGTTAGCATGTGTGCTCATGCCTGAAAGGTGGACAATAGTAACTGCAGATAGGGCAAAAGGAGCTATATAACTAGGAAGATGGATAAAATGTGAGAAGAACAAAGAAAAAGGCAGAAAAAAAGAGACATAATGCAAAAGAAAATGATACAAATACAAAGAGATGAATATCATTGGATGCTATATCTAAAAGTGACAATTAGGAATGCAGGGATAGAAGAAAACTGTTATGTGTGTAGTGCAATTCCTGAAGCAGTAAGCCACATGTTCAAACTAACAATAACCGACTCACTAACGAGAGATCATATAACTTATTCAACATCCTACTCAAGGATAGCACCGAATGGTCAACCACAACAGAAAAATGAATCAAGGACAGGATGGTTTAGAGGGCCCTATATAAATTGATATGAAAGGGTAATGCACTACCCCAATGGTACAGAAGGCATTGATGCATATTTAGGATTTGAACCGAAGGAGTATACAGCAACAGGGTTGCATGTACCTGGAAATTTCTCAGTAAAAGTAAGAAAGGAAGTAAAATTTCCAATATGTTATAAAGAAACGAATACAAAAGGAGAATTCTTAGGTATTACAGAAAGATGTGAACAAATAAATGAATTCTGTTACTTCACTATCAATGACACCTGTTCCTGGACAGCACCAAGCTGCAATGGAACGATACCTTAGAAAGGTACTGGTGGCTGTGTGGAGATACAGTATATTCCAGACTGCCAGGAAACTGGTCAGGAATTTGTACAGTGGTACAAGTAGATACAGATATATCGGTAATAATGACAAAAACAGATCACAGACACCTGGTGTCAAAAAGAAGCACCTGGGTGTCAGTAGACGGAATTGGGGAACATAGGATAACTAATTGGGTAGAACGATTTTTCTCGTCCTTGGTACCAGGTGTGGGAGTGTTTCTCCAATGGAACTGGGTAGATAAAATACATTTAGAATTAAACTCACTACTAAACTCCACCAAATTGGCATTAGAAGGAATTAGGGAAGAACTTGGGGCGATGAGAGAGGTAGTGACCCAGAACAGAATAGTTTTGGATGCTCTGACAGCGGCAAAAGGAGGGGTATGTACAATGATTGCAACAAAATGTTGTACCTACATACCAGCAAATGGTATTAAAACTGGAACAATAGGGCAGGCAATAGATCAACAAAAGAAACTACAAAGATAAATTAATATAATGTAATAATAATTGCACTATGCATGGGACCATGCATATGCCAGTGTATACAAAATCAGGTAGCAAAGATAACAGTGGCACATGGACAATTTGTAATGGAGGGAAAAACTTACTGGGAAGTGATTTGGAAAATGAAGAACAGGATGAGGACTTTACTGAAAAGGATGAATAAGAGCTGTGCTGTCATACAACTACCGTTTGAACTCAGACAGCAAGAGCTGCATGGATTAGAACCCATGCAACCAGGAACATTAGTTACCTGGATACAGGAGACAATTAAGATAAATAAATTCAAACATAAGATAATACAATGTAAAACATAAAATCATCCAATAATCATACATCAACATAATTGTGTATTTAGGGTGCAGGGGGACTTTAAGTTTGTTACCACCGATCATAAAAGCACTCAATATAAAAATATGATTTTTGTGCAACCATGTATAATAAACAAAGTATGAATTTATGATGGGCTAATCTTGACTAACAACATTCATTATTGAAGATTATTATCTGCAGAAAAGTGGTAAAAGAGAGACTTTTCAAAGTCTCAAAGGAGGGAAATGTGGGAGAGAAAGCTGAACCAAAAGTGTATAATCACATGATCATTATAACCTTACATAACCCAGTGAACTCATGCATAGCTTCATGTGACCCAGAATGAGTGGAGAACAGTGAACAATGATAGAAGAAATGTAAGGGGGGTTGACTGAGTAACAGGCGGGGAGTAACCCACGCACATCCGCCAACCCCCACTTTATTAAAATAGATACAAGAGGCTGATCACTGATAGTGGGAAAACAGTGGTGTGATTATGATGACTCAGACAGTTTTTAGAAATACGTCAATCTAAGAAAGCAACAATATGATGACGTAGACAGTTTTTAGAAATACATCAATCTAAGAAAGCAACAATAAGAAAGAGGGGCAACTAGACTATAAAAGATGAAGCCCCATAGCCTCAGTTCAGTTGCTCTCAAGACCAACTCGGTGTGTTGTGTTGTATTGGACCTAACTCTACAATAAACCTATATTCTGCATTTACTACTGAAGCCTCCAGGGTCTTTGATACTACTTTGGCTGATTCTTCTAACCCACGACAGGAGATAGAGAAAGAGAGAGAGAGAGAGAGAGAGTGAGATGGAGCATGTGCGATCACCTGTTTATGATGCTAGTCTGTTAGTCAGCTTTCTGAATATAATGTCATTTTGGTGAAATTCATCCTATTTTCTCAGTGGAAAAATAGCCGTTCAAGCAGGGGTATTCCTCCCTATTTCATGGTAACTGAGTAAACGATGGGTGGAGTCCACCTATTTGTAGATTTGTGTGCACATGTTGATGCTAGATTTGTTTCAAAATCGACAAATGCGTGTGGCGATCCGCAAATGCACAGGAAGTGATCCACAAATAAATGCGCGCGATTCACAAATGAATGCTGGATAGAACTGTGTTTGTGAGTTAAAAATACATGCAAATCTCATTTAAAATTTATTTGTGAATTCACTTTATTTTTGTGAAACTCCTAACGTATATTTATAAATGTCATACTTTTTATTTGTGAATTCATTTCATTTAGTGAAACTCCTTACATTTATTTGTGGATTTGATTCAATTTATTTGTGAACCAACTTTTTATTTGTAAATCTCTTTCCATTTGTATGTTAATATGAAACAAAAATAACACCATATAGAAGGCTCCTTTTGATTTGATTTTCTCCAAAACACTATATAGCAACAAAAACTACCACAGTACTTTCCTAAACACCTTGTCACTATACACTGCAAAATGTTCCTGATCCATTGGATCTTTGCGTATGGTGTTTCAAGGGTTGATTTTGAGGCAATTTGATCTAATTTTTTAAATATTTTTTAAAAATGTTGCAAATGTATGTAGCTAATGAAAATCCCTGAAATTAACAAATTTATTTTGAGACAAAATGCTTATCATTTTCAGTTTTGTTCAAGGTGATTAATTCAAAAGATTGTGAATAACTGTCCAATAAGTGAAATGATAGTATTTGGGGTAAAATGCCTCCCTGTTGCAGGGGCTAAAGGCCTCTATAAAACACACTGTTTGTCTTAAGTGGGGTGAATATATTTGTTCTGAAAAATGTTAAAAGTGTGCTCACATTGACTGATCCAATCACAATGGAGATTAATTTGTTAATAGAATACTTGAGATGTTATAAAATGCCAAATATGTTTGAAATTAACAAGAAATTGTGCACCCTTTTCTGAAGTAGTTATTTAGAGTAAGTCTATCTTAATTTGTTACTCAAAAAAAAAAAAGCATCTTACTGTCTCAAAATTATTTTGCACTATGACTTTTGCCCTTATATCTACACGATTTCACTATAACCTCATGTTCTAATTAATTAGGGGGCAATCTGTTTCGTGACTATGCTACATCATAAAAAAACAAATAAAAAAAACATTCGCTGAACAACTAGTAAAAAATATATATATATTATAAAATATTTAATCAGTTATACAAATGCAATTCTTTTGGATAATGACTGTCCGTCCCAGTAAGGAGGGTGCCAGACTTTAGCAAACCAAGTCAAAATAACCACACCAAGAGAAGTAGTTTTATTTTTATTTGTATTTTTATTTGTATTTTATTTTTTTGACACATCAATCAGGGCTTTGTGATTGTTTATTGAGCAAAATCTAGACCATGTTAGTTCCAGTTGATTTGTTTAAAGCCACTGGTATATCAATCTTTCAAAAGAAGATTACTAGGATTTAAATCCACTCAAGAGGCTGCTAATGGCACATTTCCTCTCCTCTATGGCCTTGTCTATGGTATCTCTGACAACACGCTTTGCTCATATCAGCAGACATTATTTGATAAAGGGAGCAAAGGGCATGAATGTGCTGAGGGGTTAGCATTCGCTAACATTACAAGGTAATTCACAGTGGCACATCTGCCATCTTGATTGTTTGTACAGACAGCACACACCTAATCACACTGAGTTTTCTGTTTCCATCTCCCCCAGGCTTTCCTTTCTCATCGGCTGAAGGTGATCACCGGGGAACAGCTTCAGCTTAGCCACAGCCTGCCTATGCAAGCTTATCTCATGCTGTCAAACATCTCACACATATGCATTATGGCGAGACTCATTTTTAAGCCCCTGTGTTGATGAGGAAAGATTATTCAAGAGTGAAAGGTGGAGTGTTTTCCTTACCTAGCTAGGCATCTGTAACCATATTATATTATATTATATTATATTATATTATATTATATTATAAACAGTCCAACAGCACAGGGACATTTCAATATTGGTGTCACTCCACTTCTCTGTGTTTTTGGCTTTTCCAAATATTAGTGGGGATTTTGATTCCATTCACACATATTGTATCAGCCGTGTTGTCCTACAGGGCTCCTGTAATTTACTTTGACACTTTGGAGTTCCTCACGCAATACTTGTTTTGGGGTAGATTGTTCATTCCAGTTGTATTTCTCAACAAATGCTTCCCCCGACCTCTGATTTAATTGTATGCTGCATCCGTTGCAACAGGATGTAAAACACATTCTAACGCCACCTGACTGAAACATTTATGGCTCTAAACTCTTGTTCAAGGCACACAACATTACTTTCATCATCTGGCTCACCCTTTAGTATTCATCCACTGTAATAGACAGAATGTTAGAGTTATATAAGTGTTGTGTATGACAGATAGAAAGAGAGCGAGGGAGATGCTACTGTTTATTTTTTAGTTACATGTGGGGTGTTGCCGGGAAGACAACAGAGGTCACATTTTAAATTTCATTGTCAGGACAAAATGTCAACTGCTAGTCTACACAGTGTGGTTTTAAGATTCTCTTGTTATTGTCTAACACAGTGCTTCTCAACTGGTGGGTCGTGACCAAAGAATGGGTCACAGGCCTGTCAAGAATGGGTTGCGGATGGAAGACAAAAAAAAAAAATAATTATAATTATTATCACACATTCTACATCTTTTGCACATATACAGTGAAATTCTTTTTTTCCCCCACATATCCCAGCTAAGCTGGGGGTCAGAGTGCAGGGTCAGCCATGATACAGTGCCCCTGGAACAGATAGGGTCAAGGGCTTTGCTCAAGGGCCCAACAGTGGCGTCTTGGTGGTGCTGGGGCTTGAACCCCCAACCTTCTGATCAGTAACCTTGAGCCTTAACCACTGAGCCACCACTGCCCATTTGGTGTGTTTGGACAAAAAATTAAGCCATTGATTTAAGATGAATTGATTTACACAGGCTATGATATTTGCTTCTGCTGTTGTTTTTAACCCTTAAATGCATGGAAATTTCACAAAACACTCTTACATATTCGGGTCTTTAGAGACCTGGCACGTACATCTATCACAAATGAATCTACAAAATGCCCAGATAGTGTCAAATTTTCCAAATATTTTCAAGACAATTAGAAAATAATAGAATTACAAATATTTGTATATATTTTGAAGTTTTAGTTTTCATATATCAAAGAAGAAATGCAACAGATAGGACAAATCTAGAACAGGACTCATTAATTTCACACAAAAATTTCATGAGACACAACTGGCTGTCAAAAACATACTGACCTACACATAAGTTACACATAAGTATTTTCTCAGGCACTTGTTCAGTCTAAATGGATGCAGAACTTGCGTAATTTCAGTAGTACACCCAAATGACAAGAGTCTTATACTGTTCATGTGTTGTACTTGCTATAGTTTACTTCCATGTTGTTTTTTCATCAAATAACAATGTAAAATGTAAATCAAGCCAATCACTGAAACAACAGCGCCACCTTGAGTAAGAAATAGCATGCAAAATATGTATGTGTACACATATGGAATAATGATAATTTCCTAGTGTTGATAATTCATTGTTGCACAGAAATTCAACATCATATAGTATTTATTTGTATGAATATAGTACTCATTCCTCTTGTAATAAATAAAGAAATATATATCATGTAATAGTAAAATGATAAAGATATTAAATAATCATAAAAAAATATATATTTATGGAAATGCAAAAAAAAAAAAAAAAAAAAAAAAAAGAAAAAAAAAAACACTGTTTCATACCTAGGGTCTCCAATGAACCTATACACTTTTTAAACCTAAACCAGTATATATATTATATTATATTATATTATATTATATTATATTATATTATATTATATACAACAGTTCCGGTCCTAGAATCTGATTGGATGAGAGGCATTCCAAGAATGCATATAAACAGTCCAACAGCACAGGGACATTTCAATATTGGTGTCACTCCACTTCTCTGTGTTTTTGGCTTTCCAAATATTAGTGGGGATTTTGATTCCTTTTTCATTTTATTCACTGATTCGTTCAGTGACTATTTCTCTAGACTGCATTTTTACTCCACTAGGAGGCGACAAATTGTTGTTCTTGATGCTTTGGCTTCTTTTGGAGGTATTTTCGGTGGTGGAGAAGAAATTCACAAACTAACTAAATTTTTTGTCTGAAACGTAGTTATTATATTATATTATATTATATTATATTATATTATATTATATTATATTATATTATATTATATTATATTATATTATATAAAAGCAGTATCAGTCCTGTTGCACTCGGCCTGTGTGTCTATGTCCGAATTACATCTGTGCTGATTAAATGAACAACGGCATAGATGGTGTCATGAAACAAGTCTCAGAGAATCCATTTCAGCTTCTCACTTTGCCATTCACACATACTGTATCAGCCGTGTTGTCCTGCAGGGCTCCTGTAATTTACTCTGACACTTTGGAGTTCCTCACGCAATACTTGTTTTGGGGTAGATTGTTCATTCCAGTTGTATTTCTCAACAAATGCTTCCCCCAACAACTGATTTAATTTTATGCTGCATCCGTTGCAACAGGATGTAAAACACATTCTAACGCCACCTGACTGAAACATTTATGGCTCTAAACTCTTGTTCAAGGCACACAACATTACTTTCATCATCTGGCTCACCCTTTAGTATTCATCCACTGTAATAGACAGAAGATGCCCTTAACACTGGCCTAAATGCCGCAGTGTGTATCTTAATTGAACATGTTTAAGCCTAATTGTTTTTTGTGTTCTATTGAATGTGTAGTGTGTTTTCAAAAGATATATCTTCCTAGGCTGTTGAGCCGCTGTCCCTGCTGGAAAGAAACTGAGGCTGCAAAATAAATGAGATGTTGAATACGGAGGAGGGAAGAAAGGAAGGGCGGAAGGGGAATACAGGGAGAACAAGCTGCATGCTGCTTGACTTTGGAGGGGAAAACCCCCCACAATTTTCATTGTTCTTGAGAACTTCAGTGTTATTCTCTGACAGTTTGTTTGATTCAAAATATCTTCTTATTAGTTATCAAGGGTGTCATAAAAATCTTATTTAACTTCAATTTGTCTCATTATGTAATTAGATTATGTAACTACATTTACATTAATCTTCGAACACTGTGCTTGCATGGATGAATTCATCCAAAATGCGAAGCCCAGTTTGCCACAGTAATAGATCTGTACAGAAATTAAACAACTTGTTGGAAAGCTAGAACAAGCATTAGAAATTATCTTCCTGGTCACTGGTTCAACTCCGGTTAGACTTGCTATAGGAACAGGCAGAGTTTTGTAAGCATGGGAGACCTTTGCCTTCACAGAATCACTTCAGGCAATAACTTTTTTTTATTCTAAGTTTTGCAGCTACTTTAGTGCCTGCAGAGACATTTAACTGGCTACAAACCAAGTACTAGATTGATTATCCACAGACAATTGCTCATGGAAAGGACAGCACAAATCAAATAGTCACAAAAAAATTCAATGCAAACCTCATTTAATGATGCAACTGAGATGGGAGCTGCAAACTCAAAGTCAAGTTTCACTGAGCATTTGATGCTCAGCCAAATATACTGAGTAGCCGGTCCCCAATTCCCAATCACCTGATCAACAGGACACTTTCACCATTCCCTAACTTTTTTGAATACTGTATGACTTTCTACAGAGATGCATGGTAGATAAAATGCATGCGTGTCTCTGTTGCTGTGCTTATTTTTTTCAGATTATGAGTTGTGCTAGGTGTGTGTGTGTGTGTGTGTGTGTGTTTGTTTGTTTCTTTTTATATGATTTAATGTATTTGAATAAAGGCTAGCTATCTCTCTCTCTCTGCTGTGTGTCATTGCAGGGGGATGTGAAGAGATGGCCAGTGGGGCAGAACATGTCTGCTTCCATTTATCATAACGAAGCATTGTCAGAACAAGGTGTGTGTGTGTGTGTGTGTTGAAACACTTGTGTATCGGCATGTGCTTGTCACCCTGGGATGACTTCTGTGTCCATTCTCAGCATTCTGGAAGGAAGGTACAACAGTGCACTCAAACACTCACACACACATAATTATGTTGACATCATGTGAGTGCTTAACATATCCATGTTCATGTGACATGCATGTCTAGGCAGAGAAATATGACATTTTGTTCAGCCACAATGATACATGGTTGTGCATGTTTAACTTCACCAACATATTTCGCATTCTGAATCTCATTGGCTCAGAAACCCCCTCCTTGACGTGGCCACACATATACACACACAGGCTCGCGCAGTAACCACAGCGAGAGAGGGCTGTGAGGGTCGGCTGAGCCAACTCCCCCCCCCACGGCCAGATCCTCCTTTCCACATGAGTGTGTCCAGTCTTGAGTCCTCACCCTCTCCCCTCTCCTTCCCTCTCCTTTTGGGCCACAGGCTGCAACATGGCTCTGAATACTCCAAAGACACACTAAATCATATCCTCATCACAAGCTGTCTCTTTTATTAGAGTTATATAAGTGTTGTGTATTACAAATAGAAAGAGAGCGAGGGAGATGCTACTGTTTATTTTTTAGTTACATGTGGGGTGTTGCCGGGAAGACAACAGAGGTCACATTTTAAATTTCATTGTCAGGACAAAATGTCACCTGCTAGTCTACACAGTGTGGTTTTAAGATTCTCTTGTTATTGTCTAACACAGTGCTTCTCAACTGGTGGGTCGTGACCAAAGAATGGGTCACATGCCTGTCAAGATAGGGTTGCGGACGGAAGACAAAAAAAAAAATAAACTGTGCTAAATACAAATAATGAAATAAAAAGTAAATAATTAAACGTTGACTCGTTGACAAAAAATTAAGCCATTGATTTAAGATGAACTGATTTACACAGGCTATGATATTTGCTTCTGCTTTTGGTTTTAACCCTTAAATGCATGGAAATTTCACAAAACACTCTTACATATTCGGGTCTTAAGAGACCTGGCACGTACATCTATCACAAATGAATCTACAAAATGCCCAGATAGTGTCAAATTTTCTAAATATTTTCAAGACAATTAGAAAATAATAGAATTACAAATAATTTTATATATTTTGAAGTTTTAGTTTTCATATATCAAAGAGAAAATGCAACAGATAGGACAAATCTAGAACAGGACTCATTAATTTCACACAAAAATTTCATGAGACACAACTGGCTGTCAAAAACATACTGACCTACACATAAGCTACACATAAGTTACACATATGTATTTTCTCAGGCACTTGTTCAGTCTAAATGGATGCAGAACTTGCGTAATTTCAGTAGTACACCCAAATGACAAGAGTCTTATACTGTTCATGTGTTGTACTTGCTATAGTTTACTTCCATGTTGTTTCTTCATCAAATAACAATGTCAAATGTAAATCAAGCCAATCACTGAAACAACAGCGCCACCGTCAGCGTCACAGCGTCACACATATCTGATGCAGTTTGGAGGCCAGATGTACAGGAACCACAATCAGATGCTCAGTAGCACACAGACATCAACAAACGCCTTTTAAGAGTTGTTTTTGTGAGAAAGCAAAATTTTATGAAAGCATCAGTCTCGAGTATCATAGTGTTTTCTATTAACACACAAGCTCCGACACACACACAGATGGAGTTAAAGGATGCGGATTGACAACTTGCCCCAGGCCCCTGGAGGTGCAAAAAGAACAGGAAAGTGTGATGGGGACAGTGTCAGTGGCATAAGCCGGGGTGTGTGACACCTGTCTGGGCATGGTAAATAACACAAAGGGCCTGGAAGTATGATCATAAAGTGTCAAATAATAACTAAGTCAATGCAGTCTGGATGATGTACATATCTTTTGATGTGCAGTCATTCCTCCAACCCTACAGGACTGTGCATTTTAAAAGTCTTAAAAAACTGCCATATCTCAGCTCTATTACTGTATCTTAGGTTACAGATGGAGGGTGATTTAGCAACTTGCAGGGGTTTGCATCATAGCAGTGTCTCAGTCAGACATCCGTGAAGCCCCTCATCAGTGCAGAAAATAACTGCTGCTCATTTGAGAGTGTAATGTGGTAATATGTCGGAGTGTCTTTTTTACTAAGGAATTTATGAGGGAGACCACTTAATCAGACTGATGGCTTGCAGTCCGGTTAAACCCTCAAGCCTTTATTTTGGTGGAAAACTAAGGGAACTTTTTTTTGTAGTTGAGTTGACAACAGCCTTTTAATGAAGTAACAGGCTCTTATCTTAATTTTTTTAGATTTGTATAGTAAATTGCAGCGACCAAGCATATGTGAAATTATGCAGATGTCCAATTAAAGTGAATATGGAGCACTTTAAATATAATGTGCTCAGTGTATTTTTGCACACCGAACCGAACTAAGAGCACCCGATAGATTGAATTTGTGTGTATCGAGTACAGAACCACTCTGAAACCACTGAAAACACATGTGCACACTGACACCGTTTACATGTATTTAAGAAAGCACTACACACTACAGACAAAACAGCTGCGCACATAAGCACAGCACAGCCGGCAGCACGTTCATACTTTTTATTTATCTAATTAAAATGCAGCCCTCATGGTTTGATAAATCGCATTGGGTCATATATTTCAATTAATCGTTCAGCCCTAGTAATTACTATATCCTAACCCAAACCCTACACTTAACTTTAACACTGTTCGGGATGCAGACACACTCACTGAGTTTAAGTCTAGAGTAAAGACTCATCTATTTAGCCAGGCATACACCTAATTTATTCTTCACCACACAATTAGACAGCTTTAGTTAGGTCTGCTGGAACCTGAAACATTGATCATGATCTATAACTCTGCAAAAAATGTAATGGTATCTACGCTAATATTATTCTATTTGTTTCCATGTCTCAACCTCGGGACTCCTATTCCAAGGTCACCAGAACCGGCCGGATCCAGCTCGATTCCTGTTTGGTATCGGATTCCACTGCTACATGTCTCTGAGTGATGATGACTAAATGCAGCCGGTGCCAGCCAGACATCACTTCAGTCTATTACAATGGACCTCAGAAGATGAACTGATACCAACTTCAACCATAAGACATGGGATACTTCATATGCCATTGCCTGAACCTTGGACTTAGGATAGACCTCACTGAAATTACTGGCCGGTTGAACTGCGAAGCACCTCACTGATCTCGGCCTGCATCACCTTGGTCTAATTATGGACTACACTCTTAAAATGGAATACACAGATTATCAATAAATTGACAACAAAAGCCTTCATCAGCCAACTAACAAAGGACAATGCATCTATATGAACTGCAGTTAATCCAGGATGAACTTCAAAGACATTAGTCATTAATTTTACAGTTCTTACTAAATCTTTGTTTAAACACTGTCCCTTAACACTTACTTAGTTTAATAATTTTAAACCATGACTTGCACTGCACATAAATAACTAATATTGGCATTATATTCATGCTGTTTAGCCAGAGGGGAACTGGCCCCCACAGTGAGCCTGGTTTCTCACAAGGTTATTTTTCTCCATTAACCAACATCTTATGGAGTTTTGTGTTCCTTGCCACAGTCGCCTTTGGCTTGCTCACTGGGTTTCTAAATACAATTATTAATTAATGACTTATTTTTATACACACTTCATAATCGTATATAATCAAACTACACAATGATGACTCTAAGACTTTATAGATATTACGGTTTCATTTTCTGTTAATGCATGATTTTCTGTAAAGCTGCTTTGAAACCATGTGTGTTGTGAAAGGCGCTATACAAATAAAAATGTCTTGACTTGACTGATCTCCTGGGATTTTCATGCACAACAGTCTCTAGAGTTTAGTCAGAATGGTGCCAAAAACAAAACAAAAAACATTCAGTGAGCTGCAGTTCTGCAGATGGAAATGCCTTGAGAGAGGTCAACGGAGAATGGCCAGATTGGGTCGAGCTGACAGAAAGGCTATGGTAACTCAAATAACCACTCCGTAAAATTGTAGTAAGCAGAATAGCATCTCAGAATGCATAACACGTCAAACCTTGAGGCGGATGGGCTACAACAGCAGAAAATCACATCGGGCACTTTATTAGGACCATAGTGTTCCTAATAAAGTGTTCAGTGAGTGTAGGTGCACATACATAAATCCACATTTACAATGTACATTGTGCATACAACATTGGCGAAATCGGGCTGATGGGTTCAGATTTTTTTTCCCTACCTATTTTTGAACCCAATGTGCCGATTTTGGTCTAAGTACAGTTAGGGAGACTATTCCCTAGTTTAGGAGCCAAATAGAAAAAGGATCTACCTCCTTTTGTGGATTTTGATATTCTAGGAGCTATTAACAGGCCAGAATTTTGGGAACGTGATGGAATATAGAGTGTCAGAAGGTCACTTAAGTACTGTGGAGCTAGACCATTCAAAGCTTTGTATGTAGTAAACAGAATTTTAAAATTAATACGAAATTTATCAGGTAGCCAATGTAACGACGATAAAATGGGGCTAATATGATCATATTTCTTGGTTCTAGTGAGCACTCTGGCTGCTGCATTTTGAACCAATTGAAGTTTATTTAATGAACTTGCTGGACATCCTCCCAGTAATGCATCACAATAATCTAATCTTGAGGTCATGAACGTATGAATTAGTTTTTTCTGCATCAGCAACAAACAGCATGTGTCGTAACTTAGCAATATTTCTTAGGTGGAAGAATGCTGTTCTACAAACATTGGAAATTTGATTTTCAAATGACATATTGGTATCAAGTATAACTTATAATATAATATAATTTCTTCGCTGTTGAAGATGATGAAACAGTACATCCATCGAGAATCAAATTATATTTTAGTGGCTTATTTTTAGAGGTTTTTGGTAAAATAACTAGTACCTCTGTTATGTCGTAATTGAGTAGAAGGAAATTTCTGGCCATCCAATCTTTGATGTCTTTGATACACTCTACTAATTTGGAGAATTGAGAAATTTTGTTGGGTTTCAAAGAAATATAAAGTTGGGTATCGTCAGCATAACAGTGGAAACTTATTCCATGATTCCTGATAATATCTTCCAGGGGAAGCATATATAAGGAGAAAAGCAGAGGCCCTAAAACTGATCCTTGTGTCACTCCATACTTAAATTTTGTTTGATTTGACAATTCCTCATTTACACAGACAAAGTGGTAGCAGTCTGCTAAATAGGACCTAAACCATGCTAATGCAAGTCCACAAATGCCAACATAATTCTCTGGCCTATTCAAGAGAATATCGTGGTCAGTTGTGTCGAAGGCAGTATTAAGATCTAAAAGCACTAGAAATGCAGCCGCGATCAGATGATAAGAGCAAGTCATTTGTAACTCTGAAAGATGAAGTCTCTGTACTGTGGTGTGGCCTAAATCCTGACTGAAACTGTTCATATATATTATTTCTCTGTAGAAATTAACATAATTGTGAGGATACAACCTTTTCTAGTATTTTCGACATAAACGGGAGATTTGAAATCGGTCTATAATTAGCCAATTCTCCAGGATCAAATTGTAGCTTTTTAATAAGCGGTTTGATAACTGCCATTTTAAAGTTTCTTGGGACATGTCCTAAGGATAGCGAAGAGTTAATAATATTAAGAAGAGGTTCTGAGATTACAGGGAATACCTCTTTTAAGAGCTTAGCTGGTATTGGATCTAACATACATGTTGTGGATTTTGATGTTTCGATAAGTTTTGTTATACGTTTTTAAAACTTTTACGTTTTGTCATGACCTATGACAGCGAAGGATTGAAGTTGCACGTGAGGAAAATTATGAGACACTGTTTTCTGAGGTACTGTGACAGATTATTGCATAATTCCAATTTTATTTCTGATTATTTAAATTTTATAAGTAAAGAAGTGAATTCATGAAGTCATTTCTATTGTGCTGCGACAGAATATCTGATTCTGTTGAGGCTTTATTCCTAACCAATTTAGCCACAGTACTGAATGAACACCTAGAATTATTGTGGTTATTTTCTATGAGTTTGCTAAAATATGCTGACCTGGCAGCTTTTAGTGCCTGTCTGTAGCAACAGACACTATCCATCCATGCTCTGCAAAATACCTCTAATTTCGTATGGGGGGCAACACTATCAAGAGTGCAAGAGAAGACTGTATTTATATTTTCCGTTATTTCATCAAGTTCTTCTAGACTTTGGGGCTTACTGAGTGTTTGAATTAGATCTTGAAGATTATTAGTTAAGCTATCTTTAGTGGTCGAAAGAATTGTTCTACCTGAACAATAGCATGGTGTAGACTGAGTAACATTAGCTGATCGCAGCATACAAGAGACGAGGTAATGATCTGAGATGTCATCGCTCTGTGGTAGAATTTCCATAGTATCAACATCTGACATCTGACCATATGACAGAATTAAATCTAGCGTATGATTATGGCGATGAGTTGGTCCTGTCACATTTTGTCTGACTCCAAGTGAGTTGAGAATATCGATAAATGCTAATCCCAATGTGTCATTTTCATTATCTATGTGAATGTTGAAGTCACCAACAATTAAAGCTCTATCTACAGTAACTACTAGATCTGATATAAAATTTGCAAATTCACCAAGGAAATCAGAATAAGGCCTGGGTGATCTATATACTGTAGCAAGGGCAAAAGATGACCGAGATTTTTATTTATATCTGACAGTGTTACATTAAGCATTATTAGTTCAAAAGATTTAAACTTTGATCCTGTCCTCTGAGTAACACCAAAAACGTCACTGTAAATTGTAGCATCACCTCCTCCTCGTCCCTTTAGACAAGGCTCATTTTTATAACAATAACCTTTTTGTTTGTTGTTATGGTTGTTCTTGATAAGTGGTGCTTTGAGATCGATGCAATAATCAGCAGTTACAGAAATACTCAAACCAGCCTGTCTGGCGCTAACAATCATGCCACAGTCAAAATCACTAAGATCACATTTTTCCCCATTCTGATGGTTGATGTGAACATTAACTGAAGCTCCTGACTTGTATCTGACTGATTTTATGCATTGCACTGCTGCCACACGATTGGCTGATTAGAAAATCCCATGAATAAGTAGGTGTACAGGTGTTCCCAATAAAGTGCTCAGTGAGTGTATTTGTGTGTTTGTGCATGGATTTTGAGTGTAAGTTCGTGGGTTAGTGTTTTGCTGCTATGACAGTGGTGGTGTCCTGTCACAGAGGAGCATTCCTGATGAAAACAGCAGACTAACAAATGCGTGACTAGCTCTACCCTTCTCCCTGCACTGTTGCATCATCTACCTCCAGGACATCTCACAGCAAACGGAGTCTCTCGGACTGAAACGGCTCTATGTGATTGTTCCACCCTGCTCAACTAACAGCATCACAAATCGCTCTCATTATCATTACTTTCTAAATGCTGATGGATGCTGATATTCATGTCTAAATACTCATAGAGGCAATTGGAGAAATGTTTAATTGTTTTTCACCATCGTGTTTGTCATTTGTTCACCGAAGCTATGATTATTTTATAGTTGATTAACAGTCAGACAGTGAGATGTGGATGGAGATGCGTACGTGAATAAGTGCATCAGTGGTGTACTTTTCTCTGGCTCTTGTTTAAACCAATTCAAAGTACATGCATCATGGTGCTTCAGCACTAACACAGGGCTTTTTATGTCCTTGATTTCTTGTTGGTTGATTGCCAAGCCCTCTCTTTTTCATTTCTAAGCATTTCAAGCATTACTCACACTTAGATACAACTAACATTATGAAGGATTACCCAAACTTTATCCAAGGCCACAGAATCACACCTTGCAAAAATCAATAGATTTTTAGATGTTTTGAGATAAAGTTGGAATACAAACATGGTACATGTTACGTCATTTTGTCGTCATTTTTAAATCAAAACTTTTATCATGATTTGTTTCAGGATTCCTGAAGAAGTGGCAACGTTTTGCCGTAGCACCTTTGATAACTTTGTCAAGACCAATATAGTATGTGGAGTATCATTTTAGTGACTAAAGTATTTTTTTGATGGAAAGGGACATAATTTTCCTTCTTTTCTCTCATGTTCTGGCAGATTGTGGTTGTCACTGTTCCAATGAGAATGAGGGCAGACTGGTTTGTGACCAGCTCTGTCAGACCCCATTATGTCAGACACGCTTATGGTCTCTGTTTGTCCCCCAAATATACCAGTGACATCATCTACATGCACAGTACGGAAAATGAGTCAGATGTGCACTGCTCTTTGAGATAATCATTTGTATGCAGAGATTTGGGCATCAACGCAGAGTAGAACATGAGTTTGTTTCTTGTTTTGATTTGTTTTACTTTCTTTTTTCTTTTTTAACTTTATCTCTCTCACCCATCTGTGCTACTTTCTCCCGCCTTCTCTTTCACCTTTTCTTTTTCTCTCTCTCCTCTATCCTTCAAACTATCGAATACCCTTGGTGACTCAGCTCTTTACAAATTGTTTGCTCTGTTTAGGCCGGGGTGTTTCTGTCAATCACTAAAGGGTGAATGAAGGAAAAACAGAAGCATTTGGGGGCATTTGGTAGGGTGTGGAAAAGTTCTGCTGCCGTTTTAGCCTCTTCAGCACTGCAACAGGTTGGACTAGTTAAAGAATGAACAAAATGTACTCTATAACATAGTGTCCTAAAGAACAAAGTACAGTAGCAAAAAAGAGAATGAAATCCCATTTAAAGAAACCATAAATCTTTCATTCATACAGACAAATGAACATTGTGAGAATGTTGAATTTCTTGTCCCACAACATTCTGCATAGAGTCAGATCATGCATGTTTTTCCCAGGGGGTTTAGGAGTACTGACACTTCAATCATCACAGGCCAGCCCAATGCATTCTTAGTTTACCCAAAAATTACTCACCCTCATGTTGTTCTAAACATGTACGACTTTCTTTCTTACATGGAACATTTCTTACAACAAAACTTTTAACAGCAGTTTTGGGGAAGTTAGTAGAGTTGTGTCGCTGTAGATACAGCGACACAAGTTACTAACAAAAAGTAGCTAACTACATTGTAGCTATTTAAGGAAGAAAATATTTTAAAATATATATCAATTATACATTAATTAATTAATTACTTAATTAATACAACTTGATAGTTATATATTCATTGTGGTGACGTTAAACAATTAGCTTGACAACATTAAACTGAATGGTCCCACTTTATATTAGGTGAATTTAACTACTTTAACTAACATAACATTGTGTAACTACATATTGTTCTGCAAGATTCTCACAAAATTCACATTTGCTGCTACTGATGTTGAGGTAGGGTTTAGATTAGGTTTAGGGTTTAGGGTAAGGGTTGGGGTAGGGTTTAATTTAGGCTTCGGGTTAAGGTTGATAATTTAACTACATATGTAATTAAAAGCAGGTTCTTTAAATGTAACTACAATGCAACAACACATATGCACATAATAAGTACATTGTATCAAATGCTTAATTACATAGTTGTTAAAGACATCTAATATAAAGTGGGTCCAGTTGAACATATACATTTATGCTAAATGTAAACTAAAAACAAAACAAAACAGAAAGCACCCTATTTTATATAAATGTTTCAAAATATATAGTAACAAACAGCAGCAATTAACTAAATATTTAGCTTAAAAAAAGAAGACAGTGACTTCTGACAAAGTCCTTTTAAGGCTGCTTAGGGGCTCAAGTGAATTAGTGAATCATTTGCGAACTAGTTCATCTACATGAATCGTTCGAATTAACCGATTCACTAAAATGAACTGGAGTTCCCAATGCTAAATATAAGTGAATCGTTTATGTTAACAAGTTCATTATCTGAAAGAACCAACACTTAAATTGTTTTGATTTCCAAGCACTATATATTGAGATAAAGGGTGGTTTTAATCTCCCTTTATTGTTGCATTGGCAATAAATGCAGCGTTTTGTGACACAAGACCCCCTACTCGTTGGACAATGTAGATTGTTATTGGAAAAGCAAAACTGCTGTGAAAATAGCTAAGCATGTTACTGAACTAATTAAGCTAGTACTGTCACTTCTTTTAGTTAGTTACTCCCCAACACTAGTTGATGCTGCTCTTTTCTCCATACAATTAGAGTGAATGGGGACTGAGGTTTCACGGAAGATGGAAAGTCATATGAATTTGGAATAATGTGATGGTGAGTAAATTATGACAGAATTTGAACTATGCCTTTAAGGTTATTTGCTGTCATTAAAGTTACATGTTTTCCTGATCACAACCCAGTTAAAAAGTGTACCAGTGCATGCTCACAGAGGTGCACTCATGCCATAATAGATCAGTGATCTGAGGGTAGCAACTTCTGCTGAATACAGGTGCAGTTTAGCCCTTTAACCTCTCCAAAAGAATTCTAGCTCTGAAGGGATTTGCACTGAGCCATATTTTTTATTATTATTATTATAATTTTTTTTTTTTTCAGTCCAATGAGGGAAACTATATCTATTTTTGGCATCACATGACAGACTACCACAGAGTCCCGAAGAGCCAAAACTCAAACAATATCCTCTAGGCTGACAGCCAGGTGACATAAGGGCCCACTTTTCGAGAACAAGCTGCTGTTTTCAAAAACAGCTCCTGGATTTAGGAAATACGTGAGAGTCTGATGCTATTATTCCATGTCTTTCAAAGACACCCAAAATGGGCCTCTCTCATGCCTTGTGAAGCTGTTTAGCGAGGTGGCCCTGTCCGAGAGCCAGACTTCAGAGATGAAAGTATTAAGTTTGACAGAAAAAGAGAGAGTCAATTTTGATGAGCTTAGCTGCGTCTGTGAACCCACATCAAGATTCAACCTGAGATTCAATCAAAACCATTTCAGCTCTAAACCACTTATAAGCAGAATGTATCACTGGAATTAATGCTGATAATTGACTGAATTAATTAAAATCAGTCCAAGTCAGAAGATAACTTTCTTCAGTCAAGTGAAAGTGAGCCTCAAGATAAGCCTAGATTTCTAGAAAAGCTCTGAATGTTTTTTCTTCCTTTTGACCTTAAGTAAAAATGACAACAAAAACAGGAAAGGATAGGCTAATATTACAGCCTGCTATCATTGAAAATTACTGAACACAAATTTAGATCAACAAATTTTTCATGCCAACAACGAAATTGTAATATATCGTACAATTGGGCTCATACCATAAGGGACAACTTTTAGATCATCCAATCAACAAAAATAATGTCTAATAGATCCAATAAAGGCATCAAATTTGATTTAGCCTCCTGTCCAACACTTTATTTTAAGAAAGGAAATGTCTGTAAACACATTTGCATACACATTCCCTGTTTATTTATGCAATACAGATGATTGATTTATGTCAGCGACCTGTAACACCTTCCACACCCGATATTTTCTTTCTTCTGTGGTACACAAGTTATTTTACTAATAAAATCACAATTAGGTTTAGGGTTTGGTTAAGGGGTTACACTTTATGTTTAGATTTTGGTTTTGGTTAGGAGTGAAACTAAGGAAAAATCGTTATAATATTGTTTGTTGGTTTGTTTATGTTTCTTTATGGAAGTAAAAGTCGTACATTTTTGTGCGAACCAACTCTTGCAATTTCGTCATCTCACACTACAGATACCACTTGTCATGAGACCGGGTTGGTTATGCATAGTTTTAATAAAGTGAAGGTGATTTTGTTTTAAATGGCTCTAACTGCTTAATAAATTCATAATTGAATTGAACACTTACTCATTCTTTATTATATATTTTTTTCAAAACTATGGAATAACATAAATGGAACTATGAGAATTATGTTTTGACTAAACAAAATCCAAAATAAATCAAAACTGTGTTATATTTTAGCATATTCAAAGTAGTCACCCTTTGCCTAGAATTTGCAGACATGTACTCTTGACATTTTCTCAACCAACTTCTTGAGGTATCACCCTGGGATGCTTTTTAAACAGTATTGAAGGAATTCCCATATATGTTGGGCACTTATTGGCTGCTTTTCTTTATTATTTGGTCCAAGTCATCAATTAAAAAAAAAAAAAAAAGTTTTTATTAACTTTTAGTTTTATAATGAAATAAATTAATATGGTGGCACAATTATATTTTTGTCTACAAAACTAATTTAAAACATTTAAGAATACGCCTTCAGATCAAAAGATTTTTAAGATCATGAGAAACATTTCAGTCAAGTGTTTCAAACATTTTGACCGGTAGTGTGTATATGTATATATATATATATATATATATATATATATATATATATATATATATATATATATATATACCAATGCAATGAAAGTGAATGGTGACTGACTAACATTCTGGTTAACGTTTCCTTATGTGTTCCACAAAAAAAAGAAATATGAGTCTGGGTTTGGAACAACATGATGACAGACCTTTATTTTTGGCTCAACTATCCCTTGAAGGAGACTGTAATTTTCCCATAGTCCTCTGTGAATGAAGACCATATTTCTTGGCATTTACGGTACACAAAGGCTGACACAAACAACTGGGCAAAACTGGCTAAAATATTGCAGCTAGGATGTTAGCCAGGAACTAGCCAATTGCCAGGAAAAATTGACAGAGTTTCTGCACCTCAGTAAATTCTAGCAGTCTAGCATGCTCCTCAGTCATTTTGCTCTCTTAACAACGCACAAGCTCACAGAGGAAAGAGAGAGCACATCTGTTCCTTATTGAAACCAGAGAAAAATCAAGTCAAAGCCAAAATAATTAAACAACACCACAGAGAAGTTTTGATATAAAAAATATTAATTTGCGTCATTGTAAGGTAACGTGTGGGATAGCCCAAAACATGACCTTAGAAAATATCCTTTTCTGTTCTAAATGCAAATGCAGTACAATAATAGGCTTTCCATAAAGATTGACATCTGACTTAAAGCTATAAATCTTTCATTCATACTTTCAAAAGGGCATATTGAGAAAGATTAATAATGCTGAAGTTTGGGGGGCCTGGGTAGCTCAGCAAGTAAAGACGCTGACTACCACACCTGGAGTCGCAAATTCGAATCCAGGGCGTGCTGAGTGACTCTAGTCAGGCTTCCTAAGCAACCAATTGGCCTGGTTGCTAGGGTGGGTAGAGTCATGTTGGGTTAACCTCCTCGTAGCCACTGTAATGTGGTTCTCGCTCTCGGTGGGGCACGTGGTATGTTGTGTGTGGATGCTGTGGAGAATAGCGTGAAGCCTCCACACGCGCTATGTCTCCACAGTAACGCGCTCAACAAGCCACGTGATACAGCTGCAGATTGACAGTCTCAGACGCGGAGGCAACTGAGATTTGTCCTCCACCACCCGGACTGAGGCGAGTCACTACGCCACCATGAGGACTTAGAGCACATTGGGAATTGGGCATTCCAAATTGGGGAGAAAAGGGGAGAAAATCCAAAAGAAAAAAAAAAGAATGCTGAAGTTTGTGCATTGTTACATTCTTAAAACATTCTGCAAAAGATTAGTTAAATATACACTTTCATCATGGGGTTAAGAGTGTGAAATTTAAAACCTCATAGAGCTGTCAACAGAACTCTCCAAATGCATTCTTAAAGTTATGTTCAATCTTTCTCTGTCTCTGTACAGTAAAGATCTGCAACTTATAATGTTACAACCCACCAAAGGACTTAACTACTGACACGTTAGTCTGCTGTAGTTGTATTATTGTAAGCAAAACAGCAAGCATTAGTACTTGCCAATGAAAAGAAGGCCTTGTTTATTTATCTATTTTTTACATTTTACTGCAATGAACAATGCCACATTATGAGGAATTTAGTGAAGCTGCAGCTTAGGCCATGCAAAATTATACTCCCTTAGTCTCAAGTCAAAGTCTTACACATTGTATCATACTCGAGTGCTGTTCAATAGTTCTGAAAAAGAGTTTCTATGTACTTTCAATGGTCTTTTCAGTGGTTATGAGTGTTATGTAAAATTTGAACTGCTATATGATTATTAACATAAAAAAATAAAAAAATTTAAAAGGAAAAAAATAATAAAATAAAAATAGTTTGTGTTTCCTTATGACCCAAATTAAGTCATGGGCAAACATGCTCTACTGCCAATAGAATTACTGTTCAAGAAAGAGTGTTCTCACTTGAGTCCTCTTAAAAACCTACTAAATAAATACCTCTACAACATAGAGGGGAAATAATTGATTCACATCACTTTAATATCTGTTTTATTATTTGTCAGCTTTGTGATGGGGTCTTAGCCCACTTTTAATCTTTATTTTTTGGAACCCAGTAATAAGTTATTATTAAATTAAGACATTTTCATGGAAATATATATTTTTATAATATTAACAACAACAATAAAAACAATACTAGTAATAATTATTATTGTTGTTGTTGTTGTTATAAAACAGTACCATATGTATGTAATAGTTTCTTAACTTCCATGCGGCATTGCTATGCGGTCTGGTTAAACTGTGCAGGCCTTTATTTTGGCAAAACATTTCAGTTGGTGGTTAAGTTGGCAATGGTATTGTAATGCAATGAAATGATGTCATTTACTTAAAAAAACTGGTGTTTTGGGGTTACTTTATATTTGGAACTACACAAATATGCAATTAGTTAATCTGGAGCACTGTAAATATGACATGCTCAGCTCAATAGCCTCACACGTGATTTGAGTATGTGTAATACAGAGAATAGTGCTGCTCACTGCACATGCAGACTATTTATTTAATAACACCGCAGCCCTTGCTATTTGATAATTGCACTGCGTCATGTTGCAATTTCAATTTTATTTTGATTAATCATCCAGCCCTAACACCAACTTACAGTAAATGCTTTGGATAAGACAGAGCCTATGAACCTTTTAGTGAAACTCAAATCAACAGCTTTGCTACTGAACAACTGAAATTATATCAGTTTCTAGCCATGGTGTTAAATGTGGTCATTTAACATCTCCTAAAGCATTGTTGTTTATTCTCAGCAGAACAACTGTGGATAAATGTATTCAGCACACTTCAGAGGGCCGTATAAAAGCTGCTATGTCATGCCACATATTGGCTGGGTAATGATGACTCATGTGTGTGTGCTCTGTGAAAATTTGGTGTTTCTGAAGTGACTCAGTGGTTCTTTACAGTGTTTCATTGGCAGCTTACTGAGAAATGAAGAGGAAGAGATAGCAGGAAAAAATAGTGTGAGAGAGGTTGTAAAATGGATAATGTGCATGGTTGCAACAGACAGAATGAACTTTTCCTTAAACAGGATGGAAGCTTTACCTTTGATAACATTATATTTATCAAGTGAACAACAGAACTGAGTCGTTCCTTTGCATAAGTCTGTGCTAGCCTGAGCAAAAGGGAGAGATAAAGAGAAAGGTCTACATTATGGTGGGTGTTCAACTGCTCTTGAGGAGCCTACATTGTGGGAGGGATTCCGAAGAGCACACACGCTCCTCTAATGCTGGCAAAAATATTTACCCAATATTCAAGCAATGTGTATGATGATTGCATAAGATTAAGAGACTCTTTGCTGGCCAAACTGTTTCAGGGGTAAATTCAAGAGGACTGTAGGGTGGCAGTGTGTAGATAAACACTTCATTTCAATTGATCACTCTCCAAGATGGAATCTTGCAATAATAAAAAATAAAATGTATTTAATCCGAACAGTTAGATCTGCTGTTGCTTTGAACCACTAGATTATCAGTTCAGACATGAATATAACAAAGTAATGCCTGAGGCTTAACCTTACTGGTCAACAGGGAAAGTCCCAGTCATTTACACAAAGTGCAGTGGACCAGTACAAGAATAGCTATAGGCTACAGGACCATTACACTAAACCTTTCCACTGAGATTTGTCTATAGCTTTCAAATAATAGAAGTCACTAGGATGTACATCTGATATGCATTATGTACATGATGCATTAAATAATTTTTTTTTACAATCAAAATAAATCAATGATGCATTTGTTATAAATCATACAGTAAATCATCACAGGTGTGTTCATCTTTGTAGAGTGATACAGGGTAAGGTCACAATACACCTCTGCTGTGTGCTATTACTTCAAATCAGCCAAAGAGTTCATCGCCCACAAACTCACTGATGACTGTGTCGTTATGAAACCGTTGCCGTGGCACTCAAGTGTTTTGGCAGGTGGCTGCGGGAAGTGAAGGATTTATGGCTCTGAGGATCAAAATATTATATATAAAAAAAGATGAATAGCATGGAAAAGGTCCAAACAGAGAGTTCAGGTAAATGTAACAGACCTTTAGTGATTTGATAAGACCTTCATCAGCTTGTATCTTTGTTTCTCTTACAGATGAGATGATGTGCAGTATGTGAAAGGGTAAGCTGAATTCCCTGAAGCAGTCATTAATAGCTTTAATACAGTATGTCCCAATATATGTGAAGCACACTATCAAATTACTGCAGTTGTTCTGAATGAAATAAATCAAGTCATTTTTATTTGTATAGCACTTTTCACAACACACATCTTTTCAAAGCAGCTTTACAGAAAATCATGCTTTAAAAAAATAATTTAAAAAAATTAGTCTTAGAGTGATCATTGTGTAGTTTGATGAAATATGATTGTAAATTGTATATAAAAATGTAATTATTAAATTATAATTGTATTTAGAACCCATGTGAGCAAGCTGTAGGCGACTGCAGCAAGGAACACAAAACTCCATAAGATGTTGGTTAATGGAGAAAAATAACCTTGGGAGAAACCAGGCTCACTGTGGGGCCAGTTCCCCTCTGGCTAACCAACATGAATATAATGCCAATATTAGTTATTTATATGTTATGGTTTAAGATTATTAAACTAAGTAATGTTAAGGTCCAGTGTTTTAAAAAAAAGATTTTTTAACTAAAGCAGCCTAATTGTGAGTTGACTGATAAATTAGGTGTATGCCTGTCTAAATAGATGAGTCTTTTGTCTAGACTTAAACTGAGTGAGTGTGTCTGCGTCCCGAACAGTGTTAGGGAGACTATTCCATAGTTTAGGAGCCAAATAGGAAAAGGATCTACCTCCTTTTGTGGATTTTGATATTCTTGTAACTATTAACAAGCCAGAATTTTGTAATGAACGTGATGGAATATAGCATGTAAGAAGGTCACTTAAGTACTGTGGAGCTAGACCATTCAAAGCTTTGTATGTGGTTAACAGAATTTTTAAATTAATACGAAATTTAACAGGTAGCCAATATAATGATGATAAAATGGGGCTAATATGTTCATTTTTCTTGGTTCTGTTCAGCACTCTGGCAGCTGCATTTTGAACCAATTGAAGTTTATTTATTGAACTTGCTGGACATCCTCCCAGTAATGCATTACAATAATCTAATCTTGAGGTTATGAATGCATGAATTAGTTTTTCGGCATCAGCAACAGAGAGCATGTGTCGTAATTTAGCATTATTTCTGAGGTGGAAGAATGCTGTTCTACAAACATTGGAAATTACATTTTCAAAGGACAGACTGGCATCAAATATAACAACCAAGTTCTTTGCTGTAGAAGACGACGTAACAGTACATCCATCAAGAGTCAAATTATATTTTAGCGGCTTATTTTTAGAGGTTTTTGGTCCAATAATTAGTACCTGTTTTGTCAGAATTGTTTAGAAGGAAATTCCTGGCCATCCAATCTTTGACTTCATTGATACACTCTGCTAATTTGGAGAACTGTGAATTTTCGTTTGGTTTAGAAGAAATATAAAAAATTGGGTATCGTCGGCATAACAGTGGAAACTTATTCCACGATTCCTGATAATATCTCCCAGGGGAAGCATGTATAAGGAGAAAAGCAGAAGCCCTAAAACTGATCTCTGTGGCACTCCATATTTAACTTTTGTTTGACTTGATAATTCCTCGTTTTCACATACTAAGTGGTAGCGGTCTGATAAATAGGACCATGCTAATGCAAGTCCACTAATGCCAACATAATTCTCCAGCCTATTCAAGAGAATGTCATGATCTATAGTGTCGAAGGCACTAAGATCTAAAAGCACTAGAAGAGAAATGCAGCCGCGATCAGATGATAAGAGCAAGTAATTCAGGACTAAAGATGGCGCCGAGTATGGCTGCTGCGTTGTGAGCTCCGACACAACATAATAATGTTTTGTTTGTTTTGTTCACAATTCTTATGTTTTTTGTCTCGGATGTTGTCTGCCTTATTGTCTACAACAGACAAACACTTTTGGACATTGGTTCAGCAATCTCACACCGTAAACCGGACTTCACATTCCTCAATGCCGACCCGCTGTTTACAAACACGCAAGCGGAGCCCTTTGTCTGGGCAGCACGGCCGCGGAAACGCAGGAGGAAAAGGGGAAACAGAGCCGGCGTTCTCATCAGAGTAAGACGCCGCGCAAATCGACCCCCGCTACCCACTATTCTACTGACAAATGTTCAGTCTCTGGATAACAAGCTCTGCGAGCTGAAAGCGCGGATCTCTTTCCAACGAGATACAAGGGACTGTTGCATTATCTGCCTAACAGAAACTTGGATGTCTGCGGAGATTCCAGACTCAGCCATTGAACCCGCGGGGTTCTCCGTGCACCGAGCGGACAGAGCGAAAGACCTCTCAGGTAAAACTAGAGGAGGTGGTGTATGTTTTATGATCAACAAATCCTGGTGTGATCAGAGGAATGTACATTCTATCAAGTCTTTCTGCTCTCCTGATCTGGAATTTCTTATGCTTCTGTGTCGACCATTCTGGCTACCGAGGGAATTCACAGCGGTCAGTATCACAGCTGTGTACATTCCCCCACAAGCCGACACAGACCGGGCACTCAAGGAACTGTATGGGATTATAAGTGAGCAGGAAACCGCGCACCCTGAGGCCGCGTTCATTGTGACCGGGGACTTTAATAAAGCCAGTTTCAAATCAGTCGCACCAAAATATCACCAGCACATTAGTTTCAACACACGAGGGGACCGGGTTTTGGACCATTGCTACTCTCCGTTCCAGGATGGCTACAAATCCCTCCCCCGCCCACAATTTGGCAAATCGGACCACTCTTCCATTCTGCTTCTGCCCACTTACAGGCAGAAATTGAAACAGGAAGCACCCACCCTCAGAACGATCCAGTGCTGGTCGGACCAATCAGATTCTACGCTACAAGACTGTTTTGATCACACGGACTGGGAGATGTTCCGGTCCGCCTCTGATGACGACATCGAGCTTTACGCTGATAGCGTAATGTGTTTCATCAGAACGTGCGTAGAGGAAGTGATTCCGACCAGAACTGTGCGAATCTATCCGAATCAGAAGCCATGGATAAATAGCGATGTTCACGCGGCACTTAATGTGCGGAACTCCGCTTTTAATTCCGGTAACGTGGAGGAGCATAAACAAGCCAGTTATGCCCTCCGAAAAACTATCAGAACCGCAAAACGCCAGTACAGGAGTAAGATTGAAGGACAGTTTAACACCACCAACTCTAGAAGCATGTGGCAGGGAATTAACATCATCACGGACTTTAAAGGGAATAAAAACTCCGCCATGAACACCGCTGCCTCTCTACCGGATGAGCTAAATACTTTTTATGCTCGTTTCGAGGGAAATAACACCGCCCTCGCGGAGAGAGCTCTCGCGGCTGAAGCTACAGAGGTTAGTTCACTCTCCGTCTCTGTAGCGGATGTAACCCGATCCTTCTGATGGGTGAATATCCGTAAAGCCGTTGGCCCAGACGGTATTCCGGGCCGCGTCATCAGAGCGTGCGCGAACCAGCTAGCTGGTGTTTTTACGGACATTTTCAACCTTTCCCTCTCTTTGTCTGTAGTGCCCACATGCTTTAAAACATCCACCATTGTGCCTGTTCCAAAACAATCAAAAATAACTTGTTTAAATGAATGGCATCCTGTTGCTCTGACCCCCATCATCAGCAAATGCTTTGAGAGACTAATAAGAGATTACATCTGCTCTGTATTGCCACTCTCTCTTGACCCGCTGCAGTTTGCTTACCGCAACAACTGCTCCACTGATGATGCCATTGCATCTACAATACACACTGCTCTCTCCCACCTGGAAAAAAGGAACATTTATATGAGAATGCTGTTTGTAGACTACAGCTCAGCATTCAACACCATAGTGCCCTCCAAGCTAGATGAGAAACTCCGGGCTCTGGGCTTAAACAGCTCGCTGTGCAGCTGGATCCTGGACTTCCTGTCAAGCAGACACCAGGTGGTTAGAATAGGCAGCAACATCTCCTCATCACTGACCCTCAACACTGGAGCCCCGCAGGGCTGTGTTCTCAGCCCACTACTGTATTCCTTGTACACACATGACTGTGTGGCAACACATAGCTCCAATGCCATCATTAAGTTTGCTGATGACACGACAGTGGTAGGTCTGATCACTGACAATGATGAAACAGCCTACAGAGACTCTCTCTGACACACTGGTGTCAGGAGCACAACCTCTCCCTCAACGTCAGTAAGACAAAGGAGCTTGTGGTGGACTTCAGAAGAAAAGACAGAGAACACAGTCCCATCACCATCAATGGAGCACCAGTGGAGAGAGTCAGCAGCTTCAAGTTCCTGGGTGTCCACATCACTGAGGAACTCACATGGTCCATCCACACTGAAGTCATTGTGAAGAAGGCTCATCAGCGCCTCTTCTTCCTGAGACGGCTGAGGAAGTTTGGAATGAACCGCCACATCCTCACACGGTTCTACACCTGCACTGTGGAGAGCATCCTGACTGGCTGCATCTCTGCCTGGTACGGCAATAGCACAGCCCACAACCGCAAAGCACTGCAAAGGGTGGTGCGAACTGCCAGACACATCATCGGAGGTGAGCTTCCCTCCCTCCAGGAAATATATACAAGGCAGTGTGTGAAAAAAGCTCGGAGGATCATCAGAGACTCCAGCCACCTGAGCCATGGGCTGTTCTCACTGCTACCATCAGGTAGGCGGTATCGCAGCATCAGGACCCGCACCAGCCGACTCCATATAGCTTCTTCCCCCAAGCAATCAGACATCCAGCCATTCAGTGACACTAATCTACTATAAACCTCGTCACCACAACAAACAGGGAGGGGGCCAGCCTATTTAAAATGTAAAATTTCCATATAAGTGGAGGCACATTACTCTGTCTTCACTCTCTGCTGTCACATCTCTAGCTCTCTCACCCAAGTGAGGGAGCATTACCACGGAGTGTAGCATTTATGTCAGAGCTGACATTAGCTAATGTTGATGTAACATAACTTTATATACATTAGCTACATAGCTTTATGTGGCCTGTCTCATCATTGTTTATCACAAGCAAAAACATAACTTGGAAACAACAGTTTGTCACTGTATGCCCTGTCCCCTCAATCTCTCACAAAGTTAACACTGCATTATACATCCCTCAATATGTTAACTAAATTAGGTAGCTTGCGCACATAGCTAGGTGGCAAATAGCTGGCAAGCAACTGAAACTAGCGTCCTAAAAAAACAGTAAATACACAGGTAGCTAATATGTATAGCTAATACTCACTAAATCTCTTTGGGTGAGGGGTGAAGATTAGTTTAGGTACAGATGCTGTGTTCCATTCAAATCGGATGTGGGATATTCCACTTGATATCTCAGATCTCTGACTAAAGGCATTCCATTGCCAGACGCTCGGAAAATGATGTTAAAGGAAACAAAACTGCAGTGCTCCCGTTAGCTTAGCAGGAGTTCCCTATCTGTCACTCACTCGACGTTGTGTCGATGTAGTGACACTAGGGGTCACTCTTGGGAGCCCGAGACACCTCTGGTCTTTGATAAAAGGCCAATGAAAATTGGCAAGTGGTATTTGCATGCCACTCCCCAGGACATATGGGTATAAAAGGAGCTGGTATGCAACCACTCATTCAGATTTTCTCTACGGAGTCAAACGGTCATACTCACTGAGCTGAATTCCCACGACTGTTCATTCACCTCTGTTGGATCTGATGGTGCATTTCAGCCGCTTCTCCTTCCTCTGCACTGCACTGCAGAGATTGCCCCTGGGTGCTTCGGCAGAAATAAGAGTATATTTCTCTAAAAGAGTATATTTCTCTAAAAGAGCGGCACACATGGAACGTCTTTTTAAAAACGCGTCTTTTTAAAGATGCCTTTCCAATTGTGTGTTATTCCTGGTTGCGCTCGTTATCTCTCGCCTTCTGACAGTCACGATCACTGTCTTTCATGCCTGGGCACTGCTCACACGGAGACAGCATTCGTGGATGGTCATGGTACTCATTGGCAACATTGAGGACATGTCCATGGCAACGATGCGGTCGCGGCTCACCTTCGTAAGAAAGCAAGCCACCCCAGAGGCTCCCCGCCTCGGTCCTTTTACCCACGGGTATGAGGCCAGCGCGGCTAGCACTGGGGGCGATTTGGGGACCCCAGTGTGACCGCCTCCGCCGGGTATCCCCCCGCGGACCTCCCATTCCCCAGCACGCTAGTCTGCCCTGATCGGGCTTCCGGATGAGTCTGCCGGCTCGTCTCACGGTGAGTTCGACCTCTTATTCGGAGCCCGCGAAAGTGATGAGCTCTCGAGCGCAGCATCGGAGAGCGGGCTCGTCCAGTCGGACGCGGAAGCCTCAGCTGGGCTCCTCCCTTCGGGGATGATTGCCCAGTCACAGGCTGATGCGGAGATGACGATATGCTTTCCCGGGCAGCCGCGAGTGGTGGCTAGAGTGGAACCCTCCGCTCTTCCCTGAACCCTCGCGGCTTGATGATTGGTTCCTGTGCTCACGGTGCCGCTCAAAGCCACGCTACGCCCCGCCCCTGTTCCTTTCTTCCCGGAAGAACATGAAGAGCTGACAAGGTCGTGGGAGGCACTTTTTTACTGCTCGGTCCCGATCTTTTCAGCTTCCCCGCCCTCACTACCCTCGATGGTGGGGCGGCCAAGGGCTATTCGGCAATCCCCCGGTGGATAAAGGTGCTCGCGGTGCACCTATGCCCGCAGAGCACCGCCACCTGGTGCGGGTGCCCAAAGCCCCCGTCCAAGGTCTGTAGGTTAATGTCCTCTCTGACGGCCAAAGCCTATGGTGCCGCTGGACAAGCCGCCTCCACCCTGCACACCATGGCTCTCCTGCAAGTCTGCCAAGGCGCTAAAGGAACTGCACGAGGGTAGTTCTGCCCCGGAATTGATGCAGGAACTGTGCTCGGCGACCGACCTCACTTTACAAGCGACGGAGGTCACGGCGCGGTCTCTCGGGCAGACGATGTCCACATTAGTGGTCCAGGAGCGCCACCTTTGGCTCAACCTGGTCGAGATGGGCGAGGCTGACAGGACACGGTTCCTTGCTGCCCCCATCTCCCAGGCTGGCCTATTTGGTGACACCATCAAGGACTTTGCCCAGCAGTTCTCGACGGTGGAGCAGTAGACGGAGGCTATCCGGCATATCCTGCCCTGGCACGGCTCAAGATCCCGCACCCAGTCTGCTTGTCACCAAGGGAGTCCCCCTGCGGTGACTGCAGCAGCTCCACTGCAGCCCGCCCCTTCGGCCCGGCCCCGGCGTGGATCCCACCGCAGGAAGCAGAGGCCACCCATCTCGCGGCCGTTAAGAACCCGTGAAAGGCTTCAAAGCGCCCTTGAGACGGGCGACCCGAGGACGACGAAACCCGCTGCTCTGGAGCTGGTAAGCAGACCTCTCCATCCCCCAGTCGAAGGCCAGGAGGAGAATCTTTTTGTTACCTTTGCATTTAATTGCGCTGCATGCCCAAGTTGCTGCAGTACTCAAGAGTTCAGCAAGAGTGGTTTCCTTGTTCCCTGGGTCACGTATCTGATGTGCACAGCCGTCATCACGACCACCGTCCACCACTCTATTTGGCAGGTTTGGTGCTCCAGGGCCGGTCTCCCGCCCCTGAGCGCCCAGCTGTGGCACAAATCCGCCCCTGATGTGACAGTCTCCACGGGTCACGAGGACAGGCCTCTTCCTCCCCCATCCCAGGCTGTTCCGGGGGTGGTCACAAGTAGCCAGGTAAGTGCTTCGATGTCCCAAGACTCAGCATGGCCATGACATGGTGTGGCACCTCGAGCTCCGCCCCGCCGTGAGGCCCCACCTGCCGGTATGTCCGACGATGTTGTCCCTTTGGTCCCTCTTGAGCGGAACTTGGATGTGTGGCTTGCGCTTTCCAATCCATCGCGATGGCTGGTCTGGACCGTCTGACTCGGCTACACAATTCATTTCACCAGGCGTCCGCCCAGGTTCAGTGGTATCCACTTCACCTTGGTGAAGGACGAAAACGCTGCTACCTTGCATGCAGAGATCGCTGCCCTCCCATGGAAGGGCGCGATAGAACCTGTCCCTCCGCCCGAGATGAAGAAGGGATTTTACAGCCCGTACTTCATCGTCCCAAAAAAATGTGGTGGGTTGCGGCCAATCTTGGACCTGCGAGTACTGAACCGGGCTTTACACAGACTCCCGTTCAAGATGCTGATGCAAAAACGCATTCTGGCAAGCGTCCGGCATCAAGATTGGTTCGCAGCGGTAGACCTGAAGGACACGTACTTCCACGTCTCAATCCTTCCTCGACACAGACCCTTCCTGCAGTTTGCATTCGAGGGTCAGGCATATCAGTACATGGTCCTCCCTTTCAGCCTGTCTCTGTCTCCTCACATCTTCACGAAGGTCGCAGAGGCAGCCCTTGCCCCGCTAAGGGAGGTGAGCATTCGCATTCTCAACTATCTCGATGACTGGCTAATCTTAGCTCACTCTCGGGACATGTTGTGCGCACACAGGGACTTGGTGCTCTCACATCTCAGCCGACTAGGGCTTCGGGTCAACTGGGAAAAGAGCAAGCTCGTCCAAGGGCTGATAAGACGGTGACAGACCGGCATGACGACCATGTGATGTGTCCCGTGGCACCATGCCCATCTCGGAACTCGAGTCTGAAGCCAGACTCTTCAGACTCTTGGGCCCTGGCCAGGGGTGCCTCTCTAACAGACATTTGCAGAGCAGCGGGCTGGGCAACACCCAACACCTTTGCAAGGTTCTGGGTTTCGTCCCAGGTACTGGCACGCAATACAAGCAGATAAGCCCGGGTTAGCCAGCTCAGTGTATCGCTTGCACATAGCGCCTTCCACCTCCTTTTGAGCTGAAGACATGCGCCATTAATTCCCAGTAGTGTTCACAAACTTTGTTCCCTGGTTGACTTCCTCCGAGCCCTGTGGCAGTCGAGTTTTTGGAGAGACTCGCTGCCGGCCCAGTACACGTGCTAACTAAGAGTCCTGTTCTGGGGTAGGTGATCCGCATGTGGCAGTTCCCTGTAAGGCTAACCCCATGCAATATATATCTTCCGCTAATTTGTTACCCTGTTGGCAAACTGCCTCTTCCTTGGGCAGAGCCCCTCTGCCCCAGTCTCCATGTTTGTAGTAACTCCTACCCCGTTGGGTAGGATCTACCTTGAAGACTCTCCACATGGTTGGAAAGACCATGTGATGTATTTTTCCACTTAAATATCCTCCCCTCTCTTTGGGCGAAGTGTGGTCTCCGCAGTGTCTTCCCCTTGGGAGGGACACTACCCGACTAGACGTGGCGGCCCAGTCGGATAATCCCCCTTCTTTTTTAGGGAGTGGAAAAAAAAAGTAGGGGAAAAGAGGCCACGACTGGGTTAGCCTGTCTCTAACTTTTGGGTAGTCAACTTGTCCCCAAAGGGCCATTCGACACTCATAACTATGTTGGGGGAGGTTACGTGTTGAACTTGTGTGCTGGCTATGAGGCACACAGTGGTCTGCCCACCACACACTGCCAGTTCACGTAACACAGTTCAGCCAGTTGTGGCATTTCGTATAGGGAACCCTAGTGTCACTACATCGACACAACGTCGAGTGAGTGACAGATAGGGAACGTCATGGTTACTTGTGTAACCTCCGTTCCCTGATGGAGGGAACAAGACGTTGTGTCCCTCCTGCCACAATGCTGAACTACCCGCTGAAATGGCTGGACCTTGTCTCGGCTCCTCAGCATAAAACCTGAATGAGTGGTTGCATACCAGCTCCTTTTATACCCGTATGTCCGGGGGAGTGGCATGCAAATACCACTCGCCAATTTCCATTGGCCTTTTATCAAAGACCAGAGGTGTCTCGGGCTCCCAAGAGTGACCCCTAGTGTCACTACATCAACACAACGTCTCGTTCCCTCCATCAGGGAACGGAGGTTACACAAGTAACCATGACATTTGACTGTCACCAGAGATATCTCCTAGCAACCCAATAGATAAACAATCTGCAATGCTAGCCTTTGAGCTACAGGCATACGATTATCAAAAGAGAGTATAATTTACCATGTTTTGAACACCTGCTACTCTGCTAACGTTTGTTAAACAAGCTTAACTATCATGTAATGTAGGAACTTTGACAAATTTATCAATATTATTTCATACAAGTGAATGTTTCACTTATTTTGTACATCTTCCTGGGTGCCGACAAGATTGTGTGACGTCACGCACCTGCATCTCGGGGAAATTGGAGTTTAACATTCGTTCCATTGCACTTTTCCCAGTAGGAAGCTGGAAAATCCGACTTTCCGAGTTGAATGGAATGCAGCAAGAGGCAGATTGCTAACGTTAGCTAGCTAGCTTTGCTAGCATCACTTACACTTAGCTTACCTTTCTTTATGCTTCCTTTCTAAGTAATGATAAATGTTTGACGTGGTCCTAGCCATCATGGTAAGCATTACATTGCAGAATTTACATACTGCTGTGTGTTTTCTTTTGGATGCTTTTTTGCAGATGAACTCTGTGTTTCCCAACATTTTTTCTGCCACGGCACACTTTTTACGATTAAAAAATCCCATGGCACACCACTATCCCACATAACCATCATTGATAGTTTTCCTTTTCAAGAGCTTGTCCATGTTTACAGTCTGTCTTAGTAGTATGAACTCATAATGTGTGAAATTTGGCTATGCAAAAAACGCAAGTAACATAGGTATGCCGTATAATGAGGTCACAGATGCCAAGAGCGCTAATTGTTTAATGAAATACCAACAAATTTGTGTCTTTTCCAATTTGTAGATTTGTTCTTGCAGTTTAATTATTGCAACAGCACAGCAAATACATATTGTATTTTGTATTTATTTATTTATTTACTGTATTTTCCGGAAATGAAGTCGCACCTGACTATTAGTCACACCGGGTCAAAATCACGTTCTTGATAGAGAGAAAAAAAAAACACATAAGTCGTACAGTCGTCCTGCAGGCCCCAACTAGGATCCAGGAGCAGCCGCCCGGCCTCCATTCGCTGGTTCAGATGTCAAACATGATCCGTGAAGATTACAGTAACTCAGAATCTACACATCGTATCACAGTGTTTTTGGACTTGTTTAAAATAGGAGAATTTGCTTATAGTAATCGTATGTAACAGTTTCTCATATTCTTTTTATGTTTCATGAGAGAAACACAACAAGTAAGCCACATCTGTTTATAATCTGTTTGTAACTCTATGCTGTGCATGAATAAACAGCTTTTAGTCTTTGAGTAAAACAATACACCTGTTGTATTCTGTTCATTCATTCGGTTCACTGACTGATTGCTTTAACAACAAGTGTGATGATGATGCATCATTTTGTGGGCATGTGAGGAGATGCGTTTGACAGTGGACTAGAGTTTGTTGAACAATAATGTATTGATGGACAAAATATTTAAACTGGATGCATAAAATACTTTTTAATGGAAAATATACTGAATTGGCAACTATAAAACTCTTCTACCGTCTCTATGCCTTCACTAAAATACTGGAATAAAACAGTATTTATTTATTTTGAGGAATTTGATCATTTTCCATGGCACACCAGACAGTCTTTCATGGCACACTAGTGGGCACAGTGGTTGGGAAATGTCCTGGTTACTTGCATAACCTCCGTTCGCTGATGGAGGGAACGAGACGTTGTGTCGATGTAGTGACACTAGGGGTCACTCTTGGGAGCCCGAAACACCTCTGGTCTTTGAAAAAAGGCCAATGAAAATTGGCAAGTGGTATTTGCATACCACTCCTCTGAACATACGGGTATAAAAGGAGCTGGTATGCAACCACTCATTCAGGTTTTGTGCTGAGGAGCCCAGACAAGGTCCCGGCCATTTCAGCGGGTAGTCCAGCGTTGTGGAAGGAGGGACACAACGTCTCGTTCCCTCCATCAGAGAAAGGAGGTTACACAAGTAACCAGGACATTCCCTATCTGTCACTCACTCGACGCTGTGTCGATGTAGTGACACTAGGGTTCCCTAAATGAAACACCACAACTGGCTGAACTGTGTTACGTGAACTGGCGGTGTGTGACGGGCAGACCACTGTGTGCCTCATAGCCAGCGCACCAGGCAGACATGTAACCTCCCCCAACGCTGTTATGAGTGTCGAACAGCCCTTCGGGGACAAGTCGACTGCCCAAAAGATAGAGACAGGCTAGCCTAGTCATGGCCTCTTATCCTCTCTTTTTTTATCCTCTCCCCAAAAAAAGAGTGAAATTTGTTAACCGACTGGGCACCAGGTCTACGTCGGGGGGTGTCACTCTCAAGGGGAAGACACCGTGGAGACCACACCCCGTCCGGGGGGGGGGGTATTTTGAGTGGAAATATGTCACATGGTCTTGCTGAGCTTTGTCAGATGTATGTCATGTGGAGAGTCCAATGGAGTTTCTACAAACATGGTGACTGGGGCAGAGGGGCCTCTGCCCAAGGAAGATGCAGTTTACCAACAGGGAAACGAATTAGCGGAAGATATACGTTGCATGGGGTTAACTATGGGGAACCAACACATGCAGAGCACCTACCCCAGTACAGGGCTTAGTTAGCACATATACTGAGCCTGCAGCGATTTTCTCCGCAAACTCGTCTGCCACAGGGCTCAGAGGAAATCATTCAGAGAACACAGTTTGTGAACACTACTGGGAGTCAACAGCGCACGTCTTCAGCTCAGGGGAGGTGAAAGGCGCTATGCGCAAGCGATACACCTGGTCAACTGTCCCGGACTTACCTGCTTGTGCCTGCTACTACACGGGACGAAACCAGTTCCACCTGGAGATTGTAGAACCTCGCAAAGGTGTTGGGTGTTGCCCAGCCCGCTGCTCTGCAAATGTCTGTTAGAGAGGCGCCACTGGTCAAGGCCCAGGAGGCCACCACACTCCTGGTAGAATGGGCTCGTAGCCCTGCCGGGGGCGGCACGTCCTGGGCACGATATTCTATTGTTATGGTGTCAATGACCCAGTGGGCAATCCTCTGCTTAGAGACAGCACTTCCTTTCCGCTGTCCACCAAAGCAGACAAAGAGCTGCTCAGAGACTCTAAAGCTCTGCATGCGATCCAAATAGATATGTAAAGCGTGCACCGGACACAGCAACATCAGGGCTGGGTCTGCCTCCTCCCGGGGCAGTGCTTGCAGGTTCACCACCTGATCCCTAAAAGGGGTCATGGGAACCTTGGGCACATAGCCCGGTCGGGGTCTCAGGATCACGTGAGAGTAGCCCGGACCGAACTCCAGGCACATTTTGCTGACAGAGAACGCTTGCAGGTCTCCTACCCTCTAGATGGAAGTGAGCGCAGTCAGGAGGGCAGTCTTTCAAGAGAGTGCCTTAAGCTCAGCTGACTGCAGCGGCTCAAAGGGGGCTCTCCATAGACCTTGAAGAACTACAGAGAGGTCCCATGAGGGAATGAGGTACAGTCTGAAGGGATTCAACCTCCTGGTGCCTCTCAGGAACCTGATGATCAGGTCGTGCTTCCCTAAGGACTTACTGTCCACTGTGTTGTGGTGTGCCACTATAGCGGCTACATACACCTTCAAGGTGGAGGGGGACAGCTGCCCTTCCAACCTCTCCTGCATGAAGGAAAGCACCGATCCGACTGCGCATCTCTGGGAGTCTTTGCGTCGGGAAGAACACCACTTAGTGAACAGACGCCACTTCAAAGCATACAGGCGCCTCATAGAGGGGGCCCTAGCCTGAGTGATCATGTCTACCACCACGGGTGGAAGGCCACTCAAGTCTTCCATGTCCCGTCCAGGGTCCAGACATGGAGATTCCAGAAGTCTGGTTGCAGGTGCCAGATGGTGCCCCGTCCCTGAGAAAGAAGGTCCTTCCTCAGGGGAATTCGCCAGGGGGGCTGTCGCGAGGAGCGTGAGATCCGAGAACCATGTCTGGATGGGCCAGTAGGGTGCTACCAGGACGACCTGCTCCTCATTCTCCCTGACCTTGCACATGGTCTGTGCAAATAGGCTCACTGGGGGAAACACATATTTTCGTAGTCCAGGGGGCCAGCTGTGTGCCAGCACATCTATACCAAGAGGTGCCTCGGTCAGGGCGTACCAGAGCGGGCAGTGGGAGGATTCTTGGGAAGCGAACAGGTCTACCTGTGCCTGCCCGAATCGACTCCAAATCAGCTGGACCACCTGAGGGTGGAGTCTCCACTCTCCCCTGAGGGTAACCTGTCGTGACAGCACATCCATTGCAGTGTTGAGGTTGCCCGGGATGTGAGTGGCTCGCAGCGACTTGAGGTCCTGCTGACTCCAGAGGAGGAGACGGCGGGCGAGTTGTGACATACAACGGGAGCGTAAACCGCCTTGATGGTTGATGTATGCCCCAGTTGCCGTGTTGTTTGTCTGAACTAACACATGCTTGCCCTGGATCAATGGCCGAAACCTCCACAGGGCGAGCAGAATTGCCAACAACTCAAGGCAGTTGATGTGCCAATGTAGCCGTTGGCACATCTCAGGACCATCTCGGGACTCGAGTCTATAGCCAGTGCTGAAGCGGTCTCATATGCATCAACCCGAGCGGAGTGGCCACCGCTGAGGATGCCATATGCCCCAGGAGCCTCTGAAACAGTTTCAGTGGAACCGCTGTCTTCTGTCTGAACGCCTTCAAACAGGTCATCACCGACTGTGCACGCTTGTTCATGAGGCCCGCCACTATCGAGACTGAGTCCAACTCCAAGCCGAGAAAAGAGATGCTCTGAACTGGGAGGAGCTTGCTCTTTCCCCAGTTGACCCGAAGCCCTAGTCGGCTGAGGTGCGAGACCACCAGGTTCCTGTGTGCACACAACACATCCCGAGAGTGAGCTAGGATTAGCTAACCATTGAGATAGTTGAGAATGCGAATGCCCACTTCCCTTAAAGGGGCAAGAGCTACCTCTGCGACCTTCGTGAAGATGCGAGGGGACAAGGACAGGCCGAAAGGGAGGACCTTGTACTGATATGCCCGACCCTCGAATGCAAACTGCAGGAAGGGTCTGTGTCAAGGTAGAATCAAGACGTGGAAGTACTTTTGGTCTACCGCCGCGAACCAATCTTGATGCCGGACGCTCGCTAGAATGCATTTTTGCATCAGCATCTTGAACGGGAGTCTGTGTAAATCCCGGTTCAGTACTCACAGGTCCAAGATTGGCCAAAACCCACCGCCTTTCTTCAGTACAATGAAGTAGGGGCTGTAAAATGCCTTCTTCATCTCGGCCGGAGGGACAGGCTCTATCGCACCCTTCCATAGGAGGGTAGCGATTTCCGTGTGCAAGGTAGCACCGTTCTCGCCCTTCACTGAGGTGAAGTGGATGCCGCTGAACCTGGGCTGATGCCTGGCAAACTGAATTGCGTAGCCGAGGTGGACGATCCGGCCAGCCATTGCGATGTGTTGGAAAGCGCAAACCACGCGTCCAAGCTCTTGCAGGAGAGCCATGGCGTGCAGGGCGGAGGTGGCTTGCCCAGCGGCACCGTAGGCATTGGCCATAAGGGACGACGTAAACTTGGATGGGAGCTTTTGGCGCCCGCGCCAGGTGGCAGCGCTCTGCAGGCATAGGTGCACTGCGAGCGCCTTATCCACCGGGGGGATCGCTGAATAGCCCTTGGCCACCCCACCATTGAGGGTAGTGAGGGCGGGGGAGCTGAAAGATCGGGACCGGGCAGTAAAAGGTGCCCCCCACGACCTTGTCAGCTCCACATGCACTTCCGTGAAGAAAGGAACTGGGGCGGGGCGTGACTGTGAGCGGCGCCACGAGCCCAGGAACCAATCATCAAGCCACGGGGAGAGCGGAGGGTTCCACTCTAGCCCGACGCTCGCAGCTGCCCGGGAAAGCATGTCCATCATCTCCGCATCAGCCTGTGACTGGGTGACCGCACCCAAGGGGGAGAGACCAGCTGAAGCTTCCGCGTCAACTGGACGAGCCCACTCTCCAATGCTGAGCTCGAGAGCTCATCACCTTCGCGGGCTCCAAACAAGAGGTCGAACTAGCCGTTAGACGAGCCGGCAGACTCATCCAGAAGCCCGATTGGGGAAGACGAGCGTGCTGGAGAATGGGAGGTCCGTGGGGGGATACCTGGCAGAGGTGGTCCCATTGGGGTCCCCAAATCGCCCCCAGTGCTAGCCGTGCTGGCCTCATACCCGTAGGTAGAAGGTCCGGGGCAGGGAGCCGCTGGGGTGACTTGCTTTCTTACGAAGGCAAGCGTGACCGCATTGTTGCCATGGACATGTTCTCGCAATGAGTACATGTCCCATCCACGAACACCGTCTCCGTGTGGGCAGCGCCCAGACATGAAAGACAGCGATCGTGACCATCAGAAGTTGAGAGATAACGACCGCAACCAGGAATAACACACAAACGGAAAGGCATCTTTAAAAAGACACGTCTTTAAAAAGACGTTCCGTGTGTGCCGCTCTTTTAGAGAAATATACTCTTTTTTAGAATATATTCTTGTATTTCTGTCGAAGCGCCCAGGGGCGTTCTCTGCAGTGCACCAGTGCAGAGGGGGGAGAAGCCGCTGAAATGCGCTGTCAGATCCAGCAGAGGTGAATGAACAGTCGTGAGAATTCAGCTCAGTGAGCATCAACCATTCGGCTCCGAAGAGAAAATCTGAATGAGTGGTTGCATACCAGCTCCTTTTATACCCGTATGTTCGGGGGAGTGGTATGTACATACCACTCGCCAATTTTCATTGGTCTTTGAAAAAAGGCCAATGAAAATTGGCACCTTCTGACAGTACTCAGGTGTTTCGGGCTCCCAAGAGTGACCTCTAGTGTCACTACATGGACACAATGTCGAGTGAGTGACAGATAGGGAACCCTGGTTTAGGTAGCCAAATTGTATTACAGAAGATTTGGCTGACATCTCTCAGACAGCCAGTTTCTTCTCCTGTCTCCCGCATTCACTTTCTTGAAGTGCGTATGAAGGGGGGCAGGGAGGGGTGACAGCCATTAACAGTAACAAAAATTTCAAATTAGAAATGACTCAAGTTATTGCTTGCATTTGAAGCAGGAAGTTTTACATCCAATCACAGTAATGATGTTAACAAATAAATCAGACAATGCACAGGCAATTTAGTGATTTCCCTGAAATTGTGGTCTTGACCGGTCTTGAAATAAAATCCAGAGTCCTCTTTGTCTGAGAATGAGACAAGACCAAGTAAAAATGCGGTTGATTCCAAGACAAGACCGAGACCTTCAAAAAGTGGTCTCGAGACCAAGACCAATCTCGAGTACTACAACACTGCCGGCTTTTCTTTCTCACTGACCTCCACTAGCGTTCGATGCATGTCTCTAACTCATTAACCTTATCCCTCAGCCTGACTAATTCCTTACATTTAACACATGTAAATGCCTCACTGCTGACGGAAGAAGCGATAGTAAACATGTAGCATGCAATGCAGGAAGAAATAACATGAGCGGATGCCATAACTTACCGCAAATGTTTTTTGTTGTTGTTGTTGTTGTTATGGTTGTTCTTGAGTGGCAAGGGTTTGAGATCGATGTTGTTCCTGATCAGTAGATGTTTGAGACTGATGCAATAATCCATGGAAAACACAGTGGAGAAAATGAATGCACCCAGTCGAGACGCGAGATGTAGACAAGCGGGAAAAGAAAAAAAGAGAGAAAACAGGTGCACGCGGTAAAATACACGCAGTTGAAACAGTAGAAAAGCGGAAAAACCCGAAGCACATGGTAATATGGCAAAGGATAAAATGATGAATGTATAAGAATAAGAATAACAATTGAAAGCTGAACAAAGTCGGCATACTGTTGCTCCCAAATACTTATATTATCAGGCATACATGATTTGGTGATACAATAATGCTATAAAAAGCTGAGAATAGTGTAACTTATCCAGACTAACACAAGCTGTGAATGTGAAAGGTTAATAAATCTGTTTACAGCTGTAAACGTTCAGCCTGGGTGAATTTGCTTACCATTTGTGACCTAGAAATAGTGCAGAATCTGAAATATTTTTTCTTCATGTTACATTTTCATTTATATAACTTTTCTTTATTGGTTTAAATAAAAAAAATTCCAGATTTTCAATTTGATATCAGATTTTGGACCCCTCTGTATATCACCGTAGCTCTGAAGGCTGTTTTTTTAAGAAAGTAAGACTAGGACGCTGGCTTTTATTCAGACACTGGCTGGGATGTGGCCTGGATTTTAATGTGTTTTGCATCAGATAACTGATGGGGGATCAGTTTATCACAAAGATCAGGAATATTATAACATTGCATGTATTCTGTAAAGGGCAAACCTCACGTGATTTAGAATATGAAACCATTTAGCTTTAGTGTCACTGCATAAATCAATTACAAATGTTTTATGATAATTGATTGTAAGTATAATAAGAGCAAATAGGTCCCACTTTAGAATAGGTGTCTTTCACTAATATACTAACATTAAAATACACACAATAGAATATACTTATTGTGTAACTACTTGTTGTTCTGCAAAATTCTCACATTCATATTTGCTGCTACTGAGGTTGAGGTACGGGTAGGTTTAGGGGTAGGGTAAGGGTTTTGGGTAAGATTTCGGGGTAGGGTTAGGTTTAGTATTAGGGGTAAGGTAAACAGTGCATCTACAGATTTAAATAAATGCAGATACATTGAATGTAAGTACAATGCAACATCACGTATGTACATTATAAGTGCATTGTATCAAATTCTTAAGTACACAGTAGTTAAAGACACCTAATATAAAGTGGGTCTAGCAAACATGTCATGTTTGCAAGGTTTTTGGTTGAGCATACAGTAAATATAAAATGGCAAGTACTAAATCCAATCCAAGACATTATAAAGTGTTTTTCGCCATTCAGTCCCCCTTTTAAAGTGTACTTACCCTTTTATTGAATCTCACATCACAGGTTATGATTCACTGGAGGCAGGTCGGATTAATTTTGCCAGTCAATGACAGGGCAACATCATCTAGGGAAGACATCGGTCAAAGATTATGGTTCATATTAAACAAAAAATAAGCATTGTGGAAACTGCTCTTTAGATTATATATTGTTAATATGGGTTAATGATGAAAATGGGAGAATCATCTCTAAGGACAAATTTGCCATCTGTTTGCAGCATTTGTGAGTCTGTCCTTTGCCACTCCAGCACAAAGTCAGGACACAACTCCCTATTTTCCTGTCTTTTGGAAATCACTGGAATTAATACACTACTTCTCTCACTTCTCTTATATTTTGTTAATGACATTTGTGCTAAGTGTTTTTTTTTTCTTCTAGAAAAAATTTGAGACTCCAGTCGTAACTGGTTTAACAAAAGCATCTCCGGTTACACATGCAACCTCGGTTCCCTGAGATGAAGGGAACGAGACATTGCTGTAAACACTATGGGGAGAGTCCTTCTTCACAACCTTACTGAAACCCTTAAATAATCACGCCAATCCTCTGACTGGCAATGGTGTCTGAGCCCCGTCCCTTCAGGCATGCAGTTGGCCTGTATAAGCGGGTGCTCAGTCACTATTACTTCTGAATTTTCTGACTGAGGGACAAGAGTGAGTCACTCATATTATGAAACTCTGAAGTAGTAGTGCGGCCAGCTTTTGCAATGTCTCGTTCCCTTCATCTCCGGGAAACCGAGGTTACATGTGTAACCGAAGACGTTCCATTTCGATTCAGTTCACTCGACATTGCTGTAAGCACTATGGGGAATGATATCCCATCACGCCGTACTACATGACATTACACTCCCAGAGTTCTAACACTAAATAGAGATATTCATAAGAAGTCACATGCCACAGCCCGATGACTTATAAGTCATATTTAAGTGGCGGACTCCAACGTAATGGAAATTAATGTAGTCTGAGATTTATATAAACCATACAGATATGAACATTATGGTTTATTAACCCTCTCACAACATGATTGGAAAAGTAGGTTTTATTTCTTATGGGAGTGCTTATGACTTTTAAAGGGGCACTTCAACAGCAAAGTTTTTCAACAGTGTTGATTACAGTCAGTAGCCCACCCGTAATAAAGGGCTTGGGCTCACCCGCTTGAATGTAAGAAGTGCTCTATACAGAGAGGACTTATGTCCTGTAAGGACACACCGTTTTCCACGCGCTTGACAAGACCATGCCTTTGGTTGAATGCGCTTTGACACCAATAGGGCAATTCACGCCCTGTAATTCGTAAGCGAGGGCAATCGCATCAACGATCCAGTGAGAGAGCCTTTGTTTGGAGACGGACATTCCTTTTGTGCATCCTCCATAACAAATAAACAGCTGATCCGACAGCCTAAACTGATGGGTGTGCTCGACATATGTATGCAATGCCCTCACCGGGCATAACATATGCATAAATTGCTCTTCATCTGAATTAAATGGTGGGGGGAAAAAGGCTTGCAAACGAACCACCTGAGCCCTGAAGGGCGTTGATAACACCTTTGGCACATAGCCTTTTCTAGGTTTAATGGTGGATTTTGACAGATTTGGACCAAACTTCAGGCATGAGCTGTCAGTCGACAGTGCTTGCATGTTACCCACCCATTTAAATTAGGCCAAATCCAACAGGAGTGTGGTTTTTAAGGAAAGCTCCTGCAGCTCAGCAGATTCCAATGGCTCGAACGGGGAGTTTGTGAGTGCCTTCAGCACCAGATTTAAGTCCCAAGTCGGCACCATAGCAGGGCGAGGGGGTTTCAAACACCTAAGGAATTTTATGACTAGATAATGTTTGCCTATCGAACAGCCAGAATCCAGGGCATGGTATGCTGAGATAGTCACTACATAAACCTTGAGCATTGATGGGGTAAGTCCAGCATCCAGCTGCTCTTGAAGGAATGTCAAAATCTTAGCTATGGGGCAATTCACCAGGTCTTTACCACTTGAAGATCACCAATTTGCAAACACCCGCCATTTAAATGCATAGAGGCGTCTCGTGGAGGGTGCTCTATCCTGTAAAATAGTGTTCATCACCGACTGAACCAATTCTGGCTCGTCCAATGTGCTCTGTTTAGGGACCACGCATGTAGGTTCCACAGCTCTGGCTGGGGATGCCAAATTGTGCCTTGTGCTTGAGAGAGAAGGTCTCTCTCCCATGGAGGACCATCTAATATTTCTATCATCTCTGATTGGAACTGTTTCCATGTCCACTCGGACTTTGCTGATGACAGAATGAAGGAGGTGCACTGGGGGAATGCATACTTGCATTTCGCCAGCCATTTGTGAGGCAGCATGTCCACGCCCAGTGAGGCTTGGGACATGGAGTACCAAAGGGGACAGTGGGTATTCTCCATAGAGGCGAATAGGTCAACTTCCGCTTTGCTGAATATTTCCCAAATCCTCATCACTGTCTGAGGAAAGTTTCCATTCCATTTGTACTTCTCCCTGGCGTGACAACAGATCTGCTCCGAAATTCAGATCGCCCGGGACATGTGTCTCATGCAATGAGAGGAGATGACGCCCGCACCATTGTGGGAGGCATTGTGTCATGCTCATTTATTGTGGCGATCGGAGTCCACCCTGGCGATTTATGTACGCAGCTACTGTTGTGTTTTCTGAACCAATAAGAACGTGGTGATTCACAATGTCAGAATGAAAAGCTCTCAAAGCTAGAAAGACAGCCAGTAGTTCATGGCAGTTGATGTCCCACGCCCGTTTTTCACCTGTCCAGGTGCTGAAAGTCAGGCATCCATTGCACACCGTGCTCCAACCTGTGTTGGATGCATCTGTGGTCACTACTTTTCTTCTGAAAATTTGACCTAGCATAATAGGCTGGCACTGTCCATGGTGCTAGAGCAGCCAGGCAGCAGTGAGTCATCACGATGCGTGTGCTCCCGAGGCTCCAGGCGTGATGTGGAACATGTCGCTTAAGCCAGTACTAGAGAGGTCTCATGTGTAACAGACCTAACGGTATGACGGCGGATGCAATTGGTACATGAAAGCATGCATCTTTCAGATCTATTGATGCAAACCAGTCCTGAGGACGGATGTGCGATAAGATCTATTTCTGAGTAAACATTTTGAATGGGCGCTTCACGAGCGTGAGATTCAAGTGCGTCAAATCTAGAATGGGCCGAAGCCCGCCATCTTTCTTTGGAACAAGAAAATAATGGCTGTAAACCCCACTGTGTGTGTCACAGTCTGGAACAGTCTCTATCACGTTTTTTGCGAGGAGACTGGAATCTCTCCGCGCAACACCGGCCATCCTGTGGTTGTACCACAGACTGCAAAACGCCGGTGAATCGAGGTGGCCACCATACAAACTGAATCGTATATCCATGCTTGATAATTTTTAACACCCAGTCTGACACGCTCTTGAGGGCTTGCCACGCATTTGCGCAGCGGGACAGTGGGCTTATTGATTCGCTCGCTATAAGAGATAGAGTGCCTCTCATCAAAGGGAAGCGGTTGAGTATAATGTGTGGGGTGTATTATACGTGAAGAGAAAATGGCCCTTTTTCTGAGAATGTGTGAGCGTCCCGTGCTTGTACAGTGGGCACTATTTTCTCTTTTGTGGGAACAATCTTTATTTGTGTTATACACAGAGAAGCAACATTTCGAACGATGTCCTGTTCCAGATGAACAGTATTGGGGGAGAGGGGAGAAACACTGTGTGCCTCGAATCGAGACTTCTTCGGCTCTGGGCCATGAATAACGGCGAGCTCTGGGCTCCTCTTCACGGGGCTGGGCAAGTCAGGAACATTTCTACTGCCTGTCCGGGGTTTTTCCGTCGCCGCGTTTTTCACGCTGAGAAGGTGGGTGCTTATGCTTGGGCCACAGTTTGCGTGGCTTCACAGATGGCTCATTAGTAGCTTTCGGCTGTGCTGGGGCAGCGAGAGATGTATTTTTTGCCGGGCGCTGACCGGAATTAGATCGGGGGCATGCCGGGAAAGGGGAAGTGCTACTTTCTAAAAAATTATTGTTTCATCGCTTGAGAGTGCTTTTGCGCCGCGATTAAGCACTCTCTGCATCACACATCTCCATGAGAGTTAGCCAAAAATGCCAGTCCAGAACCACCAGGTTTCTCGTCGCTTTGCAGATGGCTTGAGCGGTAGCTGTCGTGGTTCGCAGCACCAAATCTGTAGCACTGTGGAGCTCTTTGAACAGCTCTGGATCGGGGCCTTGCTCATCCATTTGTTTGAGGAGCTTAGCTTGAAAAACCTGGAACACCAACATGCTTGTGAACCAGCTTGGCCCACTGCTGTATAAGATCTTTCAGCCAGTGCGGACGTCAGTCGACATGGCTTGTAGGGGTGGGTGGGGTGGGATTTCCATCCCATGGCAGTATTATGGCAGATATGAGCTGTGACCTCCTGTTCCACCAGGGGAAGCTTTGAGTAACTTTTTTCCTAGGCATGGTCCACTTTAGTGTGGTGACTGAGCGCCCGCTTATATAGGCCAACTGCACACCTGAAGGGGCGGGGCTCAGACACCATTGCCAATCAGAGGATTGGCGTGATTGTATAAGAGTTTCAGCAAGGTCGTAAAGAAGGACACTCCCCATATGCGTACAGCAATGTCGAGTGAACTGAATTGAAAGGGAACTATTTTATCCGATGTACAGGTGGTTACCCCACATAGTGAGTGCCATGTTGAGATCATGCGACCAGCTGAATACTGCAGTACTGACTTCATATCAGTAACCCCCTATTATCAGATACTTTGGTGGTGGAATATATTAATCATGGATAGCAAATATGCCTGAACACAGGGTATTTCAACAATGGTGAAAACATTTGCTTTGACGTGATGCAGCTTCCATACCAATTGGTGTCAGTATAAAGTTCAGGACCACTGTCATATCAGCCAGCGAAACATGTTTAATTAAAGTGCAATTTTAACAAGCGTCAAAAGGCATTTTTCACCATTGCATCTTTCAAGCATCTTTTGCAAGCATCTTTCATTCTTTACTGTGAGAATACACAGTAAAAAAAAGAAATGTTCGGAAAATGACAAAAACAATTTCAGTTTACGCAACCTCTGGTGTCAACCTGAGGAGGAGTTTTCGTTCCTCCCAAGGTTTCTTCTTAATCTATTCTTCCTGCTCACTTGGGTATTTCTAAGACACAATTATTATAATTTTTTTCTATTTACTGTAAAGCTGCTTTGGACCAATATGTATTTTAGAAAGGCACTATACATATACAACTGAAATTGAAATGAATATTTCACCCAAAAGTATATTTCAAAATCTGCCATCATTTACTCACCTTTGTGTCATTCGAAACCTATGTGTTTTGTTTTTTTTCTTCAGTGGAACACAATAGGAGGAATTGTTCTGAATTTCAAGGCTGATCTTTTCCACACACTGATAGTGGACAGTGACCAGTGGCTGTCAAGTTCCAAAAAGGACAAAACCCTCATAAAAACAAGCTATTGCAACTCCATATATCCTAATTCTACATATAAAACAGACCATGTACAGTCATATGAGAGACTTAGATCTATATGAATGCACAATGTGAACTGCACAGCTGTTGATATGGTGATATTTCAATGTGCGTCCATGATTGCGAAACCTCACTTGCAGTGTCCATGGTGGAGCAGTTGGCATCTCTGTATTTTCCTGGCAGCCTCCTGAGGGAAGATCACTAGGTACAAGACAACTCTCCATCTGCTTCCTGTGCCAAAGCTCGCAGGGTCCCTCCGCCTCATTCGTCTGTGCTGAGTTTAGAGTCTAGGTGACTGCCGCCAAGTAACAGTCTCACGCTGCTACTGAATCATGACACGGTTTTGCATTAAAGACAAATGTGTAAAACGTCTCTGTGAGACTAAGGATAGATTTAATGATTGTACCCATGTATAGACATGCCAGTTCATGACCAGGGCCCTGTGAAGCACTAAGTAGAGTCTTAGTGGAGATTACGATCACTTCTCAAGTAGCAGATATCAAATTCTCCTTTATTTTTTAGAGCTTAAAGGAGTTTTGCTATCTTTCACTTATAAAGAGGCCGTGTGGGTTTCTAATGAGATAAGACTTTTAGTTGATTTATTATTTTTTATATAAGACTAAAGTTGATTTCAACAAAGATAATTTGAGCAATTACATTAAACTAAACTTGTACATTCTTTATGAGTAAGTCTCCTGTTTCGATATTTGCTTACGCCCCTTTCCTGTTTTGTTTTTTTCCACCCTGCTTTTATTTTGCACAAACAGAAAACATTTTGTACATATAAGTACAGTGGTGGTAGCTTATAATAATCATTATCTATTATACAAGCTTTTATCTCTGCCTTTATCTGTTAAACATTTGTCAAATTAATTTCCCCACTGACTGGTCTGATCTGATCATATTTTTCCTGTTCACTGAACTTGTAGAAGGGCCAGACACTGTGACCTTGGGTTTGTCATTCCTGGATTTGAAGTGTCAGCTAAACCTTGACATTTCTCAGAGTGTTCCACTCTTCTGGATCAGAGACACACAATAAAAATTGGATGACAAGTCAAACCATCAAAGACCAAACAGTTTGTATACTGTAAAAGGAAAAAACCACAGGGAAAGAGCATAGACAATTTATTTATATCTGTTCTATTGAAACATTATTTGTTAATTGTTTAAGTTGCCAGTTACTCTAACTATTTATAATTGTTAAGTGTAACAAGTCATGATTAAATCAGACTACTTTAATTTTGGCAACTTTTAATAATAATAGCCAAATCAGATTTGACCAATATCGGTTAGCTATTCTATTTTTGTATTTTGCTCATGCAGCTCTCTAGTTTATTTTTTCACACTCTTCTGTAATTTGTTAATAAACACATCAAAATGTTTGTAAGAACTAGAAGACTGTTGCACACACTAATAATGCAGTGCATTCCCCTATACTTCATAATGCATTGAAAACAGGGCTGCTGTAAAATGTATTACAGTTATTATTCCTCCTGCTCCTGATAACACAGGCTTACTTTATCATCACTAGTCAACTGTTCTTGCATTGCTAAATTCGAGATATATGAGCTAGTGCAGGTGATTGCAGATATGACAGAAGACCACATTAAGATCAGATATTGTGTCCCACAGACTGATGGCAGCAGAGAGGGTGAGTTATGCATACACTCCTTGTACACATTCATAAGATATGTGGCCCCTGGGGCAGATCTTGGTGAGTAGCCACAGAATGGATGTTTTAAAAGGATTTATAGCAGTGATGGCTTGTAAACAATTTAGGACATTATGCCAAGTAAGAAAAGATATAGGCTACCTGCTGTGATAAAGGAGAGAGACTTCCTCTGAACTAACTTAACCACCCTACATTCAAACCGTCAGTGTTTGGGATTGACAACGGTATTTACTTATGGGTGCAAGTCTCGAAAAGTCCTGTTCATACAATGGCTTTCAGTAGCACTTTGAGTACTGTCTGTATGAATGAAAAACTGAAGTCAAGCCGGTATTCTAGTACGTCGATAGCCTTGAATAACACTTGTAACCATATTGACAGTGACTAAGTACATATCAAAGGTGACACTGTAATGGCAGTCACCTTAAATAATAGTTCAGTTTGGGCACCAGACAGTTTAAATGAACTGTCACATAAACTCAGAAAAAACAACCCCACTCAGCAATAAAACAAAAGAAATGACACTCAAAAAATAGCAAAAGTAAGAATTTTTATTTCAGTTCGTTTTGAGCACACAAATGACAACTAAAAACTCTTTTGGCGCGCTTCGCGCTTGTGGCACTCAAAGGACACAAATATGAAAAAGTTCAAACAATAGCATGGTTGCACACTTGCAACAATAGTTCAACAAACATAGGAAAATAAGGCAATAAAAGGAAACAATCGAACAAAAAACTCTTCAAAAGGGTAAGTAGTTTGGGTTTGATGTTTGTATGTTGTGTTTGTGTTTTTGTGGTCTTTTTGTAAATGTACACTGTAAAAAGAACACTGTGAAATGTACAGTAACTGGCTGGCAGCAATTAGCTAGTAAGTTGCTGGTGTACCTTACGTAGTATGCTTACTGTAATTTTAATCACATTACCTATAAAATACTGTAAATGTTACAGTAATAATCACAGTACTGTAATTGTTATCAGAGTAATATGATGCTGTTTTTTTATCACAGCAAATATTATACTACTTTAACAGGCATTACTGCATTCATTTTAATACTGTAAATTAATAACTGTAAAATAATTACGTACTGTAAAACGAAGACACTGTTTTTGTCACAAAAATGACATTTATTGTATAACTTCATTAAACTTTCAACATTTTAAATTTGAAAATCCATAGGTACTAAATAGATTTTATTTTTTAGGGTTAGGACCACCCACTTGATGGCGAGGCTTTCTTTCTCAATCGTGCTGTACTTAGTCTCCCTCAAAGAGAGCTTGCGACGAATGTACAGCATGGGCCACTCCACCTCACTCCACCTTGGCAGGCCGCTATCGCCACGGTCTTATCAATTTGAGGCCATACCTGTCCATGACCCAAGTGGAAGCCCAGATACCGTACTTCCACCCATCCAATTGCGCACTTTTTCGGGTTTGCTGTGAGCCCCGCCTGCCTCAGCGACCTCAGGATGGCTCTCAGATGCTGCATATGCCTCTGCCAGTCGTTAATTTATATGATGTTGTCATCTAAATAGGCAGCGGCATGTGGCTGGAGAATCTTATCCATGAGGCACTGGAACATGGCAGGGTCCCCGAACAAACCGAATGGAAGAGTGAAGAGTTAGTTTAATCCAAACTGTGTGGAAAATGCAGTTTTTTCTTGGGATAATGGAGTTAGGGGAATCTGCCATTACCCTTTTGTTAAATCCAGTATTGAATCAAATTGAGCAATTCGGGGCATTGGGTAAGCGTCAAATTTAGACACCGCGTTGACTTTAACCTCATAATCGAGATCCCAGACTCACCATGTAACCTCAGAGGGCCCTTGCCACAGCAGTAATACAAGGACTTTGTGTCCCGGTGCAAATTCTCATAGCTGGGCACCTCTATTATAGAGCCGGCTTTGTGTCTCTTGAGCTTTGAGCAAATTTTGCTGTGACAACTGATCCAGTGCATGTAGCTTTGCTCGAAGATCAAGGACATACTGAATTTCATTTTTGCTTTGGGAAGGTCCTTCCTCCCATGCCTCTCGTATGACGTCAAGCACCCTGTGGGGCCGACGTCCATACAGGAGCTCGAAGGGGGAAAACCCCATGGAGGCTTGCGGGACCTCCCCGACTGCAAATAATAGGGGTTCCAGCCATTTGTCCCAGTTTCTAGCGTCCTCGTGTACAAACTTATGAATCATATTTTTCAGGGTTCAATTAAATCGTGTGATAAACGCTGGTGAGAATCGATTTAATCCCCAGCAATTAAAGTTCGCGCAGTGTACGTAACATAAAAGTTGTGCCTTGGTCGGTGAGGATTTCCTTCGGAATCCCCACCCGGGAGATAATTTTGAAGAGTGCCTCTGCAACACTGCATGCTGAGATGTTGCGTAAAGGCACCGCTTCTGGATATCGCGTTGCAAAATCCACCAGGACTATTACAAACCAATATTTGCATGCTGACCCCTCTAATGGCCTGACAAGGTCCATATCAATTCTTTCGAAGGGGGCCTCGATTAATGGTAACAAGCGCAATGGCGCTCTTGGTGTGGCCGGTGGATTTACCAACTGACATTCGCGGCATGCTGCACACCATCTGCACACATCCCTGTGAATGCCCGGCCAAAAAAAGCGAGCCATTAAATGGTGCAGTGTTCTCACTTGTCCTAAGTGACCCACCATAGGATTACGGTGAGCCGCCTGGAAAAGTGTTTCCCGATGGCTCCTCGGGACTAATAACTGGTTTGTATTTTCATGGGTTTGAGTGTCCTGCATCACTCGATACAACCGGTCCCTAATAATCTAAAAATACGGGTATGTGAGGGTGACACCAGGCTGGAGCTTCTGGCCATCGATTACTCTCACTTGGTCGAATGCGTGCCTAAGCGTTTCGTCACGTGACTGCTCTAGAGGGAAATCCCCCTCCTGCGTCATCCTGATGCTGAGCAGATGTGGACGGCCCCAGCTCCTCCCCAGCCATCACGTCACACATCACACACCAAAATTTCAGTTTACAGGACCCATCCACACACAATGCTTTTAATAATCTTTTAAACCCTAGCCAATTGGTCCCCAGAATCAGTGGATGGGTGAGGCAGGAATTAACCGTGGCCTTCACTCTATGCTTTACCTTCCTGAATTGAATGACGGTTGTCACTACCAGATATTTGTGAACATCCCCATGCACACACCTCACCATCACCTTGTGTTTTGCATCCAAAGCCCCGTCATGAACCAAGCTGTGGTGAATCGAGGTTTGATTACAACCGGAATCCACCAGGGCTTGGTATGTATGCCCTTTAATTTGTACCGGTATGCAGTACGTACCTGCTCGATTGGGGCAGTCTGTGGCGTGTCAGGGACCCGGATCCATGTCTAAAACATAAAACCATCTATGCAACAGAGTGGAATACATTAAATGTGCACATCTTATAGTGTCATTGGGGGCTGGGCCCTCCTAAGGTTTAAATCCGAGAATTGCCCCTGCGTATGAAACCTCTCTTTTAAGTTTCCTAACATCATTGTTTTTCAAAGTATGTGGCCCCTCACTGCCTTTCACTTAGCTAGAACAGTGTGACACATTTAAAGCTTCTCCACTATTCATTAGCATAGAGCAAAGGTGCCCAAATGTTTTCCTATGAAGGGCCAAAAATCAAACTTTATTGAGGGCTGTGGGCCGAAAGTAAACTTGCATTATATCAAACTGTATTATATTAAATATAAAAGTTGCCCTACCTCCTTTATGATTTCATAATATATAAAAACACCACTCTGCAATCTGCTAAATTGATGCAATGAAGAGCTGCGTCAATGGCAAATTATTTCAGTATTATTATTATTATTGTTTTTTTTCCCCTTTTATCATATACAGCAAGGTGGGCCAAATCAAAGGCCATCACGGGCCAACTTTTGCCAAGGGCCCTGATTTGGGCATCTCTGGCATAGAGGCTCTGTAGAATGAAATAAATATCTTTCCCTGCCTCATCTGTTCGAATTTGAGGAAAGAATTGTTACATAAGTCTGCTAAATTTATCAATGCTCATTTTATACAAAGTCCAAGCTTACAGGCACAGCCTGTGCAATACTTTAACAGAAGGAAGTCTTTCGTTTCCCTCCAAGCCATTTCATTCTATTTCTGTCCATGAAAAAGCAGAAAAGACACTAGATAAAAAAGGGTCAGGCTATTTTTAGAAAGGGTTTTGTGGTTTGGGGCAAAAATAAGCTTGTCTTTGCGGTCCGTTAAAAGGGCTTTCAATCATTTCACAGTTGTGCACGAGAATTACAGATTATGCATGCAAGGCATCTTTGAGATATTCACTTGTGACTCGTTTTAGTGTGTGTGTGGAGGTGGGGCAAAAGACTAAAAGAGGAAAGAGAACAGAAAAATATATAGTCAGTGTCATTAAAATAGCTTTGTACATGAGAGAATGAAAGAGAAATTCTCAGCGTGTGTGTGTGGTTTGAGTCTTTGATGAATGAATTGGTATTCTTACAGTGTGGGGCTGAAAGTGAACTGCTCTGCTCCCACAGGAAACTGTTAGTGTCCCTCTTTTTTTTCTCTCTCTCTCTCTTCCACTTTCGCTTACTCTCTCTGTAAGGGTGAATGATATGCCCCAAGCCTGTGAGCTGCTCAGCCGTACAGGACTGACTGACAGCTCCCTCAGAGAAGCTTTAGCTAAGATGGCACAGTGTAACACAGCTTGGCTGAACACTACACTGCATATCTCATATCTGCACAGTATTCAATAGCACACTAAAACCACAACAAAACTTTTGAAAAAATGTCACCAATTCAACTGTACATCTGTCATCAGCAGTTGAATTGCTATAAGTGGCATTCAACTGATCACAAAGTATAGTCAGGACATTACTGATGTTAAAAAAGTAATTTTTGATCAAATCTAGACAGGCCCCGTTTCCAGCAGCCATCACTCCAACAACTTATCATTGAGTAATCAGGCTAAACTGCTAATTTGGTACAAGAAAATCACTTGCCATTATATCAAACACAGTTGAAAGCTATTTGGTTCATTAAATGAAGCTTAACATTGTCTTTGTGTTTGTTTTTGAGTTGCCACAGTATGCAATAGACTGGCATGTCTTAAGGTAAATATTAGGCCAAAAAAGGTAAAAAAAAGAAACAGCTTTCTCTAGAAACTCATCAGTCAATAATTGTTTTGAAAAAACTGAAGATTTCATTCAAAGGTGTACACTACAGTCTTCAAAGACAAAGGGGCCAGATGTACAACTAAACAAGAAGATAAGTACATCAGAGTCTCTAGTTTGAGAAATAGACACCTCACATGTCCTCAGCTAACAGCTTCATTGAATTCTACCTGCTCAACACCAGTTTCAACTGTACAACAGTAAAGAGACGACTCAAGGGTACAGGCCTTATGGGAAGAATGGTAAAGAAAAAGCCACTTTTCAAACAGAAAAACAAAAAGAAAGGCACAGACATTGGACAACAGATAACTGGAAATGAGTGTTATGGATCTTAACCCCATTGAGCTTTTGTGGGATCAGCTAGACTGTAAGGTGCGTGAGAAGTGACCGACATGACAGCCACATCTAAGTGCTACAGGAAGTGTGGGGTGAAATGTCACCTGAGTATCTGGACAAACTGACAGCTGGAATGCCAAGGATCTGCAAAGCTGTCATTGCAGCATGTGGAGGATGTTTTTGATGAGAACTCTTTGAAGAAGTTTAAGAAGTTCTGAAATTTTTTTTCAAATTGTAATAGTAATTTTTCACGTTATTAATGTCCTGACTACACATTGTGATCAGTTGAATGCCACTTTGGTGAATAAAGTGCCAATTTCTTTCCGTAAGAGCAAAATCTGTACATTATTCCACATTTTTGGCTGCCAGTATATATATATATATATATATATATATATATATAAAAGAATTACTATAAAAATTAAGAGTGCGGCCCTCAAAGCTACACAGATCCAGCTTTGCGACCCCTGAGCTTTCCAAAGTTGAGTAGCCCTCCTCTACATCATTCATTCAGTAGAGGTCATTATTCCCTATTTGACTTATTTGACTCAACCACAAGATGTCACTGTGGCCTCCAAGCTTCACTCTGGAGCACTCTGAGCTTGATTGCTATGCCTAAAGTAGAAAACTCACTACCATGTGGACAAAGAAATGTAGAAATACATAAATGTAGAAATAAATAAATGTAAAAATAAACAAATGTATAAATAAATAAATATGGAAATAAATAAATGTGGAAATAAAAACATAAATAAATAAATGTGGAAATAAATAAATGTATACATAAATAAATTAGGAAATAAATAAATGTGGAAATAAATAAATACTCATTTATGTCCAATTTAAACATTTATTTATTTATCTATTTTTAAAGTACACTTTTTTCATTTTTTTTAACTTTTTTTTTGTAAATATATTTATTTATTTATCTATTTATATTATTGTCACATTCAGTCCTCCATTGATAAAAGACACCAATGTTCAATAAACAGTTAAATCTATTATTAATAATGATCGGAATGAAAAAGAATTCTGTCAAGTAATGTAGTTCATTAGATGTAGGCTGTTTGCAGTTGCCAAGCAACGTACCAACTTGGTACATTAAAGAAATATTCCAGGCTCAAAACAAGTTAAGCTTAACCATCAGCATTTTTGGCATAATGTTGATTACCACAAAATTGAATTCAGATTTTTATATTTAATTTTACAACCATGCCGAAGTAATGCTGGAAACCCTAAAACAGATTTATAAAAAAATCCTTTATTTATAAATAATAAGCTTCACATTTCTGCCTTTAAACCCTCCAAAAATTGCCCCCATTCACTTCCATTGTAAGTGCCTCACTGTAACCTCAATTTTTGCTTCTTCTTTTTTTTTTTTTTTTTTTTTAAGAAAATGAGAGGAGTCAAAGTAAATTTTTGTGGTAAACAACATGTCACAAATGCTGTCGATTAAGTTTAACTTGTATTGAACCCGGAATATTCGTTTAATACAAAATGCAAGGTCACAGGTGTGCATTTATAGTGATTTTATAACAGCTGACTTATTGAGCCAGGACATTGTTTTTACATATGTACCTATAAGTTATTTACTCCATTCCATTTTATTTATTAATTGTATTAAACTGAATCTTGTGTATTTTAATGTCAAATGTCATAGCACAAGGCAGAGGAGAATGTTAATGAGAAAGCTTGATTAGTTTTGTCATGTCCTTGTGTATGATTTCTTTAATTTTCTATGTTGTGGGGATCAAAAGGCAAATTTCCATGTGAGTGGAAAATAAAGATCAAATTGTCTTAAAGATTCAGTTGAATTGATTTGGACCCTACTTATCAAATCAGAATTTAGTCAGAACTGCCTGTTTTACTGTGTTGGGAAGTAATGGACTACATGTAACCTGGATTACTTATTCAGATTACAAAAATCAAGTACTTGTAATTAGATACATTACATTTTTAAATAAGCATGATCACTTACAGTTACTTTTTACAGATTACATAATAACATATGACACATTACCTATCAGTAAGTGGGTTGGGGGGAGGGGGGACAAACAAATAGCAAATTGTTGTTTGATTTCGTGTTTACTAATATTTAAAGAAAGGAGTCTAAATTGGTACTTCATACACTTATATTTTTCTTATCAAAACATACAATAAGTACTCTATTCCAAAAGTAATCAGATTAGATTATGTAAAAAAAGATAATTTCAGTTTGAGTTTTGTAATTTGTAATAAGTACCAGATTGCATTACACTGATGTTTTATATTAACAGATTTTATACAGCACACTTAATCGTGAATGGTGTAGTTAGATGCACCAACAACGCTTAACAGGAATTCTAAAAATGTGTACCAGAGCATGTCTCCACATAGGGCGCAAATCTCAACATGGCACAACTTCAATTGGAAATAATGACACTTATTCCGATTAGCCTTAAACCATCCTGCAAATCAAACCACTTGCCTGCATAAAACCCTCACGTCACTTCCATTTGCAGCCTCTCCAAGAGATGTTCTCTGCATGCAGTCTCTATCGCTTCATTGCTATTTCATCCAAATTGCCACACACTCTGCTGTCCTCATTGAAATTAGCTTGTGACTCATTGTAAAGCCAAGCCGGTGCTTCTCCAAATCACTCCCTTGCATTGCCATTTTCTCAACCTCCTTCTAATATTTACTGTTGAAATCCAAGCAAACCAGAGTCCAACCCAAACCCCCTCCAACACAAAATGTTTAGGCTGCCGCTGTCATAATGTCAACCCATTGTAAATCATGTAATTGTACACGTGATGATATATTTATAGTGCGTTTGTGAGAAAATGATCCCATGTCCACTGCTCAACGTAATGCATAGTCTTGAGCACATGACAATGATTGTTTGAATTTGATGTTTTACATAAGCAGTGAAGGCATTTATTAACCACCATGTACTGTATGTGCACTGATTCCACAGATACTGGTGCCGGTATGAACAACAAACATGATTTGTAAATTCTAGAAATTTTTTACATTGTTTTGGGCCATTTGCTCAAGTAGAAAGCTGCACAATGCATCACTGAGCAGTGTGGAGTGGCTCTCATTCTCTTTTTACATTTGATCTGAAACTTTATTTGACACCCTAATCCCTAGTTTCACACACACACATACACACACACAAACACACTTTGGTGTGGCTATCCTTATGAGGACTCTCCATAGACATAATGATTTTTATACTGAACGAACTATAGATTCTATCTAACCCTACACCTAACCCTCACAAAAAACTTTCTGCATTTTTACATTTTCAAAAAAACATCATTTAGTATGTTTTTTAGGCAATTTGAATTATGGGGACACTAGAAATGTCCTCGTAAACCACATTTATAGCATAATACCCTTGTAATTACCAGATTGTAACCTAAATATTTTCCTTGTAAATCACCCAAACCCACCCACACACACACATGCATACACATACACACTCCCACCTAGGATGATGAGGGCACTGGCAGATCAGGGGTGTCACAGCTGAAAATATCAGGCTGACTTTTGCTGCTCAGGTTCAGCCTAGGCCCCATTGAGTGGCAGAAGCCTTTGAAAGTGTGTGTGTGTGTGTGTGTGTGTGTGTGTGTACTGTATATATCTGTGATGCATTTGTGCGTCAGTCAAAGCTCTTTCCTAAAAGACCCAATTCACTGTGCTCTCCAAAGGGCGAGCTGGTGAATGGAAATAACCATTGCAGATGGTTGACAGGGCCTGACACCCCTATATATATTACTCTTTTGAATGCTCATAGGAAATATATGTCCCTCCCCATCTAAATCCTCAAAGATAGAGCCGCTTAAGGGCAACGCTTCTGCACGACTGTGTTCGCTCACGATTCCGAGGCATGAATGTACCATTCAGTCTCACAATCGTAATAAATGCAACCCGACACCTATTCCATTATGAGAACAACTCCTCTGAATATACAGCCTATGTGAGTATCTGCAGATGACTGCAGTTAGACATGACTAATACATCATTTCAACTTCATAAACTGAACAAATCCAATTATTCATGTTTGTTGTGCAGTACAAGCTTTAGCTGTGAGCCCATTTTTTCATAATACTCTATCTGAGATGTTGCTTTCTCTAATAAACATAGTTTATATTTGAAAGCAAAAAGGTGCACCTTAGCCCGAGGTGCTTGCATTTCTAAAACATGACTGTCACTTCCTGAAAAGATCTACCATGAGACTCGACAGCTCTCCTCTCCTCTCCTCTTTTCTCTTCTTCTTTCTTCTCTTCCCTTCTCTTCTCCTTTATTCTCTTTTGTTCTCCTTTATTCTCTTCTCTTCTCTGCTCTTCTCTTCTCCTTTATTCTCTTTTCTTCTACTTTATTCTTTTCTTTTCTCTTCTCTTTTTTCTTTTCTTTTCTCTTCTTTCTTCTCTTCTCTTCTCTCTTCTAATTTTTCTCTCCTCTTCATCTTCTCTTCTCTTCTCATCTCTTCACTTCTTTTTCTCTCCTCTTCACCTTCTCTTCTCTTCTCCTTTCTTCTCTTCTCCTTTTTCTCTCCTCTTCGCCTTCTATTCTCGTCTTCTCCTTTCTTCTCTTTTTTCTTATCTCTTCTCCTTTATTCTCTTTTCTTCTCTTCTTTTCTCTTCTCCTTTCTTCTCTTCACTTGTCTTCTCTCTTCTCTTCTCTTCTCTTCTCTTCTCTTCTCTTCTCTTCTCTTCTCTCCTCTCCTCTCCTCTCATTCACTTGTATTTTTTCTCCAGACAATTCACACTGGAAATTTCCATGACAACAAATAGAAATTTCCCTTCACACCTCATGCTGGTGCATTTCACCACCAGTGCATCTTAGACAGCATCCGACCCCCATGTCTGTGCCATGCTCCATGCTTTTGTGCTCCAACCAACGCTTCACCAAACCCCCCCTACAGCGGGCTACAGCCCGCTAGCTTCTTCAAGGCCTCACGCTGACCGTGAGGGCATAAGTGTCATATAGAATCATGCTCTCTGGTCCTCATTTCCCTATCTCTCAGAGGCTGGTTTGGTATTATGGGTGGGTTATGATGAGCCCCATGTATGGAGTTATGAGAGCTGAGAATAATGTTTGTAATTGTACAGAGTGGCAGAGGATTTGCTGTGTGCCTATGGCAGTGTGTATGTGTGTGCTTGTTATGGATGGCTGAGTACATGCAGTCTTATGTGTTCTGTCTTACAATTCAATCGTTTCTGCATCAACAGTCTTTTCTCTCTCTGTCAGAGCATTACTTACATTCAGTCTCTCATGCTCCTATACTTGTTCATAGATTTTTTTTTCTGTACTCTTTCACAATTTTATCTCTTCCTCTCATTCCCATGGAACTGTCCCTCGACTGTTATTCTGCTCTATCATCCATTGTCCTTCTCATTTATTTTACTCTTTTTTTATTCATTCTCTGCACCTTTCTCTCTTTTCTCTTATCTCAGTCTCTTTGTTTTACAGAGTCCTGTAGAGCCACCAGACTGGTCTTACATACATTCATACCTCCTCAAAGGACCCATTTCAAAATAAGACTTCTGCTGCAAAGACAGCAGATTGCTTCTCAACAAATATTCCTGGGTGAAGTTACAGCACATTTAAGTGATGTGTTAGCCCTTATTGTGAAGTAACGCATTGTTATTACAACGATTTACCAACATATGTCAACAAATGTTATTAAACTCTGAGCTTTGGCATTAGAGCAAAAGGTCATTATAAAGCCATGATGCCTGAACTAAACTTAGCACATAGATGAATGGGAGTTTGTGTTGATACCAACCTTAAAAGGAGAGTCTGAAGCAAAACTTCCTCTCCTTTGATCCTAAAAAAGGCCCTTACATACTGTAAATATGTAGTTGACACATGGATTTTTAATCATTATCAATACTTTTTGATATTTTAAACATGCTGCTTTTATTACCTTATATTATTTGAGAGACTACATGGAATGTATGTATATACTGTATACACTGGCAGTTCAATGCCACTTTGGTGAATAAAAGTACCAGTTTCTTTCTGAGCAAAATCTGTACAATATTCCAAAGTTTTGGCCGCCAGTATATATATATATATATATATATATATATATATATATATATATATTACTATTATTATTATTATTATTATTATTATTACCCTATAATAATTGAGAGACTACATTGAATGTATATAGTATATATATACATATATATACATACTGTATATACATATACCAGGGGTGGCATAAAGTCACCCAACAGCAATATGAAAGACTGGTAGAGAGCATGCCAAGACACATGAAAGCTGTTATTGAAAATCAGGGTTATTCCATCAAATATTGATTTCTGAACACTTCCTAAGTTAAAAAATTAGTATTGTGATGTTTAAAAATGAAAATGAACTTGTTCTCTTTGCATTATTCAAGGTCTGAAAACACTGCATCTTATTCATTATTTTGACCAGTTGTCATTTTCTGCAAATAAATGCTCTAAATGACTATATTTTTATTTGGAATTTGGGAGAAATATTGTCAGTACTTTATAGAATAAAACAAAAATGTTCATTTTACTCAAACACATGCCTATAAATAGTAAATCCAGAGAAACTGATAATGTTCTCTTAATTTTTTCCATAGTTATATATATAAATATATATACACATTTCATGTAGTTTCTCAATTATAATAGGGTAATAAAAGCAGCATGTATAATAGTTGAATTTCATGAAATAATTGAAGATGGAGGATAGTGGTACACATTGTGGTATGTCAAGTTATTCCATGTCAACTACCCAAAAACAAATAAACACATTCACTGGTTTAGAAAATGTCCTGGTTACTTTCATAACCTCCGTTCTCTGATGGAGGGAACGAGAGGTTGTGTCGATGTAGTGACACTAGGGGTTACCCTTGGGAGCCCCAAACACCTCTGATCTTTGAGAAAAGGCCAATGGGAATTGGCGTGTGGAATTTGCATGCCACTCCCCCGGACATATGGGTATAAAAGGAGCTGGCTTGCAACCACTCATTCAGGTTTTGTGCTGAGGAGCCAAGACAAGGTCCCGGCGATTTCAGCGGGTAGTTCAGTGTTGTGGCAGGAGGGACACAACGTCTTGTTCCCTCCATCAGGACGTTCCCTATCTGTCACTCACTCGACGTTGTGTCGATGTAGTGACACTAGGGGTTCCTATACAAAACGCCACAACTAGCTGAACTGTCACGTAACCTCCCCCAACACTCTTTCGAGCATCGTACAGTCCCCTGCACCTCGGGGACAAGTTGACTGCCCAAATAATGGGGACCGGCTGCCCCAGCCACGGCCTCTTCTCTTTCTTCTCCCCAAAGGGAAAAATCGTTCAGCTGGGGGCCATATAGTGTCCACGTCGGGGGGGGGGGGTTGACACCGCGGAGACCACACCCTGCCCGAGGGGGAGGAAATTGTGTGTAAATACGTCACATGGTCTTACCGAGTCTTGTCAGCAGTGTCATGTGGAGAAGTCCCCGTGGTAGGTCCTACCTAGGGGGGGAGGAGCTCTACAAACACGGCGACTGGGGGCAGAGGGGCCTCTGCCCAAGGAAGACACGGGTTCACCAATGGGGGAACCGTCTCATGGAAGATACATCACATGATGTTACATATGGGCAACCAGCGCATGTGGAGCACTTACCCCAGTACAGGGCCAGGTTAGCACATGTACTGGGCCAGCAACGAGTTTTTCGCCTGCCACAGGGCTAAGGAGGAAGGACATCCAGGGTCCACGACTTCGTGAACACGACTGGGGTTAAAAAGCATACGTCTTAGCCTCCGAGAGGGGAAAAGCGCTATACGCAAGCGGTACACCCAGCCAGCTGTCCAGCAACTTACCTGCTCGTACCTGAAAGGACGAGACTGGCTCAACCCAGAGATTGTAGAACCTCGAAAAGATATTGGGTGTTGCCCAGCCCGCTGCTCTGCAGATGTCTGCTAAAGAGGTGCCATTGGTCAGAGCCCAGGAGGCCGCCACACTCCTAGTAGTGTGTGCTCGTAGCCCAAGGGAGGCAGCACATCCTGGCCGTGATATGCCAAAGCGATGGCGTCAATGACCCAGTGGGCGATCCTCTGTTTGGAGACAGTGCTCCAAAGCAGACAAAGAGCTGCTCAGGGCGTCTAAAGCTCTGCATGCGATCCAAATAGATGCGCAAAGCACGCACTGGACACAGCAACGTCAAGGCTGAGTCTGCCTCCTCCTGGCTTGCAGGTTCACCACCTGATCCTGAAACGGGGTCGTGGGAAACTTAGGCACATAGCCCGGTCGGGGTCTCAGTATCATGTGAGAGTATCCCGGACTGAACTCCAGGCACGTGTCACCGACAGAGAACGCCTGCAGGTCCCCTACCCTCTTGATGGAAGTGAGTGCAGTCAGGAGGGCAGTCTTCAAAGAAAGTGCCTTTAGCTCAACTGACTCCAGGGGCTCAAATGGAGTTCCCCGTAGGCCCCAAAGGACCACGGAGAGGTCCCACGAGGGGACGAGATGCGGTCTGGGGGGATTCAGCTTCCTCGCGCCTCTAAGGAACCTGATGATCAGGTTGTGCTTCCCTAAATACTTACCGTCAACTGCATCATGGTGCGCCGCTATAGCGGCCACGTACACCTTCAAGGTGGAGAGGAACAGCCGCCCCTCCAGCCTCTCCTGCAGAAAGGAAAGCACTGACCCGACTGCGCATCTCTGGGGGTCTTTGCGTCAGGAAGAACACCACTTAGCGAACAGACGCCACTTCAAGGCATACAGGCGCCTCATAGAGGAAGCCCTAGCCTGAGTGTTTGTGTCTAAGCTATGGGCGAGGGGGACCAAGGGAACAATTGCGTCGGACGTACCAGCAGGTGGGGCCTCGCAGCGGGGCGGGGGGCCCCAAACTCGTGGCCGTGCTGAGTCTGGGGACATCGAAGCACTTACCTGGCTCCGTACACCCACCATAGGACCAGTCCGGAATGGGGGAGGAGGGAAATCGTCCTCGCGGCCTGTCGCAACCGTCCTGGCGTGGGTGCAATTGTGCCACAGCTGGGCACACGGGGGTGGGGGGCCTGCCCCTGGAGCGCCATTCCTACCATAAAGATGCGGTGCTCGGTGGTCATGATAACGATGGCTGTGGACACCGAATGTGTGACCCAGGAAGTGAGGAAACTGCTCTTTTCTTGAAAATGTGGGTACCGCAGCCCTTTGGGCATGTGGCAAAATCATAAGAAAAGGAAAACAAGGATTCTCCTCCCGGCCCTCCACCGGGGGATGGAGTGGTCTGTTTACCAGCTCCAGGTCTGTAGCGGGTCTCCGTCTCCCTGGGTTGCCCATCTCAGGGGCGCTTAGAAGCCTTCCTCGGGTTCTTAGCAGTGGTCCGTGAGACGGGTGGCATCTACTTCCTGCGGCTGGCTCCACACTGGTGTTGCTGCCGCAGGGGGACACCCTTGGCGACGAGCAGACGAGGTGCGGGATCTTGATCTGTGCCACGGCAGGACTTGCTGGATAGCCTCTGTCTGCTTCTTAACCGTTGAGAACTGCTGGGAAAAGTCCTCGACGGTGTCGCCGAATAGGCTGTACCTTGTCAGCCTCCATCATCTTGACCAGGTTGAGCCAAAGGTGGCACTTCTGGACCACCAGGGTGGACATTGCCTGCCCAAGAGACTGCGCCATGACATTTGTCTCCCGAAGGGCGAGATGGGTCGCCGAGTGCAGCTCCTGCATCAATCCCAGGTCAGAACTACCCTTGTGCAGTTCTCTCAGCGCCTTGGCTTGGTGCACTTGCAGGAGAACCATGGCATGCAGGGTGGAGGTGGCCTGTCCAGCGGCACCATAAGCCTTAGTCGCCAGTGACGACGTAAGCCTACAGGCCCTGGATGGGAGTCTCGGACGGTTCCGCCAGGTGGCGGCGTTTTGCGGGCACAAGTGCACCGCAACCGCCTTATCCACCTGGGGAATCGCCAAGTACCCCCTTGCAGCCCCACCGTCGAGGGTAGTGAGAGTGGAGGAGTCCATAAATCGGGTCCGGGCAGTGAAAGGTGCCCGCCACAATCTCATGAGCTCATCATGCACCTCCGGGAAAAAAGGAACCAGGGCGGGGAGCGGTGCAGCCTTGAGCGGCGCTCTGAGCCCAGGAACCAATCGTCGAGCCGTGAGGGTTCAGGGGGGAGTGGAGGGTTCCACTACAGCCTGACGCTCACAGCCGCCCGAGCAAGCATGGCCACCAGCTCCGCGTCAGCCTGTGACTGGGTGACCGCATCTGAGGGTGGGAGTCCAGTCGAGTCCTCAGCATCAGACTGGACGAGCCCGCTCTCCGATGCTGCGATCGAGAGCTCATCCACTTCGTGAGCGCCGAATGAGATCGCGAAATTGCCATGAGACGAGCCGGCGGTCTCATCCCAGAACTCGACCGGGGCAAACGAGCGTGCTGGGGAATGGGAGGTCCGTTGGGGGTTTCCCGGCGGAGAAGCTCCCATTGAGGTCTCCAAATCGCCCCCAGTGCTAACCGACATGGCCTCAAACCCGTAGGTAGAAGGACCACGGTGGGGAGCCGCTGGGGTGGCTTTCCCTCTGAGGGAGGAAAGCCGCGACCGCAACGTTGCCATGGTCACGTTCTCGCAGTGAGGACATGACCCGTCCATGAACTCCGTCTCCGCGTGGGCAGCGCCCAAGCTCGTGGCCTTCGGAAGCGGAGAGATAATGACCGCAACCAGGAATTAAACACAAACGGAAAGGCATCTTTAAAAAGACTCTCTCCGTGAGTGCCATTCTTTTAGAAGGGAAATATACTCTTTTAGAGGAAGAATATACTCTTTTAGGCTGCTGAAGCGCCCAGGGGCATTCTCTGCACTCCACCGGTGCAAGAGGGGGAGAAGCCGCTGTAATGCGCCGTAAATCCAAAAGCTTTATAGAGGTGAATGGATCAGCAGAGTAATTCAGCTCGCTGAACACAACCGCTCAGCTCCGAAGAGAAAATCTGAATGAGTGGTTGCAAGCCAGCTCCTTTTATACCCGTATGTCCGGGGGAGTGGCATGCAAATTCCACTCGCCAACTCCCATTGGCCATTTCTCAAAAATCAGAGGTGTTTGGGGCTCCCAAGGGCGACTCCAAGTGTCACTACACCAACACAACGTCAAGTGAGTGACAGATAGGGAACTATTGTCAAAGCTTTTTGTCTGTTCCCCCCTTTAATTAATTTTACATGTAAACACAAAAGGAGAGTCTGAGTCACCATTCACTTTCATTATATATTTTTTCCATACAATGAATGTGAATGGTGGCTGTGGCAGTCACCTAACTTATGCTTTTGTTTTCTGTTGAAGAACTAAAGTCATATGGGTTTGGAGCAACATTAGGATGAATTTTTATTTATTTTGGGGTAAATTATTCCTTTAACCAGATGCTATTGAAGTCTGTTTTGTGTTCTGTGTATTCAGTGTTTGAAACAAAGGCTGTAGAATGTAAAGTGGCAGTAGAGGAAAAAATCCAAGAAGAATTCAAGGAATCCATCAAAACTTGACACAAACTACTCCTGGAGTTCGCTAGCTCGCTAGTTCAAATCCCAGGGCGTGCTGAGTGACTCCAGCCAGGTCTCCTAAGCAACCAAATTGGCCCGGTTGCTAGGGAGGGTAGAGTCACATGGGGTAAACTCCTCGTGGTCACTATAATGTGGTTCGTTCTCGGTGGGGTGCGTGGTGAGTTGAGCGTGGTTGCCGCGGTGGATGGCGTGAAGCCTCCACATGCGCTATGTTTCCGTGGCAACACGCTCAACAAGCTATGTGATAAGATGTGCGGGTTGATGGTCTCAGATGCGGAGGCAACTGGGATTCATCCTCCGCCACCCGGACTGAGGCGAATCACTACGTGACCACGAGGATTAAAAGCACATTGGGAATTGGGCATTCCGAATTGGGAGAAAAAAGAAAATAAATAAATAAATAAAAAACTTGACACAAACTAATAAAGTATGTCCTGCATAGCAAGTTATTTGTATTTTTTCATAAGGCAATCATTCCAACATTTCCAATTAAAAGAACATGATGATATGATATCATTTAATAGTTGCATGATTGTTTGTGATGAGCATGTTATTTATTATGAAGACGAATTTCAGCCATAGGTTATAAATTATATGGTAAAACACAATTGATCTTTTCCTCAATCGCTGTCTAAAAGGGAAAATAATTAGCCCAGTCTTCCTCAGCCCAGGAATGGCAATAATTTTTGAGCAAATACAAATTTTGATTATCACTTGATTGCTTTAATTGGGTGTGAATCAAACACCGACTAGAAAGGCTTGGGGAAAAGAGCTGGCAATTAGGCTACAGACTCATGATGAGGAAGAGGGCACAATTGTCGGAAACTGTCAGAGCGTAAAATGGTGTAGAATTTCTAGGGACAGTAACAGGCCAGGCATTATGTTTCCTGCTAGCCGCTTATTGCCACGTTCTGTGGTAGTGTGAAGGCTATAGAATGCCCACCATGTGCATGGCTTTTGTTCAGTGTCAGGTCTAATGTTACACCTATGAGTGATGTGGCCTTTTCCTGGAAGACAGCCACAAACTCAGCTAGCAAGATTCACTCTCCCCTTCCATTACATGCATTCTTATCCAAATATAATATGCTTCTGCACACCGCATCTGAAATATTACCATTCGTTTGTTTGTATTCAGAGATCTTGCATAAGGATGATGCGTATTGTATTGTGCTACTTATCAGAAAGCCAGTCAACACAAATGAGCGTATGCACCCTGACTGTTCCAGGCAATGGTAACAAACATGCATGGACACAGCTAATGTGAATGTGACAGCTGACATTCCATGTTGGAAATGTTATGTAAGTGTGCTGATGCAGACACAGCGAGTGTTTATGCATTTGCACGTGTGGGTATGCATGTTGCCTTGAGTTGAGTGGTGTGGAAGTGAAGACAGGAAGCTCGCAGATTGTTCCGGATCCTCTGGCAAGTTCACCCCATTTTACAGACAGCCATGATGGGTGCCCGTCTATAAATATCAGCACCCTTGTACTTATTAACACCCTGTGGCTGTCCACAGAGTCCACAGACACTGACCTTCAAGGCACAATGCAAACTCACAAAGACAAATCTGTCTCTTCCCATATCAGTTTCTGCAGTTTACAGTAAATAAAGTAGCCCACAGAGAAAAGGGTGATCTATAATTAAAGTAGTATGGTCACCTGTGCCCTACTACTGTACTTGTTGACTCTTGTCCTCTAGCCACTGGTGCCTCCTTCCCTGAAGTCAAACAATGGCTGAAGATAAGACTGGGACTAATTAACACCTAGTTTATTTTGGTGCACTGGTGTGGACAAGTGAATTAGTGTAACGAAGAAGGACTGCATCTGCATTCAAGTGTTATCGTGGATGTGAGGGTGTTTACATTAGCGCATGTGAGTGTATGTGTGTGACCCCTGGATAGTGTGCAGGGTAGCGCAGAGCTATTTTGTGTGCAGGGTGTGAGCTCAGGCACATTGTCTTCCTTCAGTGGGAGTTTGGCTACTGTGTCTGGAGCATATCCAAGGGTCTAGTAATTGTTCCATGCAGCATCCATTTTAAATATTTAAAGAGTGCCTTACATGAATGACTGGTGGATCAGGTGTCAAAAACAAGTTCATAGGCCCTTGCTGCAGAAAATGTCCCATAATGCAAAACCCTTTGTCCTTGGACTCAGGCCTCAGACAGGGACTGAACAGACACATGGTGAGGGAGTTGTTAGACACATGCTACATCAACTTTCAGGATTCTCTCACACACACAGATGGAGATGAGAGTCTCAGAAGTGAAGCAGGATGAGAGCTAATATAATAAAGATGTGTCAAGACAGCTCAGTTGAAGGGGAGTTAGCAGACGGGTGATCAGATTACTAAAATGATTCATTGAAGAATACACACACACAGAAGAAACATAAAAATGGACTTCTTTGTTTTTTATTTAATATATTATGTTTTGCTTTTTTAATTTTCAACATTGCACATAAGTTCATTTCCATCACATCTCATATTGCTGCCTACAAAATGATATGCATGTAGAAAAATCCAGAAGATTGATGAATTTACCCCCAAACAAAAAGAAAATGAAAGAAATTATATAGGGTTTCCAATATACAAAAAAAAAATTAAAAAAAAGTAAATAAATAAATAACACAAATACATCTTTAATCAGGATGCAAGTTTAAAGAAAAACAAAGCATCATGCAGAAAGAAAGGGCAAGCACATCCAAAACTCACAACATCGGGTTATTTATTTACTTCTTTCAGGGGGATGATTCTATACACTTTCCTGCAGTCTGGATTGTTCATTGTAAGAATACAGACTCACCAAGAGCTCACCAATCTCCCTCTGCATGTTTGTTAGGAGGCACAACAGATGACCCAACACACACCAACACACCTCTCATCGATGGGACTTCTGAACTGGATATATATATTAGCGGATATATTCGATACTTATTTCTGATTTATCTTTTTATGGATTTGTAGAAAACTTTGTCCTTGCGTGTGATTGTTCCTTTAGCCACCTGTAGCGTACGGCAGTGTATGACTGACGCAATAAGTAATCTGATCTGGTAACTGAAAGAGATCTTTTCCAGTCAGCAATGTTCTCCCGCGGTTTCATTACTATATGGGTAAGTAGCCAAGCGTTACACGGGTAACTCTGTCCATTACGACACTTTACAAAAGTGAAAAATGCCTAATTATGCTTCAAAAGAATTTATCTAAGCTCACTGAAATCCATTAACAATGTGCAGACAACTGCGGTCACATTATAGTCCATGCTATAATTAAAGCCACGACAAAACTGTGTTTATACGTTACATCAAATATCACATTGGTGAACTAAGTTTATTTTTATTTTTTTCAGGTACTCTATGATTGCTATTTTTTAAGATGCATTTCAATGGCTCCTTTTAGTTTTGACTGAATGTCTCTCACACAGTGGCTTTATCTGACTGTTTTCCAATCAGACAGCAGAATTCTTAATAGTAATGTGGTATGTTGTATCGAATAAGTAAGCTTTTAGAGATCTCTAATTTGCATTATGTTCTCCTGTGTACATTAAACAGCAACAGTTAGCAAACTATTTGAACGAGTATACTTAGATGTGAACAAGATAAACATTACATCAAATCATTGAGAGGATGTGCTGATATGGTTCATCTCATTTAGCAGGTAATTCTCCTTTTTCACAGGCTAAAGCTCCCTCTTTCTCCAAACTCAGCTGACCAGTCAGCACTGGAAGAGCATCTCCATGGAAACAAAGTCTCCTCACGTTTGGCTGATAATTCTTGGCTGTTGACTCAGTGTATAAAGAAAGAGAACTGCGCATCACACCGTGGATGTTAAGGAATGCTTGTTCTTCAGTGTAAACCATTCCGATTGCACAGAGCAACGTGTCATATTGACATCATAATATTACTTGTTATATACATATTAAAGCCATATGCAGATCTACAACATGTGACGTGAAGCAATGCTCCATGTTCAGATGCTTCATGGTGCTGATTTGCCTGATGATCTTATGTTCAGTTTATGAAAAGTACTTAGCAAGTGGTCCTCTGCTAAAGAGACCAGTCAACTAACACACACGCTAAAAAGAGAGAGAGAGCTGAGGAGAGAGTCTGCGACTGGCAGGATCGGCTTCCACGATTTTCACAAAAACCATTACGAATCAGAAGAACAAGAGAAAACAGGGCCTGGGACTCAGAAGGCTAACAGTCAAAAAAGTAGATCTGCCTAAAATGACGCGTGACCTTGAGGACACAATAAAATAGACATCTGCTTATGTACATACATCGTGTTTCATGTGCATCTAGTTTTACTAGGTCTAATTCTCTTCAAAAAATAAAGGTCCAAACATAGAACATAGATTTTTAGGGTTCGACTTTGGTTATATATTATTCAAGGCTAGATTTAAAAAAATAGATAGTACACTTCCATAGAACTTTGCATACAGATTACTTGAATGTATATCCATGACAACAGAGCAGCTGGTTCGTTCTATACATTGTTCATGTTTATATTCTATAAGTTCATATAGACCACAAATCTTTTATCCTTTATTAAAATTCTGGCATGTCTATTCAGACTATATTCCAACAGGTAAAGATACAGGAGAAAGATAGAGACAGACAGAGAGAGAAAGAGAAGAAAACAGTGTGCATAAGCCCCGGTCTGCATGCTTGGTTGCATGTCAGATAGGCAGGGAAGGGGAAAAAAAGACAGAGGCAGAGTGTTAGTGAAAGAAAAAGGGAGTACAGTGGGGCAGTCATTTCAGAGAGAGTATCGAATCTTTCAGTTGTGTCTCCTTGTGTTTTTTTCACCACCATTGTCTCACAGAAAGACTATTAGTTAACTGGGAATATGACTTGCAGATCTGTTTATATGTGGCTTTATTGTCATGCTGTCGGTGTGTGGCACTATAATTTGCAGTCTTCTGTTGGGGGGCACCATTTACAGAGAGTTTTGCGGAAGGGGGAATTGAACTGCATTACCAAAATTCCCAGTTCACAACAGCTTAGTACTGTGATACACTTTCGGAGTGCTGCAGTGCTCACTGTTATTCCTATTGCAATTAACTGACTTTTAATCTTTATAAACCAAACTCTGTAGAGGTTGGCCAAATCTGGGCATCGCCGATATTTAATGTGGATACACCAGGCGCACACAACTGCAGAGAGCAGCAGACCCATTTCGTCATCTGAGCATCGGGCATCAGTCCAGTACTGCACCGAATTACATGAACATCAACCAGCTGTCCAGCGAGTCTGATGGTACCCATAATTCACCCCCCTCTGCTCTGTCATTAATCTGCACCTTGAAGACCAACAAAAAAGCAAACATATACTGTAGGTCCATTTTACATGACTATTACTAATGTTTAACTCCTCTGGGTGTTACAAAACTTTCAGGATTTTGATGACAAGGATACAGCTAACGATTCTTAATTATTCAGCCTGATCTCATGAAAATTACGTGCCCGTGTCTACGTACACTATATTGCCAAAAGTATTCGCTCATCTGCCTTTAGACGCGTATGAATTTAAGTGACATCCCATTCTTAATCCATAGGGTTTAATATGACGTCGGCCCACCCTTTGCAGCTATAACAGCTTCAACTCTTCTGGGAAGGCTTTCCACAAGGTTTAGGAGTGTGTTTATGGGAATTTTTGACCATTCTTCCAGAAGCGCATTTGTGAGGTCAGACACTGATGTTGGACGAGAAGGCCTGGCTCGCAGTCTTCGCTCTAATTCATCCCAAAGGTGCTCTATCAGGTTGAGGTCAGGACTCTGTGCAGGCCAGTCAAGTTCTTCCACACCAAACTCGCTCATCCATGTCTTTATGGACCTTGCTTTGTGCACTGGTGCGCAGTCATGTTGGAACAGGAAGGGGCCATCCCCAAACTGTTCCCACTAAGTTGGGAGCATGGAATTGTCCAAAATCTCTTGGTATGCTGAAGCATTCAGAGTTCCTTTCACTGGAACTAAGGGGCCAAGCCCAGCTCCTGAAAAACAACCCCACACCATAATCCCCCCTCCACCAAACTTCACAGTTGGCACAATGCAGTCAGACAAGTACCGTTCTCCTGGCAACCGCCAAACCCAGACTCGTCCATCAGATTGCCAGATGGAGAAGCGTGATTCATCACTCCAGAGAACGCGTCTCCACTGCTCTAGAGTCCACTGGCGGCGTGCTTTACACCACTGCATCCGACGCTTTGCATTGCACTTGGTGATGTATGGCTTGGATGCAGCTGCTCGGCCATGGAAACCCATTCCATGAGGCTCTCTACACACTGTTCTTGAGCTAATCTGAAGGCCACATGAACTTTGGAGGTCTGTAGCGATTGACTCTGCAGAAAGTTGGCGACCTCTGCGAGCTATGCGCCTCAGCATCTGCTGACCCCGCTCTGTCATTTTACGTGGCCTACCACTTTGTGGCTGAGTTGCTGTCATTCCCAATCGCTTCCACTTTGTTATAATACCACTGACAGTTGACTGTGGAATATTTAGTAGCGAGGAAATTTCACGACTGGACTTGTTGCACAGGTGGCATCCTATCACAGCACCACGCTGGAATTCACTGAGCTCCTGAGAGCGGCCCATTCTTTCACAAATGTTTGTAGAAGCAGTCTGCATGCCTAGGTGCTTCATTTTATACACCTGTGGCCATGGAAGTGATTGGAACATCTGAATTCAATTATTTGGATGGGTGAGCGAATACTTTTGGCAATATAGTGTATTTGCAAAATGACATTAATGTGATAAAAACAAATGTGATACGAAAAAAGCAATTCCTGAAGCAACCATGGCGCGTTTCTCAAAATTGCACCGGTGGTTTCTACAATCTATTAGGCATACGATGCTTTTGGAAAACAGTGCCCAGTTAATTTTTTATGGCGCTGCTATGATACTTTTGTCTCATGTGTCGACTCCCATGCTTTTCTGGACTTGCACCCAGAAGAGCGAATGCAACACTCTATCAGTTGAGATACCGTGCAACTTGAGTGTGTTTGAAAAGACTTGTAAATGTAGTTGTTTATTTAATGCAAAAGTTAAAATGTATCACCTTACAAATCTTTGATCTATAGACCTTATTCATAGAAGCGCATATTTGATTTCTGACGTGAATGAAAACGAGGCTGTGAGGGAAAGACCTACAGTCTCTTCAATGCATTGCGTAAAGTTGTATGCAGCTCCTAAATCACTAATTTTCCAACTTTAGAGTTTTTCATCTACCAAAATTTCTTAGAATTAAGTTTTTTTTCTTTTCAATGTTTTGTCAGTGGAACGATCCAAAACACTAAACAACACTATAACCCATTAAAGAGTCTATCCCTCACAGCCTCGTTGTCATTCCCGTAAAAATTAAAGATGGCGCTACTGTGAATAAGGTCATTGTTATAGCGCTTGTAGTGTTCATTTCATCAGGAAATTGGTTGTACTGGTGAAACTGGAATAGGTACAATAAGCAACATAAAAATAAATTTGCAAAAATGTAGGAATAGTAACGTGATTGTATGAGACCAGGTTTTGAATAGTATAGATTTGAGGTCTTGCAAAAAAAATGAGTTTGGCGATGAGGGGGATGTGATTTTGACCCTGCATTCGTACTGTAAATGTGTGACCACAGAAGGGCGTCCAAACTGACATCATTAAACACTGCAGCTGAATTTCTCAGTTCCAGCTGGCAGTCTTTTGGTTTAGGAAATAAAAAAGGACAAAACTAAATGGAAGAGGCTGCCACAGACAGACAGTAGACTTTCCCTTTACTTATATTTAACACCTTTCACCAGGCCTACCGAACAAAAACAAGTGGCAATTTTACACCCAAACAAATATTTCTCTATTATAAGAAAATATTCACATCTGTTTCTTGCAAGACACTGATTCACTCGTAAAGAGGAAAATTAAAACATGTCAAGCTTTTTTTAAGAGGTCTCCTGCTGCAGGTTCCTCTACATAGAGATGTAGTGTACTGTGTCTTTAAGGCATTTATTAGGGCGGGTCTAAAACAGTTATTGACACCTGGCTTGACGATGGACTTCCTGTCTTACGGCTCGTTGAAGAGGCTGCAGTGTCCATTTTCATCTGATGTCCAGCCGTAACTTCAATGACACCTGTGGCAACAGGTCCGTCCCATCCACTGACTGTCAGTTGTGGCTATTCCTCTTTGTAGGAGTCCAAAGGCTGATGGGAAAGTCTCTCATAGACAAGACTCACAACACTGCAAGCAAACAGAGAAGGAAACAACAGTTTTAGATTACTGACATAAAAACACTTTTTATGATATAAATTGTCTGTCATCAGATTTTATTTGGTTTCTAATTCAACAACTCTACGCCCACCATCTCTCCACCCCCAAGAATCATCCGCCTGGCATGGTATCAAATTAAAGTAAGCTATGTAATTACAGAGTAACTATCGGGTAGTTGACTTTACATTTACAATGAGGTGCAGTGCCAAGTGGCACACATGGTTGCAGAAGCTTCCTCTGTCTTGCACATGAAACCAGATGGTTTTCAACTATCAAGAACAATAAGATACAGCTAATAACAGTTGGTTTTTGCTCATATCATGCAATAGATTTTCCCTTAAACACATAAGCAAACTTGTATATTAACACATTTAAACAGTACAAGAAAAACACCTTCTGGAATGAGAGCACAGTAGCCAGCTTTTTTTTTTTTTGTTGACAAAAACAATTGTTAAACCTTGTTTGGTTCCACTTTATATTAGGTGTCTTTAACTACTATGTACTAACATTCAAATACATCCAATTCAATGTACTTATCGTGTAACTACACACTGTTCTGCAAAATTCTCACAAGATTCACATTTGCTGCTACTGAGGTTGAGGTATGGGTAGGGTTAAGGTTGGGGGTTTAGGATAAGGGATGTGGTAGTGTTAGGTTTAGTATTAGGGGTAAGGTTAACACAGATGTACTTAAATGCAGCTACTTTAAATGTTAGTACAATGCAACAACACATATGTACATAATAAGTACATTGTATCAAATGCTTAAGTACATAGTAATTAAAGACACCTAATATAAAGTGGGTCCCATTGGTTTTAAGCCAACTGAGTATGAGTAGAGCTTGAGCAGTAAGAAATTGCAGTGCACCTTTAACTGAAGGGATCCAGTAGAACATCTTCAATCACCTTTAAAACAGCCTTATTTCAAAGCTTATGTCACTGCAAGAATGGCCACAATCAGCAACAGTTAGATTTCAGTGCATACTATAATGCCTGTTATGTCAGAAGACACAAGAGAAAGGGTCATTGTCATGCTGCTGGTGGCCATGCCATGTACCAATTTGCCAAACATTTTGGAGTAAGCTGCTGTACTATGAACATTCAAAATGACTACAGAGAAGATTTGTGCAGGCCAGCAGACAAGAATAGCGGCAGAAGCCTCTGCCTGCCAACGGCCTGCATCTTTGTCAGGAAGAAACAGGAAAACATCCCACAAATTATGTTTCTCATTGGCATTAAGCAGTCACACAAGACACTGAAGAACTCTAAAATTACTATTAATAATGTTCACAGTCACTAATGTTAATCTGTTTCAATTATTCTATTTTTTTATTCCTGCAAATATTTAAAATTCGTTTAGACAAATGTTGTCTTTCATTTTTCCATCTTTATATAAACAGTGAAGACTTTTGTTAAATACAGCTGAAATGAAGCAGCTAAAATGATGTAAATTGTCTTTGATCGATTTATTTAGTTAATCAAAATCTTAAGAAAAGTAAAGTGTTCTCATTTTCATAACATAAATTCTATGTAAGCAGAGGGAATGAGAAAATCAACAGAAGGAATGAGAAAATCGACAAATATTTGTTGTCAGATGACTCCCTGGGTGCGTCCCAAACCTCACACTTCTGCACTATTCTACGGCATTTTGTAGTGTAAGTAGTGCGAGTGGTATGTTTACTCTGAAAATGCAGCAAAAAGAAGTGTACTTTAAGTACCCGGATGATGCACTTTTTTAACCGTCAAAACAGAGTGTGGAATGTTCGACACTTAATGCACACAGCGCACACGGCTTGCCGTACATAGCGGAAGGGGCTGCGCTGCTGGTCTGACAAAACAGTTGTAAATAATGAAGAATGTAGCAGCTGGCGAAGCTTCAGTGGAGACAGCACCTTACAAATGTGAGCTGAATGCTTTACCATCACCTCAAGCTGTGTGAATATGTGCGTTGTTTAAGATACAAGTTGAACTGAGGTTGGCTAAGATGCTAAAGCTAGCGGCAATACATCACGTGCATTTGAACCGTCACTTCTGTCAGATGTTAAATGGCAATGCTTCTGTGTTGTAAAAACTTGTTAAATGTTCCATTTGGGACGATACTACACTTTGAAAATTCATACACTACATGGCTGAGTGCATAGTATATTTTGTAAGTTCATAATGTATGGTGTGTCGTTTGGGACAAGGTCTACCCTTGAAAAAAATGTAATTAAAATAATTTCTGGTTGTATTCAAGTCAAAAATATTATTTAACATCACTAATCAGATAGATCAGGTAAAAGAAATAGCTTCTTAAAGTAGTATAATACTTGCCATTTTTTACAGTGTAATGTGATAGTCAGCTCACATTTTACGACCCGGTATTCACAAGCTATTGCAATTAAGTTAAAAAGAAGTGACTTTTTACACAAATTATTTTGATAATAAAATATTTCAATAACCTTAATGGATTTTAAGACACAAAAAAAATAAAAAAATAATAATAATTCAGAAGCCACAAAAATTAGATTGGTAATAACATTTAGCATGAGGCTTTGCTTAGTACCTTCCCTTACATTTCAGTTGTTGCTTGAAAGAGCTATTTCTACCTGATTGAAACTATAAAAACTAATTTTGTCAGTGTAAACTAATGTAGTCAGGTTTAAATAACCTAAAACAAGAAATTGTTGCATTAACTTTACTGAGTTACTTTGAACTAAAATACAATTTCCAATACAGCTCAATAGAGCTAGGTATAGATGCATTCGACGCATGCGCACTACGACTTTCATACTCCACCAGACCTGTAGAGGGCAGTGCAGAGTCGTGTCATCTATAGGAGCTCTGCTCTGAAGTAAACACAAAGAAAAATGTTGCGATGGAAGGCATACTGGGATAGCAACTTCGCATTTTAACCTTAGGAGAGAGCTTAACGGTCAAGTAGAGTGTTGCGACAGTAGTGATAGCAGAAACTAAGTTTTCTTAAACTTCGAGTCAATTGAACCAATTGCTTTGGAAAATTATTTGTTGTTTCGAAGCGCTCAACACCGCACGCTGAGGACATCTGCTGGTCACAGGCATGTAAATGCAATCAGAAGACTTGAGTCAAAAGCAGATACAATGATACAATGTATTGGAAATTATTTACTGCCTTGTATTTGTCAAATATTTTTCATGGTTGTCTACAATATCCTGGAATAAACAGATCTGAATATTTGTAGAATATGTAGACCTTCATATATAAGTTTTTATAATTACTGTTTTATAATTATTTTAAATACCAAACTATTTATTTTATACTGTAAAACAAAAGTTTGTTGTATAAAGTAATTTTACAAATATTTATGCTTTGTCAGATTGTGCAATAAACATTTGAAAGTGAAACGGTATGGTAATAAGTTACACTCAGACAACGTGGGACTCAAACTCACGCATCGAGTGCCTTAGACTAATTGACAAACATGTTACGTAACAGTTTTAGAATGATTTTGGGTGTACTAAATAAAAAATAAGAAAGTGAAAGCGCATTATCATGTACAATAGTAGAAAACTGTTTCGAAACAGTATGACGTAACAAAGTCTCGTTTGCTGAATTCACGTGACTTTTTGATACGTGCTCTGAAGCATTGGTTTGAAACAAATGTTTCGTAAGGTTTCGAAGCTTCCTGAAGCTTGTTTTGAAAGTGCCCATCACTACATGACAGTAAGGGCACTTACACACTAGAGAAAGCCCCAAAGGAGCGTTGAATGCATGGGACTGTGAAAGGTCCATTTGAAATAGCGTGCACAATATAGGGTAGAGGTAGTCACGGATGGAGGTGGCTATTTAAAATATATCTTTTTGACAATGTACCAGTAAACACTGAAACTCTTCTCCAGGCACTCTCTCCACAACTACTATCTTTTTAGCCTGACAGAGAAAGATAATAGAGGACAGGGAATTAATACACCATATGTTTGTGTTTGTCCGCTATGTTTTTTGATTTCACAGTGCAGCTAGTCCCGCCTCTCCGAGATTCTCATTGGTCAACGAATGCCTATACCAGAGTGTGTTGCAGCAAAAGTTGAAATGTTCACAACTTTTAGTAACATGACGGAGTATCACTATCAGAAACCCTTGCGTTTTCCCTGTCCTGTCAGGATCCTGCCACTTCTGTTGACTTTGTTTATAGTTTTTGTGGCTGGATCCTGACACTCATTTGTGTCTCCCTTGTTGAGTGCACATGGATTTGTTGGTTTTTCTTTGCCATGTGCACTTGTGTCAATTCAGTCTAGAGAGAAACCCCACCCCCTCATTTGTCTTGCTATCAGTTTATCAGTTACACCTGCCTTCCCTTGTTACCCTCCTTATTTGCTTCCCTATTTATTTCCCCTGTTGTGCTCTGTCCTGTGCTGGTTTATTCCTCTTGTCTTGTTTCCTGGTTGGTGGTACTAGTTTGGTTTCTTCTCTCAGTGTTTCCCTCTTAAGGGTAATTTCATTCCTCTGCTGTGTTTGGTTAAGACTAGGCCTTTTGTGTTAGATACCCAGTTTTTGTGTTTTATTTTCTCCCTTGTAAAGGTTTTTTTGTTTATATGACTGTCTGCATCTGGGTTCATTCACATATCGTGACATGTCTGTCCTTCTGATGCACCATCCCCTTTGAAATCAATGCATTCGTAGCTTTCTCTGATGCAGCATTCACTCTAGTGTGTAGGCACCCTTAGTCCCATTTGCAGATACCATACAAATGAATGGGGAGAGCTTGTTTTCAACCTTCCTGTTGCAGCCTACAGAAGAAAAGTGTTCAATGGGTGCATGAACTTACATTAAAGTGAAAATGTGATTTGACCTGAATAAATAAATTAACTTACATTCAGGTCAAATCACATTTTCACCTTAAGAAATTAACTTACATTAAAGTGAAAATGTGATTCGAGCTTCGAAGACATATCAGGTTATACATCAAATTTCAAATGTGATTTTACAGGGCAAATCAAGTTATATCTACTGAAAGTTATACCTTAGTTAAATTCAGTTATATTCAGTATCTGAAACACTGTCTTTAATTCCACAAAACCAGTTAATTTAGATGTTACCACATGAAGTACATTTTCTAAGGTGAACTGACAAAATGTTTTTTGTTTTTTTTTTCAGTGTAGATTTTTTGGAGTAGTGTTCTTTTGAGTATTGTAATTTTGGGTGTGATGGGTTAATTTCCACCAAAGACAGTCTAAATGTTTAATCTTCTTGAAGTGCCTGGGTTGTTTTTTTCTCTCCTCATAATTCTCTTGCCGTTGGATTTCTAATAAACACTAAAGTAATAAACAAACACTGATAAACACTGGCACGCTGTTGAGCTGGCAAGACTTCAAATGCGTCAGATCTGTTTCTATGCTGAAAAAAGCCAAACACATAAAAACAGCCAATCATTTGGTCTAATCAAACCAGAATATTATGCGTCGACTTGTGCCCCTGGAAACAAGCTTACCATTCACAACCCCTGACTAACATACACATTCTGCTCCCTTTCTTTCTCTCTTTCTCTTTGCTGCTTTCCTTTTTCCTCTCTCTTGGCTACCAAACGACATTCATATTTTCCTGGCACAGGAGAGGTCAAAACATGACTGAATAAGGAATTCTCCAGTAATTGAGGCCAATTTTCCTTTTTCTGAGACATTTCATTCCGTAGCTAATTCTAGCCTACCTGAATAAAGTGTTTTTTTATGTTGTTAACAGTGATCCAAAAGCAACCCCAAATCATATGAACTCTGGCAAATTTGAAGTAGTACTACTCAGATGTGCTGTACAGTCAGGAAGATGGTTATCAATGACATTAAAGGTCACGGTAAGAGAGAGAACAAATAATGATTTGAAAAGAATAATGATTAGGGTACAACTTGTCTAAAGGTAAAAGGCACTTTTGATTTTATTTTCTCTCAAAACATTAAATATCAACAAAAACTACCAAAGCACTTTCCTATAGTCACTACACAAAATATGTATTGTTTAAAAGCTTAGAAGCTGTACTTTACAATGCATGTAGGCACTATGACCAAAACTGAAAAGTGAGTAATAGCTAAGTACATGCCTTTTTACATACATGTTACATGTATGTTTGTATGTGTTGCTTATAAGCCGCATTTTCATACATAAATTCATGAAAAATAAACAGAACATAAAACATCACATCCCATTACTTAGAGGAGGGGATTTCCATTAAAAAATCCCACACACAAAGTAATCGGATGTATAGATCATTAGATAATACACACGAAGCTCAATGTGCACACAGCACATGTGATATCTGGCAAAAACACGTTAGCTTTCTTGGATCAGATGACATCATTGGAAATAATGTAGTATGTTGTCCAGCATCATGGAATGCTAAACCAAATGTATTAAGATTCAGTTCGCTGCAACCAGAGGTGGAAGTCATCCAAATATGGGCAGAGATTATTGTTCCCTCTAATTAAATATGGTCACAAGGAGATGGCGCCAAGTACATGACACAGACTCAACAATGGCTCAAATGACACAGAATGGAACTGAATGAGATCTTAAATTAGTTTTTATGTACAATTATTATGTTTTATTTGTTTGGAGTGGCTTTTGGACAATTGCAGACATTTTTGGACACTAGGATAAATAATTTTTGTAATGCTATACCTTTGATTGCTTTGTCATATCAACACACAATTTTTCTCAGTTACAGCTGACATGATTGAGAACAAAACAAAAACGTTTTTGGAGTTTTGGTGCTACCTTATTTACACCCTGAGATATATAATGTCAGATAATAAAAATAAGAAAAAAAGCAAATTTTTGGCTCCAGTTTTATTGTGATTTTTCAGCAGTTTCTTAGGTTGAGAGTCTCATAATTTATCATAATATATATTATTAAAAAATTTGAAAAGTTTCTTTGAAATGATACCAAACAATTGACCCTCTTTGTTGTTGTTGTTGTTTTTGTAGAGTTATAAGCCTTTAAATTTGGTCATGCCAGTGAAACAGGAAATCTTTAAAAATACCTTCAGAGCTTCAATAACTGTCAAATAAGTGAAAGGATAGTATTTGAGGTAAAAAGTCCCATTTGTGCAGAGGTTAAAGGCCCCCATAAAACAAACTGTTTTTTTTTTAAGTGGGGGGAATAGATTTGTTATGAATAGTTTTCAAAGTGAGCTCACATTAACCAATCCAATCACAATGTAGATACATTTGCTTATAGAATACTTGATGTTATGAAATGCCAAATGTAATTGAAATTAACATGATAAGCAACAATAAGCATTATTTTAAGTTGCTACTCAAAAAAGGCTTTTTATTGTCTCAAAAGTATTTGCAAATCTCCTATAACTATTACCCCTATATCTACACTAAAGTATATCACTATAACCCTCATGTGCCCTCTCCCCATCACCTTTTTTAAACTGAATTTTACTCAAAACAAATTTTGTTATTATTTCTTTTCACATAAATAATTTTGCTCCATCAATATTTAATAAAAATAATCTTGATACACTGTGCGACCAGAAACAGCAAATTAGCTTTTTTACAATAATGACTTTTCACACATCACATCCTTCACTAAAATGAAATAAATTTATCTAATTTTTATCTAGAACATTGTAACAATAACTATTATTAACACAAATTAGTAAAAGAAAGGAGTATCACATTTCTAGAGAGACCTGTAGCTAAGAGCTGCATGTAGAATGAGGTTTTTCCACCAAAAATACTTTATTCCAAATATTCACAACAAGAGCATCATACAGAGCCAGACAATACAAAATGCCCACAGCAAACATCCATATCATTTATCATTGCTGATCTATCCTGAGCAATATATCTCTCTTTGGCTTGTTCGAATGCCTACGGTACATAGATGCTGCTGCTGCTGCTGTTGTTTTTTTCTGTCTTTCTCTCTCTTCTTATCCCTCTTTCCCTGTCTCTTGGCTGCCGTCCCTGTAGCCGGCAGAGCATGTTAGTATGTGACAGAGTGTAGCGCTGGCACCCTCGGCATGCTGATTTAAGGGGGGGTTGCACAATAGAGGCACATGTGCCTGATGTGCCTCTGAGTCATCTGACTCTATGACAGACCGTCAGTGTGAATTAGCAGCATCGCGCTCGAGGGGGCGGGGGCTATGAAACATCATTAAAGCAAAGACGTCCTCCGCCCCCTCAAAACAAGGCACAAATACAACCACACGCAACTGACGCATCTACACAGAATGTTTCTTCTATACAGAATGCTTCTTAACAAGAGCACAGGAGTGAGAATCCATCACTGATGACGTCAGTGGTACATCAGGGTTTTTTTTTTTTTTTTGAGACACTAAGACTGCAACACAAGATGCTATGCTCTGTCAAACAATTATTGATTTTTAATCAGAGGAAGTTTCATGTCTTCTTTATGGACAGTATTTACAATTACAGATCATTTTCTTGACTTATATCCATCCCAGGTATCACTTATTCTTGCTAATTTTGAATGAAGAAGCTTGACTTGACAACAGATAATACATTGGTTCACACTGTCACGTAAAATACGACATGTAAGGTTGTTCCCCTATGAACTTACACTGTAGAACCAGTGATGCGACACAGGACTTTGTGTTAAGCTCTTAAAACCTTTCCACTAATTCAGTTGCCCAGTGAAGCATGACCTTGAATATTAGTGTGCATTTTACAGGCTAAAAATGAGACTGAAGTACACATACACCTGTCATGTCAAACACACACTGACTTGCTGCTTTACATTTAAAAATAGGCAAAACAATAATTTAGTTGAACAATCAAAGACATCAGAAAAGAGGTAATGGATACATTATTATGAAAGGTTAATCAGAGTCAGGACCACAAACACAAATAGCTCTCAATTCAAGAATGCCATATTGTATGACAACTAAAGCACAAACCAAAGTGAATAAATGTAGCTGTTATAACTGGTTATCTGATACTGTTCCCTTCTGCCAGCCATGTTATTTCAGGGAAAAAAAACAGCACATTACCCAAATGGATGGGCAACCAATTTTGTGACACTGCATGGACGTTTTGGCTTACACAGGGTACAGGGTTTTTAAACTCCATTTTTAGGCGATGCTTCTGGCAGTGTTAACAAACACATTCTTGTAGCAGCATGGTGACTAAAAAGGGCAACGTTTGAAATGACATTAGAAAAGCCTTAGTGGTGTTGCTCTGAGGCAGTGTTATTAATAGATTTAAATTAGGAGACTAATAAAAATGGATAAAGTCTAACTGATTTAATTGTACACTCTCCCTCAAGCATTGAAATGATAAAATGTACAAACAGATGTGTGCATGAAATTAACATAAACACTTGAGAGTTATGTGTCCAAATAAGGACATCACTGTCTGACTAGTTTCTCCGTAAAATTATGTTTCAATTGAAACATCAAGCTTCAGTTATTTCAGTACTCTCTCTTGGCACTGGACTCAAGTTATATTACCTGAATATAAATTTCAAAACAGAATTAGACTGTTTTAATTTAGTATACATACTTGTAACCTGCTATGTGGTTTGCATTCACCTTAATGTTGTTGTTTTTGTGGGTTGGGAATATTCTATTTGGAAACATCTTATGTAGCCATCTGTGAATGAGAATAGCACATGAGAGCTTTTTTTATTTTTATTTTTATGCTTAAAAACTGTTCAATGTCCAAGTAAATTTTCCATATTCCAAGTGAAAACTAATTTGCCCAGATCAAAGTACATATATTTTGCCAACACATTTTTGTCAAAAACATGTCAATTGTTTAGATAAAATATAAGTCTACTTGTTGAGACTTTTTTTTTCTCAAAATAATGATTGTGGGGTAAACTGAGCCAGGTGCTTGTAAGTATGGCCACTTACCTCCTACATTATTTTAATCCTCTGTTTATATACAACAGTCAGCCATAATCGCAAAATAAATTCCGACAGGAAGACTGTAGATAAACCCCAGATGATACCGCTTATTACATGGCTGCTTACCAAACAAATGATTAAATAGACATTAAATAATGATCTGAGTTGAAATGACATTTATATTTGATAAGAAAGATACTGCCGAGTCCACGGAGTCTCCAGAAACAGCTGAATGTTTGTCGGAATTCTGTTAGTGTTCTGCTCATTACTGCTCATTATCCCGCTTATTCCGCAACTTCTTGCCAAATAAGTAAATAAATGGACATTAAATATTGAAATTCTTGTTATTAGCTTATGTGTAGAGATCAGGGAGTGATCCGATAAATAGGAAAGATGACTTGCAATGCCCGGATGACCGAAGAAATATCACTTTATCCTCGGATGTATGGTCATTATTCAGAAACATCAGACAGCTAGATGGCGCAATTGGACAGAATTAAGTATTCCAGAGAGCCATGTAATAAAAATATATATTTGATGTATTTGTTTTATCTGTCTTATTACTCCTTGCGTAGAGGACAACTTGATGGGTACATATGATGAGGAATCAAATTTTCCTTGCTCTTTTGAGGTAAAAGAGCTTGATATACTACGAAAACATACCTTGACTTATAAAACTTAAAACCCCAGTACAAAAAATGCATTTATTAAAGCTAAGCTGCAAAAACGACTTGCTCTGTACATCAGCAGTTTTGTTACACCACAGATAAAAACGGCAACACATGACCGGCCAAATTAACACTCAATGACACCGATTAGGAGATCAGAAACTTGACCCGTCCAGTCACTGTGAGGTAATATGGAGAAAGCAGAATAGACACCATTATTCCTACAAACCAGAAGAACTCAACTGTGCTGTTCCTGGATGTGTGTAGCACCTGTTGCTCTGTGTATCTTTCTGAAGAGTCCAAACATTTAGACAAATCAGCTGAACCTTACTTTAAACAAGGTCTCAATTTGTTTCAGTCTACAGTATGTTAGCAGTGGCATGGATTTTTAGTGATCCAGTAACAATGTAATGGAGACTTTACAAAGAGGCTGCCATTAAAGGATAGGAGATTTAAACATTTTATTAGACATAAGAGCAAACCTGCAGCCAGTGAATGAGCACTGTGATTGATGCTGTTGTTCATTTCACATGCAAAATGGGTGGACATTTAATCCTAAATGCCAGAGCGAGGGTGGAAAATGGTCATCAAAAACTAAAAGATGACTCGTTTCACCTAAAAAAAAAAAAGAAAAAAAGACTGTACTAGCATTGCAAGTGGACCTCAGTGTCGTGTATTTTGTTGATTCATGTCTTTTATTTTGAAAAGTTTAGTTCCTGTTCCCTTGTCATGTGATTTCATTGGTTTATGTTCCCCCATGTCCATGTATTTAAGCCCTCATGTTCACCATTGTCCATTGTCAAGTATTGAATGTGAATGTTGATGTAAGGTTGGTTCAAGTCAAGTCTCACTTATAGTCAAGTCATGTTATGTCAAGTCCATGTTTTGTTCACGTTTTTTAGTTAGGGTTTTTGGATTACTGCACTTTGTAAATAAACTGCACTTGGGTTCTCTCAACACTTCGTTATTGTCATCATCATTGCCAGCAGACAGCGTTACAGAATACTTGACCGAACTATGAACTCAGCAGTTCGACTCATACAGCTACATCAGGGGAATCGTCCCCTGGAGGAGTACGTAGAGGACTTTTGCGCTCTGGCAAGCCAGGTGGATTTTAATGTGGTCGCCCTCAAGGACATTTTTAGGGTGGGGTTAAGTGAGCTGATCTCCTCCTTGATGCCTGGTGGTCGTAGTTCCCTCAGCCTGGCTCAATATATCGACCTCGCCCTACAGATCATTGGTTCCACGTTCACTGTGGGGGAGGCGGATGCCGAGCCAGAGTTCCACGATATGGCCACCACCGAGCCAGAGTTCCACGACATGGCCGCCGCTGAGCCAGAGTTCCACGACATGGCCACCGCCGAGCCAGAGTTCCACGTCATGGCCGCCAAACCAGAGTTCCTAGTCATGGTCGCTGAGCTAGCGCCATCTTTTGCCCCGAATCATCACCTCGACGCCGACATCATGTCACGTCACCGCAACGCCTCAGCCTGCTCCATGCCACATCACCGCAACGCCTCAGCCTGCTCCATGCCACGTCACCGCAATGCCTCAGCCTGCTCCATGCCACGTCACAGCAACGCCTCAGCCTGCTCCACGCCACGTCACAGCAACACCTCAGCCTGCTCCACGCTTCGTCACAGCCACACCTGAGCAGTTGGACCTGGAGATGGTTCCCACCCTTATTCCCACCCTTAGTTCTCTTGAGCAGGCAAGGGGAACTTTCGGCCCTCCGACACCGCCTGGACCCTCCGAGCCCTGGACTTTGCCTTGGCCTGTCGTTCCCTCGAAATTCTCTTGGCTCCACTGCGGTCCTTCAGACTGTCGGCTTTGCCGGTGTCCCTCGTCCCTCTGGCTCCTCCTTGGTCTGTCGGTCACCTGGCTCCGCTTTGGCTCTCCGATCCTTTGGCTGCGCCTCGTCCCTCCGATCTGTCAGCTCCACTGGGGACCTCCTTCCCTACGGCTCCACCTTGGTCCTCAGTCCCACTGGCTCCACCTCAGTCTTCCGATCCCCCAGCTCCGCCTTGCACCTCTGAGCCTCCAGTACCGCCTTGGTCCTCCCTGCCATCGGCTCCACCCTGGCCCTTCGAGTCTTCGGCTACTCTCCAGGCACCAAATTCCATAGCTTCACCCCTCGAGCCTCTCACGGCTCTGCCTTCCATGGCTCCACCCCTCGAGCCTCTCATGGCTCCACACCCCACGGACTCTGCCCTGGTCACATGCCCCACGCCTCAAGACACCCCCCCCCCAGCTCCATAAAGAACTTTGAATTTATGTCATGTTTTACGTGTTTTGTTTATGTGTTGGGGCGTCGGGAGCCGCCCCTTAGTGGGGGGGATATGTCATGTCTATTTTGTTGATTCATGTCTTTTATTTTGAAAAGTTTAGTTCCTGTTCCCTTGTCATGTGATTTCATGTTTTCCCTCCATGTTCATGTGTCATGTTTTCATTGGTTTATTGTTTAATTAGCTTGTTATCAGTTCTGTTTGTTCACTGGTTTATGTTCCCCCATGTCCATGTATTTAAGTCCTCATGTTCACCATTGTCGTTTGTCAAATATTGAATGTAACTTTGTAGTCAAGCCATAGTCAAGTCCATGTTCATGGTTTATGTTTCACATTAGTAGTTAGGGTTATTGGTTATCACATTTGTAAATAAACTGCACTTGGGTTCTTCATCTTCACGTCATCGTCTTTGTCATCATCATTGCCAGCAGCCAGCACGTTACACTCAGGGACAATACAAATTAAAAAAATGATGTATGATATGAACTGGCACATCTTACCCCACTCTCTCTTACTTGCATTAGAGGTCATGCGATCATATGATTGATATCCACCAAGACAGGGCCAGTAGTGACTGCATTTGTAGACTTGTGTCAGTGGCAACATTCTTTCACAAAGTTTATCGCGTGTCTGAAAGAAAAATCAATGAAAGTCATCGGTCCTGGATGATCTATGACACAGCTATTGCATGGTATATAATAATTACCAGTGAATCCATAACATTATGATACCTCTTTATTTGTGAAAATGTCTATATAACCAAAGTCTTAAATATGAAGTGTTTTGATGTACACCTCTTTATGTCTGTGATTTAGTCGGATGCCAATATGTCTCATAATTCAGAGCCACAAGTGATCAAAGGAGGGACATAAGTGTGCCATTTGCAATGCTGCTTCTCTTCACCTGAGAGGAGATTTATTGTTTGCTTTCAGCCTCATCAATCAAACAGACATATCTGAAACAGAAATGATATCAGCAGTCATCCCTGTGCCAGTTTTCATACGCAAGATTTATGCTGCCAATGACCTTCATCCCTATTAGAGGGAGACAGATCTAATGCCTCAGACGGCCTTTCCCCAATGTCAATTATGTCTTGCTGTACAGCAATGAGAAACTCGTCTGGTCTTCAAGCATGGAGGTACAATGTAAGACTATGGAAGACATACGATGTCACAGACCTTGTACTTCTGCAGACACCTTGAACAGAGCAGTTGAACAGAACAGACAATACCATAGAAGCCCTACTCTGTCTGATATTTTTTAACTGTTTATGTTTTTCCCATATGTAGAGAGATTACATTTTAACTTTAAAAGTCCAATTAATGCTATATATGGGAAATCTTCGATACTTGCCATTTTGTGGATATTTTTCTTAAAATCCTTCAATAGACAAACGGCAAGAACCATCCTCCAACTGCATCCAGAAGTAATTTACTGAGAAGCACGATGGCAATTTAGTCAGATTTAAACTCTCCAGTTCATAGGTCATACTGTCAGGGATCAACCCTGTGGCCTTGTGATAGTGGTGCAGATCCATTACGCTCCCACTGCCTCAAAGTTTGAACAGGAAATTTTGAATATAAAATGTATTATATTTATTAGATATATTCAGTTGCTTCACTTTTTTTACTGGCACAAAAAGCCCACTCGGCTGTGCCCTAGTAAAACTTTTAATGATAAATCCTAATCATGCTTACAGGGATTTAATGTGAAGAAAAAGTTAAAAAATAAAGTTTTAAAGTGTTCTCGAAAACAGACTGAGAAAGAGACATACGTAAGTAAGAATTTGGAGAGATTTCAAGTGTGGTACAGTGAAATAATTCAAATGACATTGTTCATTTGATCCTGTGACTAGATCGCAAGACAACTCTTTTTCATTTTGTGAGAGAAGAATAAAAATAAATAAATAAAAAAAAACCTTAACACAGCTTGGTAAAAGAGCTCTTGGCATAGACATTTTTTTTTATGTCACATTAAAAATGCCAAGCATTACAATATTTTACTGAACAATGGCATGGTAATTTACCCAAAAATGTAAAAAATCTCTCATCATCCCAGATGTGCATGATTTTCTTTCTTCTGCTGAACACAAACAAAGATTTTTAGAAGAATATTTCAGCTCTGTAGGTCCTCACAATGCAAGTGAATGGGTACCAACATTTTGAAGCTCCAAAAGCAGATAAAGGCAGCATAAACGTAATCTATATGACTACAGTGGTTAAATCTATATCTTCAGAAGCGATATGATAGGTGTGGGTTAGAAAAGGATCAATATTTAAGCCCTTTTTTATTATCAGTCTCCACTTTCACTTTCACATTCTTTCACACTTTGAAAGTGAAAGTGGATATTTATGAGCATTTAAAGAGATAGTTCACCCAAAAAATAAATTCAGTAATTATTTGTACTGTACATCATCATGACCGACCGTGCGCATTCATGAGAGTTCAAGAGAGCAGCGGTTCAGACAGCCCCTGCTGGTGAGATGGGGTGTTCAAGCAAGAACTCGCTTTGTTTTGTTATAACCAGAACACCACACAGATATTAACATGAGACAACACAACACAGCTGCACACAAACTGAGAGACGAGTTTGCAAAACATATCTGAAAAGTTTAAAGTCAAATTGGAGACGTATTTCTATGCCCAGCCATATTTGTATGAACCGGAGTGTTCTGAAATCAAATTGAGAGAGATTGAAAACACACACATACACACTCAGAAACTACAGTCAGTCAGAGAGTACAGGAGACCACAGTGTTTTAGAGGTTTCGTTTACCCAAAGTGAACCGAAAGAATCTAGAAAGTCGGAGGAAGCCAGTATGTCTGTCACGTCTTCTTCATTTTGAACTGGTGTGTGTGTGTGTGTGTGTGTGTGTGACAAAACTACTACTGAAGATAGCAAGACCTCAGCAAAACAGTTGGTAGGTGTGGCACCCTGAGCCAAAACCAAGTTGATTTTAACTGGCTAGTGAGATGCTGGCTTCAATAAAGTGGTCGACTGATATATCGCTGAGGCAGATAAATTAACCAATATTCTGAATTTTTTAAATATATGTAGATACATTTTCGATTAGTTTCCCAAGCCTCGAGGGCACCGAGAATCGCCTGCTTACATGTGAAGGAGCCGTCTGAGTCATGTAAATGACCAATCACAGATTTTTTCATGTTACGTGCCATAGTTTTACCATAATAAAAGATCGCTGTACAATAATCGTCTCATTTTCTGTCCTGCGTATCAGACAGATGTGCAGGAGCTCATGACGTTTAAAGTGCTCGAATGTTTCATTCTCTCTCTTTCTGCTCTCGCCCCATCTCTTTCCTCTCAAGAGTTCCCAGTAACTTTTAACTGTCTTGTCTAATCATATAAAGGCAAATATGAATAAAACTTCTATCATATACCATCTGCAAATATGCAGATACCTTGTTTAAACAGATGTATCTCACGTACCTCACAAAACTTGAGTTAATCCAATGTTGTCTTTAAGCATGTTTGCAATGTTCTTCCTCTGAAGTGCGTATTCTAACAGCCTGGATCAAAACTCTGTTCCTCTGACTAACGAATGTTGCATGATGGTCAGTCGTGGCACTCCAAGTAGGCGATCCAGGCTGAGTAAACTGAAAGCTGTCAGGAGATTGCTGCTCTCTGGGTCCGCACTAGCGCATGAGAACAACTTCAAAGTTGTTTCATGTGCGCTAAAAGTAAATGTCAGATTCACTAGGGATAGGCATTTTGTTCATTTTGTCTACTCGAGCAATCGAAGTGTGTGTGTGGGGGGTGGGCACATAGACATGTACATACTGTATATATACAGACAGACATCTTTGTCTGATGCATTGCATCTCACATATTCATTAATATAGGCTATATAGTCCAGTGCTCGAATTGAGGGGGGGCTGGGGGGATCCGGGACCCCCCATAAGAAGTAAAAAATAGACTTAGGGGGGTCCCCAATATATTTACATTTTAGTAAAAATAATAATGACAAATCTGATTAAATTAATGCAGTGGATACGGTAAATTTCGTGAATTAATTATTTACAATAATTTATATTAAGTTTGTTTATAGGCTAGTTGTCATGTCTCTTTAAAATGTAAACACCCCGCCCCACATCTAAAGACCGCTAAGCGCATGACATCGTTGACATGACTGCTTGCTTGGCACCGCTCCAGTGAAGCTAACTTTAGCTAAAAAATGGAGAATAATAAACCGGGAAGAGAAAGCTTCTTACTGACTTTTTTGAGGGGTAATTTTCTCTCTCTCTACATCTTTCTACTACGTCTATCCACTCCATGTCGGGGCTTTTGTATTCCTTGCATAAATTGGAAACATTTAGGCTTACTAATTTTTCATTATTAATAGGCCTGGTTCTACAGGGGTGCTAGAGATCGTGATGAAGATGAGTGACAGCTTTTTAGTGATCATAAAGGGAGCGCTCGTTGTGCACTTTCTATGCTATATATAATCCATTCAGAATTTGTATAAAACCTTTTTGGATGCTGCTAAGAGGAGGACCAACGGCCATGTACATGCTGCAAAGTTTCGGGAATTACATCCGCATGTGGGATTCACTCTTGAAATAGCAATGATTGACATATTGATAACCATAGCATTTGTTTGAGTCTGGAAGCCATCTGATTATTTTCAACTTTTTTTGAGACATTTCAATGTATTTTGAAGTCACATGCTTTTACGGGTCTTCAAGTGCCTTATATGTAGTACCCTGGTATATTTGCCATAGTTGCACTTTTGGGTCTGCTGCTTTGTCACCCTCTAAATCCAGTATTACTTGGAGTAAGCCATTTAAAAGAAGAATATTAGCTTATCTCTCTTTGTTATATAACATTGGACTGAATATTTATATATTTTTTTATTCTTTCTCAACACAAAAGCCTGTTCTTTTATGTAAGTCTGTTTTTAATAAACAGTATATAGTTATGCATATTATGATCAAATAAATATATTGTATATTTTGTATAAATTGTATATTGCGAGGGACCCACCATAAAACTGATGTAGTCTGTTCCAAAAAGTACAAAAAATGGCATAATCAAAATTCAATGCCTCATATTTTGTCTTTATGTAAAGACTCACTGACCAACTCAATGAAAGAATGCTCAGAAAGTGCATCTTTCTTACCGTAATTATCTCAATAAGCACGCACAACTGTTTTTGTCGCAGCTGGCTGAACCGTGTATTTACGAACCGCTCTTGGCTTAACCAGAGATGCTATAACTACAGTGTTTTTAATACACCGTGTTAAGTTGAAAATAGTTTTGAAAACCCTGCGTTCTGTTCTATTCAGCTGCTTCATCTAGCAGTTTGAAGGGAAAAACTCATCCGGTATGTGTGTGGGCAGGTTTAAGTGGTTTAAAAGGACTTTTTTTTTAGATTACAAACTGGTAATTACAAGGGTATTATGCTATAAATGTGGTTTATGAGGACATTTCTAGTGTCCTCATAATTCAAATCGCTTAAAAAAAAACCATACTAAACGATGTTTTATTGAAAATGTAAAAATGCAGAATGTTTTTTGTGAGGGTGAGGTTTAGAGGATAGAATCTATAGTTCATACAGTATAAAAATCATGTCTATGGAGAGTCCTCATAATGATAGCTGCACCAACATGTGTGTGTGTGTGTGTGTGTGTGTATGTGTGTGTGTATGTATGTGTTGAGCGCTGTTTCTGCTCAGGACAGAAGGTCACGGTGCACTGTATTGGAGCTTATTGCTATGATGATTCAGACCACATGGTACCGCCAGAAATCATGACAATCGAATTCAAAATTCAAAATAAGATGCCTCTTTGACACATTTGTGTATAATTGTCACAAAATTTTGGATTTAGTGAAAAGTCACGTCAGGCATGATCATTACCGATCGTCGTTTTTATGATCGATCATTGCTGTCACTTCCGAGTTCTCGAGTACTCAAGTACTCGTTTCCATCCCTAATATTCACTGTGCACTGAACAGTATGTACAAGTTGTTTGATTCGGTCTTTTGTGGGAAAATGAGATTGCTAATGTGCACATGTCATCCGTGGGAGCTGGACTACTGTGTGCACTGTTGTTATTTCCTTCTTCCTAATATATTAACAATATTAACAATTATAACAATATAGTAACAATTTAACACACTTTATGTGCAAATAAATCAATAAAATTGGATGACTAAATAGAAACCAGAAGAAACATCTACCATTTTTAAAACACATTTATTTATTTTTTTTAAGATTTTTTACTTTTTTTTTTACAAAGTTGTGTGAAATTTTTAGAAAATATGCTAAATAAAAGTGAATATATATATATATATACACTACCGGTCAAAAGTTTTGAAACACTTGACTGAAATGTTTCACATGATCTTAAAAATCTTTTGATCTGAAGGTGTATGCTTAAATGTTTGGAGTTAGTTTTGTAGACAAAAATATAATTGTGCCACCATATTAATTTATTTCATTACAAAACTAAAATTTAATTAAAAAAAAAAAGTTTTTGAAATTGATGACTTAATAATAAAGAAAAGCAGCCAATAAGTGCCCAACATAGATGGGAACTCCTTCAATACTGTTTAGAAAGCATTCCAGGGTGATACCTCAAGAAGTTGGTTGAGAAAATGTCAAGAGTACATGTCTGCAAATTCTACGCAAAGGGTGACTCCTTTGAAGATGCTAAAATATAACACAGTTTTGATTTATTTAGGATTTTGTTTAGTCACAACATAATTCCAATAGATCCATTTATGTTATTCCATAGTTTTGATGACTTTACTATTATTCTAAAATGTGAAGGAAAACAATTTATAATAAAGAATAAGTGTTTCAAAACTTTTGGCCGGTAGTGTATATATATATATATTTAGCAATTTTATGTATATGTTTTTTATTATATTAAATTGTGTGATACATCTGTATTTTATTGGCCTATCAGCCACCCTGCTCTCCATATATCACCATCGGAATTAAAAAACTTGTTTGATCGCTACTTCAGTATACTGTTATAAGAAAGATTTTGGATCAGTAAAGTTCACAGCAGATGGGGCTACCCGGCGCAATGCCACAAATAGAAACCAAGCGATCAGCAGAATGTCCTGTCGCTCGTCACGACTAATTAACATAGAAAAGATTCGCAGGTAAAAAATTGCCAGGATTTTACAAGATTTAACAATAATTTCTTTCAATAAAATACTGTTTTCAATGTTTGTACTGTAAAATCAATGCAGGCTAGGTCATTTTCTGTCACAACACAACAAATTCTGTGAAAAAAGACATTTGATAGTGCACTGCATTATGGGAAAATTCTTGAAGTGATAGGACCTTATATTATTTATTTCTAATTAAATTTCTCCCAGTTGGTGAAATTGAGTTTAAGAACACAATTTATTGTACTGTGATGTATGAAGAAAATATTCAATTTAGTGGTTGACTTTATGTCGGCCCATGATGTATATAAACTACATCATATGATACATTTGAAAGTAATGAAATATTATTATTTTAAATGAACAATGAGGAAGGGATGTTTGCAAAGCTAGGTTATAATATTGTTGGTTTTATCACCCATTAACTTTTTATCATGAGTTGTCAATCAAGCACACAAGATATCAACACTCAGCATACAACATACACTTAACAAACAATAACCTAGTTTCCATGCACTTTTCGTGCTGTTTTGTTATCGACAAAGTGAAAATGCGTAAAAAAAAAAATTTGTTGCAAAATTTACCATCTTCTGCTTGTTTCCATTCAAATGGCCTTTTATCGATAAAAATGGTGTGTGTGACGACTTTATGCTTAAAGAAAAACTCTTTGTCGCATAAGTTTTGGTTTATCGCAAAAGAAATCTGCACTTAAGCCGTTTCCATACAGAAATGTGTGTATATTGCTAATTGTGTACCCCTTGCCTTCCAGATGTCCCTAATTTTTTTCCCCCAAAGTCTTTGTGAAATGGGAAGAGTATTAAGACAATTCATTGAAATTAGCCAACTTACTATAATTTTAATTTCACAAATAAATGCAATCAGAAGAGGAGGAATTCCAATCAAACGGGAGCAGTTGCCCTTCTGATAGGACTGTAATATTGGTCCTGATGTTGTGCCTATAGCAGGTTGACACCGGTTCCGACCAGAAAGGGAATCATCATGGCCCTGTTCAAGCTGGCAACCTGCACCAAGTAGTGGGGGAAACTTTCAGTCTTAGTATAAGGACCATCCATTGATGTGTATACACCGATCAGCCACAACATTTAACCACCTGCCTAATATTGTGTACGTCCTCTTGTGCCGCCTAAACAGCGCCAACCCGCATCTCAGAATAGCATTCTGAGATGCTAATCTTCTCATCACAATTGTACAGAGCGGTTATCTGAGTTACCGTAGACTTTGTCAGTTCGAAACAGTCTGGCCATTCTCTGTTGGCCTGTCTCATCAACAAGGCATTTCCGTTCACAGAACTGCCACTGGATGTTTTTTTTGTTTGTTTGTTTTGGCACCATTCGGAGTAAATTCTAGAGACTGTTGTGCATGAAAATCCCAGAAGATCAGCAGTTACAGGAATACTCAAACCAGCCCGTCTGGCACCAACAATCATGCCACAGTCCAAATCACTGAGATCACATTTTTTCCCCATTCTGATGGTTGATGTGAACATTACCTGAAGCTCCTGACCCATATCTGCATGATTTTATGCACTGCACTGCTGACACTCGATTGGCTGATTAGATAATAGCATGGATGATTGTTGGTGCCAGACGGGCTGGTTTGAGTATTTCTGTAACTGCTGATCTCCTGGCATTTTCACACATAATAGTCTCTAAAATTTACGAATGGTGCCAGAAACAAAAAACATTCAGTGAGTGACAGTTCTGCGGATGGAAATGCCTTGTTGATGAGAGAGGTTAACAGAGAAAGGCCAGACTGGTCCGAACTGACAAAGTCTACGGTAACTCAGATAACCACGCTGTACAATTGTGGTGAGAAGAATATAATCTCAGAATGCTTTTCTGAGATGCGGGTTGGTGCTGTTTTGGCGGCACGAGGGGGACCTACACAATATTAGGCAGGTGATTTTAATGTTGTGGCTGATCGGTGAATGCTGTGTGCACAGCTATTAAAGAAAAAATTATGCGGTGTAATATCAGGGTTTAAATATATGATTTCAATAGGCTTTTTAGAACAATCATCTAAAATGAAGCATTGCCATCACAACTGCATTATGTCCTGCATATTTGTCCAGCAACTTTTAATGACCAACTGAAATTGATTGTCATCTAAAATTAATTTTAGCATCATAATGCAATTTACATTTTCTGAAGAAGGTCAGCAAATGTGATCCAAGGTAAAGACGGTTAGATTTAAAATATTTAAAAATTGTACAATGTTCAAAAGCTAGTTTTCTCTACACTCCGCATTGGACAAATATTTCTGATAGTTTATATTCTTGAAAAAAGTATATAGGCCTAACAATATTATTTTTTCGTTTGGCAATACATTTTTTTAATTTAATGCTTTATTTGCTTGGTAATTTATTTAATTTAATACAGGGAATTGTGCTGGCATTTTTTCAAAAGTAAACTAAACAATAATTTAATAGAATTGGGCTATTTGTTAATATTCCAAAAAAGCACACTGATGCTTTTCTCCTAGTATTGTGTATTTATTTTTAATTTAAAACATCTTTGTGAACAGAAATTATATGTTTTTTGTACTGTAGGATAATTCCATGACTGCCGTATATTATTTTGAATGGTATGGAAAAGCAACTTTAATAAATATACGGATGGCTACCGCAACTAAATTAATCGCAAGAGTGGCCATTCATTTGTTCTCCGTGCACTTGTCGATGACAGGTGCATGATACGAGATATTTGTGTTGGCACTCCTGGAAGTGTCATGACACAGATGTGTTTGCAACATTGGTTCTGTGCAGGTATACCGTTAAGACCAATCCAAAACAGTGCGAGTAATGCTTCACATACAATAAACTGGCTTTCAAGGATGTATAACTTGTCGTCATGATTAACACAGGCTAACAATTGGGATAAATTCTGTTATGTGAGACTACATTTTTGTGTTAATGCCAATTTTCTCAACAAAAAGTGTTTCCAAACCAGTTTTTCAGGACATTTGAAGTATCGACACAGAGTTTATGCGGTAGAGTTAAACGGAAAAATATTTTGTTTATTTTATTTTTTTCTTAAATAATACTTGTGAAATTTTAGCGATAATTTGCGTTTCCATCAGCTATATCGGTAAACTTTTTGATGCACTACATCTTTTGTTGCAAAAAACCCTTGGATGGAAAGTTATTGTAGATTAAAAAAAATACAGATGATCACTGTGGTTCTACAACGCAGCATTGCTAAATTACAGTAATTTATTGTCCTTCACTGTGAAGTCACAGTTTACAGTTGTCTTTTATTTATGAGAAATTGTAGAAATACTACTGTAAAATATATTGTGAAAGTCATGCAACTATTAGCCAGGAATTTACTATAAACTCACACAATATGTTTTTACAGTGTACCTTTTATCACGTGTCGTGTCGCATCTGGTTAGGACACTGTGGGGCAGATTCACTAAAGAGTTGCGCCACTTTTGCGCGTGGTATTTCAGCGCAAATACCTGCGTCTTATTCACTAATCACCCGCAATCACGTTTAGTGAGCACAATCAGCGCTGAAATTGCACAAAATGTCATTGTCATTCCTTTCAGCACAAACAGTAAATTAGGCTCATTAAAGATTGTTTCATTCACAAAACTCCTTACAATTTGCCTTGCGCAATTTACATCGCGCTATTACTGCTAAATGAAAGTAGGCGGTAAAATTGATTTTATTTTCAACTGATCAGTCCAGCGGTAATTAATCAAATACTCATCAAGTGATGTTGAACAGCATTATAACCTGGCATATATCCTGATGCACGGTGTCATCAAGCGCACATTCTGCATGTTTAAGAGAAGATCCAGGTGTCTGGATCAAATTGAAGCTGTTCAGGGTGGGTCAAATACAGTGGTTTGCGGCTTCCTTGGCTATACTGTGCTCAGAATTGGACCACAAGATCAGAATTGCGCATGCAAATTGTGTTCAGCAGCGATTTTGTTGGCACGATTGCGCTGTTGCCTAATCTGCATATTTCCTTTAGTGAATTGGGCACTAAACGAGTGCAGCTAGCACGTGCACACAAACGGTGCTTTTAGCGGTGCAATTCATTCTTAGTGACTCTGCCCCTGTGTGACTGTAGCTGCCTCAGCCTCCTCCATCTTTCTCAGTTTGATTTCTGAATACTCAGGTTCAAACAAATAAGACTGGGCATAGAAATGCATCTTCGACTTCAAACTTTTCAGATATGTTTTGTAAGTTCGGTTCTCTGGTTTGTGTGCAGCTGTGTTGTGTTTTCTGTTGTTAATATCTCTGTGGTGGTCCTGTTGTAGTAATCAAAGCGAGTTCTTGCTTAAACGCCCCATCTCGCGAGAAGGGACTGCGTGAACCGCTGCTCTCATGCACTCTCATGAACGTGCACAGGAGATCACAGTTTGTTAAACCTTATGGTATGCCATCAGAACAAGGCATGAGTCGCACAGAATAATTTATTAGACTGAATTATTCTTTTGCTTCCTTTTGAAGCTTGAAGAGTTGGTCACCATCCACTGCAATTGTATGACATTAGTGAAATATTTTTGGTGTGTACCAAAAAAGAAAGTCATATTACTTTAGAACAACTTAAGGGTGAATAAATAATGACTGAATTTTCATTTCTGGGTGAACTATCCCTTTAAGTTTGCCATGAATAGTGTGCCATTAATTTTGGCATTAATATTAATGTTTCTAGAGAAGCCTCTAAGTAATGAAACTTGCAGTATCAATGAATGATGACTGCACCATGTTATTTGGGGTTTAAAATCACTGAAACAATAGACTATTATTGGATGTTGATAAATTGTCAGCTTGGGATTTTAAGCCTGATGGTCACTTTGATCAGAAAGTGAAGGTGAGTTGGAGGTCTTGATGGAGTTTTTATCAGCAACAAGTATCTTCATGGCACTGTTGCCCAATGCATGCTGAAAACACCTTCTCACAACCCTTGATTCCCTTCATCCAGCCTCTGCATAACACCTGCACACAGCCATGTACTTATTTGTGATTCAGCAGTCACTGCCTTTGATATTACCTCACAAAGTGAATTTAAAAGCCATTGATTTTTCTCCTTCTGCCCTAGCAGCCTATGATTCAGCTGTCAGTGTCTAAGCATCACAGTCTTTGGACTTAAAATGCTTTTTCTGCCTACTCCAAACACAAACACAAGAATACAGTATGCATGCACACAAAAATAAACATGCAAACATGTATACACATACACAAATCAATACTACTTTAACTGACCTGATCTGTTGCAAGAATATTCAGTTATGAGGTATGCACTGAGGCATAGCGTAATGCATTTCGTGTTTGGTTATTGCAATTTGTGACAGATGAATGAATACTCTAAGGGCTCATGCTGCCATTTACATCAGCAGTCATGCTAATAAAAATGAATTAAACGACAGTGGTTAGATCACATGTAGCTGCATTCATTGTGGCTACAGAGAAAGGAACATACATAAATTGAATGTTTAAGTCTTTTTTTAAGCTATTTGACTAACTATGCATTAAATGAAAGAAAGATAAATAGACCAAATAAAGAGGTAAAAACTCTTTTATTCTTAGACAACACAGCAATATAGCATGTATATTAGCATTCACAAATGTCCTGGACTCTATTGCCTCCTTGGTGCTCACAATGCCATTTAGCTTATTATCTAGCAGCAATGTCACTTTTACAGAGCATCAACACAATGTAACAAAATGTCTTCCTTAACAATGTTATGTATTCTCCTTACTGACCATAAAATCCACTTTAGGCCACATTATATAAAGCCTGCTTCATCTATACTGGTATTCGAAGCATAAGAGTATTTCTAGAGTGAGCCAATGTCCCTTTCACAAGCTCACAAAAAGCACTTCAGTCTACTGCCATTTTTTAGCTTCATCTAAATAATATCAGAATAGCTGGGTGGTGGGAGACACAAGCAAGATGGAGAGTGCAATGTCACCAATTACAGAGCGAGCATTTGTGAGAAAAATCTACACAAGTATTTACCAGAAAGTCAAGATTTAAGAAAAGACAAACCTAGCGGTGTCTAAGAGTGAATTAGCTTAATTTAGCTTTAAGTGTAAAAGCAGAAACTCATATCAAATGAGTGAAGAATCTAGTCAAAATAGGGCTGTCAAGATCATTAAATTTTATCCGACGATTAATTGTCATACAAACAATAATAAACAATAAAATGTATGGATTCCCTTTAAGCCTTTGTTAACAAATATTGCAGTAGGGTAAAATGACATAAATAGTATTATAAAACAAACAGATAGTTCTGATCCTGGATTTTGATTGGTCAATAACCATGCTTTATTCACAATGAAGCACAACTATGACCTCTTCAAACTTTTTGTGTCACTGCGCAGCACCCATAGCTGACAGTCATTCTTGATGCAAAGTTCTGTTTATTCTTTACTGTCAGGGACTATTTCTCCTACTGGAAGGATGGCATTTAATGATTTTACTTTAAAAAAAAATAGCTTTTAAAGAACATTTGTGTCCTTAATAGTTTTATTAAGTGGTAAACATTTTATAAAAGCAATAAGGCAATTGAGGCTGTGCCCTGAACATGGTCAGATTTGAGGGAGTTGCAGCTGTGACCATGTATATTCACAATAAAGCGCAGCCTCTCATACCTTACTTCTTAAATATTTAAATATTAAAATCCACTTTAAGTTAAGTTCAATTTCCATTCAAGCTGTTGCCAAGCTGAACATTATATTATCTGGAACACTGGAATATTATTATGCAATAGCATTAATTTATCATTTTACGTAAATGAAGACCATTGAGTTTCTCTGTGTTTTAACAATAATTTTGTTTTAGATATTCCTTATTCTGAAAACAACCTCAAAAGAAATGGAGTAAAGGCCCAGGTATACTTCATTCTTCCGGATCGGCTCGCACCTGGTCGACTGCTTTGCCTTTGTGAGTATACTCTTCTCTCAGTGAGCGAATATGAACGCGTTTGAAGCATGCCCACTACAACCTCTTTGAGCAACACGCAATGCCAAGGACCGTGTGCATGGGTCAAGAAAATCTAGGCGGTGCGTGGTCAAGCTGCGTGGCTGTGCTGATGACGCAATTTGCATCACACATACTGTGACACATCACACCATGATGCTCCATAGGCTTTTACACTTCATGCGTCCTTAAGGGTCGTTGAGTCTGAGTTCATTTGTAGTGCTTGCATAACGCACTACTGCACCGGAAAGAGAGACGTAAAAATGTGCATTTCATCACACTTCTAGTATACTGACCTGTTTCAGTGATGCCACTTTTCCTCGCAGCAGCCATATTTGTAACTATCAGCGGGGGATGTCAGTGAATGGAAAAACAGACATGAAACGCTATTAAGAAAGACATTAAAAAAATTGCTTTTGATTCATGCTAAGTCTCAGGAAAAGTAAATAAAGGTCTGAAGTCAGCACAAATATTTCCAAATTTGACTTTCGCTGACATTTAAATATATTATATCCACAGTTCATCTCCGTGTGCTGGAGAGTCTGATGTATGACCAGCGAGTGCACACGCCTACTGGTACACAGGATTAGGAGGGTTACTTTTGAAATGTATTCCACTACAGATTACAGAATACATGCTGTAAAATGTAATTTGTAACATATTCCGTTAGATTACTCAAGGTCTGTAATGTATTCTAAATACTTTGGATTACTTCTTCAGCACTGGTAGATTTTTTCACTTGTTTTGACTATAAAAACTCTGCCAGTACAGTAAGACAAAATACACATGTTAAAAATACATTCTCTGAAAAACCCAAATATCTTATGCAGTGTTGTTTCTAAAACAAGATAAATCAAATTTATTTTTTGATATTTTTACAGGAAAACAAAACAAAAATTACTATCAAGAATACGATTTTTGCCCTAATATCAAAGGTCTTACTAGAAAAAAAGAAATTATGATCCAACGTGAATTTTCTTGATAATAAAATATGATCGTGCCTGGTAACGTGCATGTAAAATGACTAGAAATAGCATTTTAGCTTAGCGTAAAGCTGACAATTTACACAAACTTTATTTATATTTCTTCTGCACCAAACTTACTTCAAACGTACTTCTCTGTCTGCTCGTATGAATGTAACACATCATAAGAAAGTGTTTCACCGCTGTTCAAATGCACTCTGGATTGCATCATTTATATGTATAAATGTTTTCCATCTGAAAGGACTAAATATTAAATGAAACAAATGACAATAAAATGCAAAGTAATCTCTTCAGTAATCAAAATACTTTTTGAATGTAACTGTATTCTAATTACCAATTATTTAAATTGTAACTGTAGTGGAATACAGAATACATTTAAATATGTATTCCCGTTACATGTACTCCGTTACTCCCCAACCCTGCCGGTACATCACCGTAAACATCTCTCATTAAAAATTTACAAATGTTTTCGTGTTGTTTTCTGGTCTGATTTCCTCACAATATCACAAAATGTCTGTGTGAATGTAAGAGCTTTTAGCTAATGAAGAAAACACAGAAAGCAACTGAGGAGAGTTTTACTTTTGGAGCATATGTAATTTAAAAGATATTTTAGTTATAGGTTAATTAAAAATATACCGTATTTTTCATATCAACTTGCTAATGTCTTTACATTTTATTCTGGTGGCGTGAATAAAGTCTGTGCTTCATAATCTTATGTTGTGTTGTTAATTGACTAACATTAGTATATACACATTAAATTTAAACTGTATATTGAAATTATAGTGCTTTTTTATTTAGTGTGTTACAATTATCACACACCTTTATACAGTCAGGGTGTTATGAATTTAGCATCCTCCTATGAGCATTTCCAGTTAAATTGTATCCAACTTGATTATGTTATAAATTTAAGCGACACGTGTATAGATAACTGTCTGAATCATTGAACAAAACCAACAAGTGTTCTATCCCTGCTCTCCCCTTTCATCGCTGCTTCACTTGTGCAATTAAACTGACACTTGAAAGATGTAACTTTACTGAAAGAAAAGTAACATTTTGGCTCTGGTAATTAAACAGCAGTATCACTTTTACAAGATATATTAACAGAAACAAAATTTTCACAGACCTTTTCTGCATTGTGCAGTGCAGAAGGTATTTATAATTTTGGTCACAAACATGGTGGTGAGGCCATACAGTGACGTCACATGAAAGAGGTCAATACTTCAATCTCCCTAATTTGGTTGATCACAAAAAAAATTCCCTAATTTGGATAGTAACATGAAATTGGAATTTAAGGTGCACTATGATCGCAGTTACCCCAAATAGCCTAATCACGACTGGTGAAGTCAGAATATACAGTCACAGTCACACACACACATACACACACACACCGTGTCACTGTGGTTAACTGTGCTAAACTGAGGCGAGAAGGTTTGCATCATTTAAGAAACAGGGAGAAACTTGTCAAAATCCCTGTGGAAAGAGGGCAGCTGCTGCCATGATGAGCTGTGCTTGGGGATCTTGCCTTCTTCTCCAGTAGTAAGGAGCAGGAAAGCACTTATGTGCTCCACATGTTGCATACAACAAAGCCTGGGGGACCGGCAGAGATATCCTCTCTCTCTCTCTCTCTCTCTCTCTCTCTCTCACTCACACACACACACACACACACACACACACACGTTACTCTGGAGCTAGTATACCACAATATAGATAACTAAGGTTTCCATGGCAACATGAACATTTCCACCCCCCACTGAAATATGCCACAGGACAAAGAAAGAAAGTAATCTAAATATACAGAGGCTTGTACAGAGAGAGAGAGAGAGAGAGAGAGAGAGAGAGAGCTGTTCTGTTCCTGCAGACATAACAGCAAGGGGGAAGTCAATCATCTTGCTAGGCCTCATCTGATCTGTCTGCCTCTGTCTAAGAGCAGGGAATTAAGAAGTTTTATTTGAAATAAAATGCAAAGTTTGCAAACACATTTGGCCAGATTGAATACATCTGCTCAGAATAATATATAACACATCCATATTCTAATACATATAATCCAGCAACAATTTAAAAAATGAATTAAAAACTGTCATAATTTACTCACCCACACCCAACATTTAGCATGGAACTCAAAAGGAGTTATTTATAGCAAAATGTCCAAATTAATTATTTCCAAACAATGAAAGCAAATGGTGACCACGTGTGCAAGATTTTCAATGAATAACAACTGAAATTTCATTCTGTTCCCCACACAAAGCTATGATATCGCTTCAGAAGATATGGAATATAGTAAATGAGTTGCTTTTATGGTGTTTGTTTTTTTTTCCACCATCCACTTTTTTTTACTATGGAAGAAAGCAGCGTTAACATTCTTCAAAACTTCTTTTATGTTCCGCAGAACAAAGAAAGTCATACCGGTTTGGAATGAGAGTGAGTACATTTCCATTTTTTGATGAACTGTCATTTTTCACATTTGTTTTAATCGAGAACTATTACTTTGTTCCTGTTGGTGAGAAACACGCCTTTACAGTTGAACTTACAATAGGAAGAATAAAAAAAAAAAAATTCAATATAAAAGTCATGGGAAATGATTGTGTGTCACCTTTTTTTTACAGACACTGTGTATAACTTATCATAACTTATATTCATCACTATCATATATCCATGTCACATTACTTTTCCTGTGCCTCAGCCATTATGTGTGTAAAACCATATATTGTAAGGTAAAATGTGGTTCAAAACTATATTTCTAAATAGTATTTGAGGACAGCATCACCAAAGCAGCAAATACTGTATGTTTTATAATCATTTATTATTGTTATAAGAAAACATTCTATTGCTGCTAAAGCACATTTAGGTCCCTCTATTGGTTCCCTTACAAACAAATCTGCACTAAACGTTTGGTCAACAACAGAATTTGGAAATTAAGAAAATAAAAAAGCTCTCGCGAGGAATGTCACGGATACAGTACCCCTTTCCCCATCACAACAGTACTATATATATAATATTAGTAATTTAAAAAAAAAAAAAAAAAAAAAAACATTAGTTTACCTTTATAATAACAGCAGAGTGGCTATCCCCATAGAAAGACAGGAAGTTCTGGCTAATTCAAGAGCCCTAAACTGCTGTTTCGCAGCCTGCTCTCTGGGGGCAACATGACAAGCCAATTAAAGCAGAGGAAACCCATCAAGATAAACATGCAAACCAGAAGAAATATCACAACAATAAAGATTTCCTTGTTCACCACAGAGGGGAAATGGATATACAGAGCACAAGGATCAATTATTTTTAAGTTTTCCAAAGATACTTCTAAAGTATTTACTCTCAGAATTAATCATCTGAGGTTGATATATCTATATCATAAGAACCATAGAATATATGCAGGAAATGATGACACTTGTTAAAATAATGAATTGGGGTTGTTTGTGCAGCATATTGCATTTACAGCTCAGCAGTTTCCATGCTGTATTTCCAAGTGTGTGAACATCAGAAGGTCACTGACTCCCACTTGGCTTTCTGTCTGCCTATAACCACCAAACAGAGCAGGAATTACATCAGGGCATAGCAAGTCCCGTGTGTAATTAATTTCTCCTGATGAAAGTGTGTACTGTGTGGGATTGGAGACTGGCTATAATGCAGGGCAAGGCCACAGTACCTCCCCAGGACATGACAATGTCACATCTTGACAGATGGTGTCATTTTGAGGGGATGGATGGTGGAATAACTTGACAAGAAAAGTGAAGATTGAAGTATTTTTTTCCAAAATGAATCATTTCAATTTTAGGCAGTTGGGAAATTAGTATTTACATTAAAAACGTAACTGATAACTAGTGGCGTGACGATTCATACACTTTCTTGATGCATCTATTAAAATCTGCATCAATCTCGAAATATGACATCCAAATAAGGAATCGTTTGTGTTATATTCCAAGTAGCCTGTGCATTCAGGAAATGTAAAAAAAAAAAAACAAAAAACATTTCAAGATACTTTTGGTGCAATAAACAGTGTAAAGTAGTTTGTCACTGACCACGTTCACATGCAGAGCAATACACTGATAATGAACAAAAATCAGCTTATTCAAAAAATCTGACAATGTAAGAAAACTGCATTTACATGAGACTTGAATCCATCTCTTTCTGACATCAAAACGTCAGATGAGGAAAGTCGTTTAAGGCGTTTACATGACCACATATGTTGTCAGCTTCTGAAGCATAATCGTTGTAAGCTTGTGCATTTAACACGATCATTTTTCTTTCAAGAATCATAAAATACATCAGGGGCAGCTATAAATGCATTTTAAATAGTTACTGAATCAAATCCAATTAACGATCCATTAAAATATGAGGTACAGAGAAAAAGACACTGAAATCATTCCAGTTCCAGAAATCTTCTCACACATGCCAAGTCCAATTCTTATGATTTTTTAAATAATGTTATGTATGCCAGAAAGTTGTTCATCAGTGATTGCTATCCATTTTTGCTCATTTATTTTCTTGTTTAAAACCGACATTCTGAAACATGTTTTCGAGCTTGTTTCGGTAAAATAAAAGACAACACAAGTAACCATCGATCACTGAGGGCAACACAACATTAAAAGGATAGGTCACCCAAAAATGATCATTTACTCACCCTCGTGCCATCCCAGATGTGTACGACTTTTTTCTTCTGCAGAACACAAACAAAGATTTTTAGAATATTTCAGCTCTGTAGATTCATACAGTGCAAGTAAATGGTGGCCAGACATTTGAAGCTCCATAAATCACATGAAGACAACATAAAAGTACTCCATATGATTCCAGTGGTTTAATCCATATCTTCAGAAGCAATATGATAGTTGTGGTTGAGAAACAAATCAATATTTAAGTCTTTTTTTTACTATTAATCTCCACTTTCACTTTTACATCTGAAAGTGAAAGTGGAGATTTAGAGTAAAAAAGGACTTAAAAATTGATCTGAAGATATGGATTTAACCACTGGATTCATATGGATTACTTTTATGCTGACTTTATGTGCTTTTTGGAGCTTCAAAATGTTGGTAACCATTCACTTGCTTTGTATGGAACTCGGTATGGGCTGAGATATTCTTCTAAAAATCTTTGTTTGTGTTCAGCAGAAGAAAGAAAGTCATACACATCTGGGATGGCATGAGGGTGAGTAAATGATTAGAGAATTTTCATATTTGGGTGAACTATTCCTTTAAGTAACAGTCTGTATAGTAGAAATATCTTTTGAAACAGAAATGCAGCTGTTTCGTATCCAATGAAAATGTTTTGTTTTCACTGCACTAATGAATGAAGTTGTCATAAGAATACACAAACATACTACCAACTCTTTTCCAAATGGCTTCAAGACTTCTTAGGATGAGGGGGCACTTGCTCCACTTCATGTTAGACATAAATTAAAATGACAGTGATGTGCTGACCTCTGCTAAGGTTGTGAAGTTTGCGTGCATCCCATCTTGGGTCTCTCATCATAGGGGTCAGTCCTATTAGTCCAGACAATGCTCCCTGACCCTCTGGGCTTAAGCCATCAGCTAAGAGAAACACAACCCAACAAGACAGGACTGCTCAGCAACACACACATACTGACCTCCACTGCCCTGCCCAGGAGTGTCAGCCCCTAAAGGGAAGTGTTTGTATGTGTGTGTGTGTGTGTGTGTGTGTGTGTGTGTGTCTGTGTGTGTGTGTGTGTGTGTGTGTGTGTGTGTGTGTGTGTGTGTGTGTGTGTGTGTGTGTGTGCAGGGAGGTGCAATGAGATGCTGACACCAAAAGAACAGAGCTTTAATCTTCCTTATGGAATATGAAAGGGAGAACAGGACTGTGAATGGTTGTCTTCCACGCACACAGGTGCAAATTCACCCTGTCTGTAAACCAGGAAAATATGGGTGTATAAAACTTGAGAATGAAATAATCAAGCACTAAATCTTTCCTTGAATCAGCTCTTACTAAATGCTGTCATTTCCTGCAGGACTCTTTGAAAGTGAAACACACTGCATGGACACTGGTCCTAGTAAGCCCTGTGGTCCTAAAGATCCTTCCAGTTTCAACCCCTCTTAGTATGCACATGTACCTTAATGTCATGAAGACGTTACACATTGCTCTACACAGAACAGGAACAAAAAATAATGTTATTTTGAATGCTGCATCTCACCACCTATGCTTAGGGTTGCACAATGCACTTTTGACACCAACAAGATTTAGACCTAGAGGACAACACTTAACAGCAGATGTAGATTGAAAATCAGCCATTTATAGGGTTGCAAACCGAAAACTGTTTCTTATTCAGAACCAGTTCCTTTATATACACTATATTGCCAAAAGTATTCGCTCACCCATCCAAATAATTGAATTCAGGTGTTCCAATCACTTCCATGGCCACAGGTGTATAAAATGAAGCACCTAGGCATGCAGACTGCTTCTACAAACATTTGTGAAAGAATGGGCCGCTCTCAGGAGCTCAGTGAATTCCAGCGTGGTACTGTGATAGGATGCCACCTATGCAACAAGTCCATTCGTGAAATTTCCTCGCTACTAAATATTCCACAGTCAACTGTCAGTGGTATTATAACAAAGTGGAAGCGATTGGGAATGACAGCAACTCAGCCATGAAGTGGTAGGCCACGTAAAATGACAGAGCGGGGTCAGCGAATGCTGAGGCACATAGAGCGCAGAGGTTGCCAACTTTCTGCAGAGTCAATCGCTACAGACCTCCAAAGTTCATGTGGCCTTCAGATTAGCTCAAGAACAGTGCGTAGAGAGCTTCATGGAATGGGTTTCCATGGCCGAGCAGCTGCATCCAAGCCATACATCACCAAGTGCAATGCAAAGCGTCGGATGCAGTGGTGTAAAGCACGCCGCCACTGGACTCTAGAGCAGTGGAGACGCGTTCCCTGGAGTGACGAATCACGCTTCTCCATCTGGCAATCTGATGGACGAGTCTGGGTTTGGCAGTTGCCAGGAGAACGGTACTTGTCTGACTGCATTGTGCCAACTGTGAAGTTTGGTGGAGGGAGGATTATGGTGTGGGGTTGTTTTTCAGGAGCTGGGCTTGGCCCCTTAGTTCCAGTGAAAGGAACTCTGAATGCTTCAGCATACCAAGAGATTTTGAACAATTACATGCTCCCAACTATGTGGGAACAGTTTGGGGATGGCCCCTTCCTGTTCCAACATGACTGCGCACCAGTGCACAAAGCAAGGTCCATAAAGACATGGATGAGCGTTTTTGGTGTGGAAGAACTTGACTGGCCTGCACAGAGTCCTGTCCTCAACCTGACAGAGCACCTTTGGGATGAATTAGAGCGAAGACTGCGAGCCAGGCCTTCTCGTCCAACATCAGTGTCTGACCTCACAAATGCGCTTCTGGAAGAATGGTCAAAAATTCCCATAAACACACTCCTAAACCTTGTGGAAAGCCTTCCCAGAAGAGTTGAAGCTGTTATAGCTGCAAAGGGTGGGCCGACGTCATATTAAACCCTATGGATTAAGAATGGGATGTCACTTAAGTTCATATGCGTCTAAAGGCAGATGAGCGAATACTTTTGGCAATATAGTGTGTATATATATATATATATATATATATATATATATATATATATATATATATATATATATATCGGAACTAAATGATTTTCATGACTTTTGGTTCCATTACGATGCAGATGGGACACCATACTAAAATAGGCCTACATTAACAGTATTGGCTGCACTACCATTCAGTGTCACTGCAACACCGCTAATTAATCAGTAAAACTAAATCATCAGCACAAAACATACAGTGCAATCGCTTTTGCCTGATTCCCGAACTAATGACTCTTAAGACTTACGGTTGAGCGCTCAGCCTTTCAAAGTATACTCTTTTGGCTGCAAGTGCATACGAACACGTTCCACGCATGCACACTACGACAGCTTTATGATACTCATGGGCTGACATGTCGAGAAAAACTGGGCCTCATGCAGACAGTCCGCTCAGACTCTGCTGATGATGAAATTTGTGTCACGCATACTGAGCACGAGCCAATCCGGAACACGGAAAACTGAAGTATACTTTGGCTTTTATAAGTCAGTTCTTTAGAATTTATTTCACAAAATATACAACGATACCTCCTGAATGTAAGACTCATATGAAGGCCCAGACAGAATCTGCAGACTTTTTTTGCATTTTCTGTGCTGATTTTGAGGGAAAATGTACAGAATTCTGGGGAAGGGATTTAAACATAGTAAAATAAACATAGCTGAGAGGACTATACTTTTATTGGTAGCTGAAAGCATAACCGAATTCAAATGTGAAATCAGTCTCTCTCTTTATAATTAATTCTCCAAGCAAGTATGGTTGCAATAGGCTATATTTTATGTAAGAATTGTAGATAACTTTCATAACAGTATAGTTTTACCAAGGCACGGCGGCCCCTTTATGCACACTATAGCAGAAGGGGAAAACCACTGGCTTACCATTTATCAAGCACTGAAACTTTGCTTGATGCAGAACAATCTGGAATCAGGTGTAACAGTATAACAGTCACATAAAGTCCTCTTTGCAGCCTGAACTTCTTCAGAACATCACATTTTTGTGACACCTGTGCTAAAAACAAGCTAGACAAAGTCCAATGAATGAAACAGAATGCAGGGTTATCGAGAAGTTCTTTTTAACTTGACACTGTGTGTAAAAAATGTGGCTGTCCTGTGGGAGACGCTGTTGAAACAGTGAAACACTGTGCAACGCTCAAAGACGTTCGTCCAGCAAGTGTTACATAGGAAAACAATGGAAAAACAGCGCAGATGTGCACGTCTGTGAGTGAGATCATGTGCGTGAAACAAGTAAGGTAGGCCTATTTATTTTTTCATTTATTACAAATATGAACCCGAAGTTATACTTGAAAACCTGACCCAAACCCATTCTGTCGGGCCAGGATCAGGTTGCAGGCCTCTAAACAGCAAGTCATTCATTCTGTCATTTCCAACTCTAAATTAACCAAGAATTGTTACTGTGCTTGTGAGACTTAAATCAGAGTAATTAAAGATACACATTATAAGTTTTGCTGTAATTAGTGATATTTTATAAACATTTATCAGTTCATAAATATCTTAATTCAGAAGTCCTTCTACTCAGAAAATGAGGGGATTATGAGTGAAAAATCTGCCATGAGAACTCTGTTTATAATCTATAGTGCTGTTTATTTTTCTATCATCCAATAAGCCCCATGTATGAGTGGGTATGGCAATCAAGCCAAGCTCAGAGTAGTACATCTATACTTGTGTGTCATACTACACACATCATGCACAGCAGCTAATTAATGCTCTGAGTGGAGTGATGCTGATTGCTTTCAGCTGGACTAATGCCACATTATTCTGGTTCTCCACACAGCTCAAATACCAGTCTCGATATTAACAGAGAGTCAGCATGAAGGGAATGATTGTTGTTACACTGATTTATCAATATGTCAAAATGTCCTTTGTAGTCATGGGTGATTGATATTAGGAAATCTAGTCTAATATCCATTTACTGTGGCATTGAGCCTGATATTTCTGAAGGTAGTGTGGGTAAAGGCTTTTATTGATTTATAGCACATAATAAACACTCTCACAGACACTTGTGTGCACACACATATGGTCCTGCACTGTAAACAAATAGCATGCATTGTGAACTGTACAGTTCAATGATCTCACATGAATTACTTTCTATTTTTTCCATCTCTGACACACATGTGGTTTTATGAGTTCCACTACACAGAAGTGAGGTAGGCTGCCACAAATAGATCGGTAGGGTAAAATTGCACCCTGGAGTACTTTTACAATGACTGCAAGAAATGGAGAAAAAATCATATGAGACAAAGACCTTACCAAAGACAGCAGAGAAAGAAGGCAAGGAACAGATAAGAGCAGAGGAAGACAGGTTGTGCAAAAGATGCCAAAAAATAAAGTGTTAGAGGTAAGCTGTACTTTTCTTTTAGATTGGTAGCCATTTTACAAACACAACTCCTGGGCTACAGAACAACACAGACTGTTTCCTGTTGGCCCATAGACTCAGCTATTGGACTCAAGGAATCATTATCAACAACATTTAGGCCAAGAGCAACTTAAATGTGCTATACACACCAGCAAACAAAACAAAACAAAAAAAAACAAACAAACAAAAAATAAGGTTTATGGCCAGTTCAACGTTTTTATAAATGTTCAGTAAACCAAATAACTAGCTCTGTGATGGATTGCTGCAATCCAATATGACCTACACTAAATTAAAATGAAGACACAGAGTTACAGTAACACCTCTCCATAGGCCATGCAACATTACCGCGTAAATGAATGCTTAATAGCCTGTGTTATCATGTGAATATGAGTGTCTGTGTACGTATATATGCAAAAGTACAACATGACTCAGCAAGCGGGATCCATACATCTTATAGACTATCAATAAAAACAATCTATAATAAAAATGAATATAATTCTACATTCTAACAGAAAAGTTAAGATTAAATACAAACCCTACTCACTCCTTCTCTGTAGTGGAATGGGATGATCAATAGCTACCATAACATTGCAAATAAAGACTGACGAGGCATGTAACAAAAACGATTGTTGTGCAAAAAAATAAATAAATCTAAATCAGATGCACTATCTATAAAAAAAAAATATTATCTTTCTCTAATGTGTACATGTGTACAGGGTTGGGAGGGTTACCTCTGAAATGTATTCCACTACAGATTACAGAATACATGCTGTAAAATGTAATTTGTAATGTATTCTGTTAGATTACTCAAGGTCAGTAATGTATTCTAAATACTTTGGATTTCTTCTTCAGCACTGGTAGATTTTTTCACTTGTTTTGACTATAAAAACTTTGCCAGTACAGTAAGACAAAATACACATGTTAAAAATACATTCTCTGAAAAATCGAAATATCTTATGCAGTGTTGTTTCTAAAACAAGATAAATCTAATTGATCTTGTTTTAAGGATTTTAAGATATTTTTACAGGAAAACAATACAAAAATTATTATCAAGAATACAATTTTTGCCCTAATATCAAAGGTCTTTCTAGAAAAAAAGAATCCAACGTGAATTTTCTTGATAAAAAAATATGATCGTGCCTGGTAACATGTGCATGTAAAATGACTAGAAATAGCATTTTAGCTTAGCGTAAAGCTGACAGTTTACACAAGGTTTATTTCGATTTCATCTGCTCCAAACTTACTTCAAACTTACTTCTCTGTCTGCTCGTATGAATGTAACACATCATAAGTGTTTCACCGCTGTTCAAATGCACTCTGGATTGCATCATTTATATGTATAAATGTTTTCCATCTGAAAGGACTAAATATTAAATTAAACAAATGACAATAAAATGCAAAGTAATCTCTTCAGTAATCAAAATACTTTTTGAATGTAACTGTATTCTAATTACCAATGACTTAAATTGTAACTGTAGTGGAATACAGTTACTTAAATTTTGTATTTTAAAATATGTAATCCCATTACATGTATTCCGTTACTCCCCAACTCTGTGTGTGTATGTTTATGTATGTATAATATGCATTATCCTTTTAATTAAATCTGTTTTGCATTATTCTCACAGTTTACAATAGACTGATAAACAAAAAGATAAACTTATGTTACCCAAATGTAAGGTGCTTTAACATGTTGAATTTCTAGTTTTTTAGTTTTAGATTTAAGCTATAAGCACGCACTAATTAATGAAGAAAGCAATAGTATAGGCTACTTTAAATATTTCTGTTTAATAAAAGGAGAAGCACATTATCTCAGCGATCTAATTTCATTATGTACCTCCTTATCAGTAATGCATCTACTACAAGCTGTAAGAGGATCACTTCAGAAAAGTTACACTGTATTCTGACAGTCAAGTTAGATTTCACATGACTCACATATTTTGTGGTTTTGCTTAAGCCTAGTTTACTGAGGTGACACAACAGACAGCTGATAAATGTTAGTTGTCTATTAGGCTACTTTTTAATCAGCAATTTAAGGATACTTTCTTGTAACAGCCCTAGTCGATACACATTCAGAAACCCAAGGCACTTTTTTCTGGTAATTAAATATTCTATGGTCATATCTTATCCAAGTACTAGTTTGCCAAGTAAAGGTGCTGTGAGAGATGATCATGCTCAGGGAGGTCATAATTATCTGTCTGTAGTGTGTGCTAAGAGTATGTCTTATTAATGACAAAATAACGGTTTACTGGAATGGTAATTATCTTGTCTATGATAAAACGATAACAGCCATATTAAGACATCAGAAAATGAAGCTCTAAACACGTAATGTGCTCTGAGAATTTTTTGGATTCCAAGGGAACACAGCATGGTTGGAGTTCTCTTTGACAATACAACAAAGTCCCTTGTTGCTAAGCAATTTGTGGTATTGCTGATATACCATTATGAGATAAGAAAACGAGAAGTAAGCTTTTGAGATCGAAAACATGGAAAGGTTGTGTGTAGCACCTGTTTCTAGTCCTGACAGACAACAAATGCAGATGTGTATACATCTGGATGCCATGTAAAAATGAACGTGAATAATGATAGCATGATTGCTGTGTAACTAAACAATTTCCTTAAGAACGCTTACCTCTCACAATGAACTGCGCATGCCCAGTGGTCATCGTGCACTCCAGGAGGACTAGAATTCGCTGTGGAACGCAGGTACTCTTGTGCATGAAGTCCACCAAACCAGCGAGTTCATGTTTCCATCAGTGCTGTTTGGCTGTACATTTTATAAAGGGATGCATTGTCATTTTGGTAAAGGGACGAAGAACAATTAATTGCATGAAGCATTCCCTTGAAATATACTCCCATAACAGTAGCAGTGGCCAAACTGATCCTTCAAGCCATGGTGTCATCGATTCTGTTAGACAAGGTGTTTATTTTGTGAGACAGTTGTGAAACCGGTATTTTGGCCACAGCATACCAGAAAGTGACATTTATGCTCAGAGAGAATGAATCCTTGATCGCATGATGAATGAGTTATAGTGTTTGCTAATGAACTAAAGAATGCAGTGTACCGTTTCACAAAAAATAATATCGATATTTTCTTTCTTCTTTAATACTCACAACAGGGACTGACTAAAATTACATTTCATCCACCCTGGACAATGCACAAATAACTAGACAGGAGTGGGCTAAAAGGGTTTTTACCAGAGTGTACTACGTACTAAATACTGGCATGCTGACACATTTGTTTACCATAATGGGATTTTAGATATCATTGCCTTGCGCAACATGCTGCTCTCCAATTAATACAAATGGTACGTTCGAATAATTAGTTAGTATGGGACACATTCGCTTAATTGTTCTTGACAACAAAGGTTTCAGCGTGTATTTGCTATATATAATTTCAAATTAATAACGCAATTTATATTATTATCATTATTATTATTATCTCTCTCTGGCTCAATGTTACATCTATTTCTTTTATCTGGGAGACTATAACAGAACTGATGATAGTGCAAACGATTTAAACGTTATTGCATAATAGCATTAGATAAGAACTCTTCTCTTTTTTCCTACAATTACTGACAAATGTAACTCATAAAGTGCTTATGCAAATTCCTTTTTGTTGCCTTCTTTGTTGTTCAGTTCTGTCAACAGAACAGGTGGGGCGATATAGACACCTCTCCACGTCACGTAAAGCTGGTGATTTTTGTGTCGCCTGTCACTTGATTACAGGATAGCTATGTTTCTCTACAAAAGTAGCCACATTGCAAAAATGCTTCAGCTTAGGTCCGGAACTGCATGAGAGTGAATGCGAGTGTCTCTGTGTGTGTTTGCGCACGCGCGTCTATGTCTTCAAGTTGTGCATGTGTGCTGTTGACTGATTTATTTGTGCAGTCACACGAAAACCTCACGAGAAGGTTACCATTTTCTATAATCATACATCTGTCTGTAGTGTTCGTGAATGTGAACTGTTTTTCCCGCCTATGTCAGTACCGTTCCCTCTATTTGGGCTCTGTGTGTCAGCACCGCATAGAGATTCTGTCACGCCTTCCTCCATCTCCATATACTCGGCCGCCTTGTCACCCAAAGAGGATCCCGATGGGGACCCTTTGCATTTTCTGAGGAAATCCGGAAAATACGGGCAACCCGGCGGGGGTTGCTCGACAACGGGCGTTTGGTCCTCGTTATCAGTCTCCCGGTGGTAGAAGTAGTTAAAGTTGGATACGATGACGGGGACTGGAAGAGCAATGGTCAGGACACCTGCTATTGCGCACAACGAGCCCACTATTTTTCCTCCGACCGTTATGGGCTTCATGTCCCCGTAACCCACCGTGGTCATAGTCACTACAGCCCACCAAAAAGCGTCTGGGATGCTCGTGAACTGTGACGTGGGTTCATCCGCCTCGGCGAAGTACACGGCGCTGGAGAACAGGATGACACCGATGACGAGGAAGAAGATGAGCAGCGCCAGTTCTCGCATGCTCGCGCGCAAAGTGTGTCCGAGGATCTGGAGACCTTTGGAGTGTCGAGACAGTTTGAAGATCCTAAACACTCTGACAAGTCGTATTATTCTCAGGATCGCAAAGCTCATTGCCTGTTGCCCGTTGCCTTGCGGTTGTTGTTGTTGCGCGAGTTCTGTGCCGAGAGTTATGAAATAAGGCAAAATTGAGACAATGTCTATGGTGTTCATGAGGTTTTTGAAGAAAGCAGCTTTGCTGGGGCTCGCGAAAAAACGGACAATGATCTCAAACGAGAACCAAATGATGCACACCGTCTCAACGATGAAAAAGGGGTCGTTGAACGGCGTAAATCCGTTGTCGGCGTGTGTGGAATTTTTACCTGGGCTATGGAATTCTTTGTCGTCCCTGAATTCTGGCAATGTCTCCAAACAAAATATGACGATGGATATGACGATAACCAACACTGACACGACCGCAATCCCTCTGGCTGGACTGGAACTCTCCGGATACTCGAACAAGAGCCAAATTTGACGTTTGAACTCGTCCTCGGGTAGCGGTTTCTCTTCCTCTTTCACAAAGCCCTCATCTTCGCGAAACTTCAGCATTGCCTCTTCCCCAAGTTCATAGAACTTCACTTCCTCGGAAAATATGTCAAACGGCACATTGGCGGGTCTCTTTAACCGGCCCCCTGACTGATAGTAGTATAGAATGGCGTCGAAGCTTGGTCGATTCCTGTCAAAAAAGTATTCGTTGCGCAGCGGGTCGAAGTACCTGATTCGTTTCTCAGGGTCTCCCAGAAGAGTGTCCGGAAACTGCGCGAGAGTCTTCAGCTGAGTTTCAAACTTCAAGCCCGACACGTTGATGACAACTCTCTCGCAGCAGCCGTACTCACTGTAAACATTTTCATATCCTGACTGAGGATGTCGGTCCGTTAAGGAAACTGTCTCTTCATCGTCCACGTTACAGAGAAAACTCGACCTCTTGCTTCCCCTGTCCTCCTCTTCCTCCTCGCCCTCGGCCTCTTCCTCCTCTATCATGATGTCCTCCTCGGATCCTAGGAGCGCCAACTCTGAGTGGCGTAGATCCCCGCCGAGTGCCGCGCGGTTCCGTCTCCAGCGCGCGACGCCTCGTTGCTTTTTTCGCTCTCTGGGAAGGTGCTGTGGTGACTCGTGCTGTTGCTGTTGTTGCTGCTGTTGGGAGGAGGAGGAGGAGGGGCGCGAGGCGGTACCGGCGCTACTGTTGTTGGCATTCGTTGAAGAGGCGTTGCGACTATGATGCGGGAGGTTGTGGGGATTGCCACAGCACCCACCTCCCTCTCCAACCGTTACGGCTTCAGCCGCCGCCGCGCGAGTCTGTCTCTCCCTCTCGCGCTCTCTGGCGCGAGTTTGGGCATATCCGTAGGGCAGGTGGGTGTTGCAACCCCCACTGTCCGCGCCCACCATGGCAAATTCCATCTTCTCAAACTATGATACGTTTCAGAATGATGGAATTGAAAACTATCAGCAATGGGCTGAAGAAGACCGCCTCAGTGCATTAAAGTTCATCAATGCACTTGACTGGCACACTTATTGGCTGTAGATCAAACTCACAACATGCACAAAGTGTTTAGTGTTCAAGCGTATGCTTTTCAGGTCTTTCAGTGCACTTTTAGCCTACTTATTGTAATTGGACTTCATGGCTATGGTGAAACACCGTTTCTGGTGACATCATTGGGTAAATGTGCCCACGAGCTCTAGAATCCATGTGCTCAGCGGGCGCGCATTGTCGTTACGTTATCCATAAGGAAACTGAATACATGGGAACTTAACGGCTCTATCCGTTGTCAGAGGTGCTCCGTCGCCGTAGAGACTTTATTCGCCGATCAAATCACCGGTTCCCATCTTCACTGTGAGGGAGGGAAGGGTGTCGGTTTGTTCCATCCTCTGCCCCTTTAGTGGCTGTGAATGAATCACTAAATCCGTCTGACACCAGCAACAGCTGCAAAGAAAAGGATAAAAGACGGCTTATAAAACAACTGACATCCCCAACCAGACTGTGATTGATATGAATATATCAACATAAAAAACATTTTAAATGCAAAGTAATCAAGAACAAAGACATAAGCCAATACTCTGGTGCTACATAATAATAATAATAATAATAATAATAATAATAATAATAATAATAAATTACATCCTTATTGTTACAGGCCAGCCAAGCAAGAAGCAGGAAACAGCGCGTGATATTACAGATCCAAAATCCCTTGACAATTAATTATAAACATTCGTCGCACGCAATTGATCAGCCCTCTTATGCACTCCACCTTCCACCATTCGAGACACTTACATGGAAAACATAAAGAAATGTCGTCTCAGCTTCCACCCATACAAAGATGGGTGAGGATGTAAATCCCAGGTTTGTCAAAAAATCCCTCTTGCTCTGGGTATCCAGATATTCCTCGACGAAGCCAAACACAAAACATGACACCTCGCCAGTCAGGTGTGATAGCATTCGAGGGATGACAATTTTAGCCACGGCTCGCCGCTGGGTCTTTATTCAACAGGATCTCTTATCACCTGCCCATCTCCCCCTCCCCAAAAAGCATGCACCGCTGCATTAAGCCTAGACTCACACTCACCAAAAAGCAGGTGCTGTTGTCGAAAGCATGCTGTCGCGTGCCTTGATAAATCAAACGAGCAGCGTCACAATCGAAATGTATCAAAGTTTTACAATGTCATGTGAAAATAGCCTTAGGAAAGTATGCGCAGCGCGCATCTGTCTGCCGCTCAGTCTCGCCCGTTGACCATTGTGCTCGTGTTATTGGGGAACTGCGCTCCGCCGCGATAGGCACGTTTGTGCAGCTCGGAAAGACCTTGATCGCCACCCAGTGGCTACAGCAGGTTACTGCGCGCACACACTGGTGTGCTGCAGTTCTCAAACTTCAACAGCTCCTTCTGCATCTGTTGACAGCATGCTCATCGCAACTGTCTAGCTACCCGAGGGACTGCTGCAGATTACGAACGGCTTTTGCTTCCAACCAGTCGGCCATAAAGGAATACACACTGTCAGTCACACTTTGTGTGGGAAACATAAAGAAAAACGCAGAAATATATTATTGTGATATTATTAAGATTTTATTGTTTCATGAGTCTTCTGCATTTCACTCTAAGATCCGTTAGACACTGTTAAAAAGTAAGCATTTTTACAAAGCCTATAAATAAAAGATTAACCTTCTTTTGCTTAACACTCATTCATACAGACAGGTAGCGTTGTAAAACTGCAAAATAAATAAATAAATAAATAAATAAATACGACAATAATCACGTTAATTGCCGCTTCTTTTATGACTTAAAGATTATTTAAACATCGAAATTATTCAAAATATTTAAACATCGAAATTCGTCTTCCGGTTTTGTGCACGCTTTAAACCGATATGATATTTCTATCAAAGCAAAATGCAAATGTTTACGCCCACTACGCCACCTGCCTGCTTCTGCGGCACATCATTTTGTAATGGAGAGCTTTATGAAACCAGATGCATCAGCAGCATGCTGTTTAAGCCATAGAACCTTCGTAATTATCACCTGGGTATGCAAACTCTGTACCTTGCAAGACATAAACCCTTTTAAACAAAAACGTATATAGGCTACTGAGTCTCACATACTCTGTTTTTGGGGAAGATGTATATTATCAGAATGATTGAACTGATTTATCCGTTGGTCTTTCTTGATTAACCCATTAGTCATTAGAGACCCTAGCTATGTCATAAAAGTGTTGGTCTCCTATAACAGGATATCTATTTATTGTTTTATAACAAGACAAAATAGTACTATATTCATAAAGATGGCTACTATATCACATTGATTTTCTGTGACAATGGTGAATTATCAGTATTAAATATGCATGTACACATACATATTATACTATGCTATTTGTTACTCAAGGTGGCGCTGATGTGTCAGTGATTGACTTGATTTACATTTGACATTGTTATTTGATGAAGAAACAACATGGAAGTAAACCATAGCAAGTACAACACATGAACAGTATGATATGACTATTGTCATTTGGGTGTTCTACTGAAATTATGTTAGTTGTGCATTAATATAGACTCAATAAGCGCCTGAGAAAATACTTATTTGTAGCTTATGTGTATCTTATACGTTATGTGTAGTTCAATGTGTGTTTGACAGCCATGAAATTTCAGTGTGATAGTAATGAATCCTATTCTAGATTTGTCCTGTGCATTTTCCCTTTGATATATGAAAAATAAAACATAAAAATGTATAAAAATATATTTTATTCTATTATATTCGAATTGTCTTGAAAATAATTCAAAAATTTTACACTATCTGTGCATTTTGTAGATCAATTTGTGATAGATATATGTGCCGGTTCTCCAAGGGCGTAGCAGCCACGAGGGAAGTGGGGGACACGTCCCCCACACTCTTTAAAAAGGTAATTTGTCCCCTGCACTTTTTCAAGCTAAACCCATACTGAATCCAAATGGTGTATTTGTATACAGCGTTTTGTTACTTTGGCCTTATTGAGTGACCATCCATCCAATCACAGGCGAGTTTCATGAGCCGAAACATCCCTTACGTAATAGGCCGTCAACATGGCTCCGTTCATTTGAGTTGCTTTCAATTATGCACATTCATCCATGTTTTTTATCGGCATTGATGTTGATCTAAATTAATAGAGATGAGGAACACACAAACGAGAGTTATTATCGGCATATCGTTCTTGATTGGCAGCATTACGTGAAATGCACTGCAGAAAAAAGGACAAGCCTTCTTTTAAGCACACATTGTAAGTGTCAGAGTCTTCATTAAGATATTTTTTTACATTATGCCTGTGAGGTAAAAGTTTGATTGGTTCTTTTTGCCAATTTGATCAGATTACTAGATCTGTGTTAAATAAATAAAGCTATTTTTAATATCAGCTCCTGTTTTTTAACTAAAAAAATGACTGCTATGCCCCTGCGGGACTCTAAAGACCTGAATATGTAATGTGAAATGAGTGTTATGTGAAATTCCCATGCATTTAAGGATTAAAGATTAAAGATTGCACTGACCAACATTTACTGTCTTGATTAACATCTTAAATATTTTGTAGACTATTATTATTCCATTACCCTACTTTAAAGAGCTGTAAAATGTGTTAGGTTATTTTGTTCTATGCTTATGTTTTTGTTTATTTTTGCTCATGATAAACCCGCAGGTGAAACATTGGAAAGTACTATACAGAATAAAAGGGGGCAGTACTGCTGAAGAACTCAGTTAGGAGCCATCATATGACAATTCAGACGTTCTGTCTGAAGTTTGTATAGTCATTTGATATTAGAAACTTAACTGCATGAGCCATACATTTATTTATCCATTCGTGTATTCAGTTACCATGCAGCAAAAAGAACAAAACAAAAGCCTATAAAAAGCCAGAAATGAAGTTCCAATAAGAACAAACACCTATAGCACTTAATTAAGAATGTTCTTGTAATATGGAATAGAGAAATTCAGGTTTACATAGTGGGCATATTTGTATATTTTCCTCCATTTAATCAAGGCAGATTTTGAAAAGGTTTGTTTCAAAAGGGTTATTTTACTATTGGATGGCAACTACACAGGAGTATATGGCTGAGTTTTATGTTTAGAGTTCAAATCTGATTGTATTATCAAGGTTGTGGGTGTACAATTGGATAATGCCTCATAGTTGCATTGTAGACCAGTAAGAGGTTTTAAATTTGATTCTGATACCAACGGGAAGCAAATATCGAGACCTGGGTAAATGTTAGAATTACTCATTACTCATAGATAAATCACAAGTCAGGCAGCAGAATTTTAGATGTACTGATGGGAGCGATAAGGCAGATATAAAAAAAGCCTAATGGGGATGGGGCAGCTGTCGCAGCGTGATAAATGAAGGGCAGTGAGACATCTTGGACAACTTCCAAGATTTGTACACATAAGAAGTCAATGACTGCATGACCTTCAAAAGAGATGGAAAGAGACTGGGGGCGGACACGACTGAGAGAAAGAGGAGCTCAGTCTTGTCAAGGTTGAGCTGCAGTGGATAAGCTGAGATGTCGAAGAGCCAGAGAAGGCCCAAAAAGGGGCGGGAGCACCAAACCGCCAGCAAAGACATATACACTTCCACCCTAACCCTAACTGTTGGTAGAAATGCCGCCCCCTTTTGGAGTGTGCTCAACTGGAGTAACTCCGCCCCTTCTGGAGTTTTCCTGTCCTCTTTTGGAGTTTCCGCCCCAGTTTGGAGATCTCCGGGCTGCAGCAATACCTTGGAGAGCCAGGCTAAGATCCATAATGATCCTATATCTTTAGTATCTTTGAAAGAAACTGGACATGGACACCAAGATGAAAATGCAGAACACTGTAGAAACCTTCAAACAGATGCTGAAATTAAAGCTAGAATTATTGTTTTACAGAGGAGAATTTCAGAGACTCATACCAAAAAAGAATTTAGACAGAAATCATTTAGAAGTGTTAAAATGACGGGTATTTTTTCCTCTTCTTGTATGTGTGTGTGTGAGTGTGTGTGTGTGTGTTTAGTTTCAAATTAACATATTCATATGCAAAATGAATTTTAAGGCACCAGTTCAGTATGGCCATTACATTTTGGTATTTTCATGCCTGCAAGTGCTAACTCTCGGAATAACGTGGAAATTGTGTGTGCAAAGCGCTAATGGGCAGGGTCAAGTGCAATTTATTTCTGAGGTTCCATTCCCTGTCAAGCACTAGCGATATAAACAAAGACAGCATATTCATAAGATGTTGGTAGTGTAAAATGGCTGCCTGTACACTGAGAAAAATTATTTTATGGTGAAGTAAATATAGCAGAAATGATTAAGTACTCTCTACATAGAATAAGTTAAAGCATGAACATAAAAATATAAAGTAAATTCTACATTCAAACATATAAAAAGTAATGCTCTACCTTAAAATAAGTAAATATTATTTGACTGATAGATATATTTATCTGAATGTGTCATCATGCATCAGTCCTAAAGTTGAAAACGTTGTCATATGTATTTGCTTATTTGAGTAAATTTCACTGGTAAAAATAAGTAAATTTGACTAAACTTTTTGAAGCTGGTGTTCCCAGCATGCACTTGGCTTGAATAACTTGCTTGGTTTCACTGTTTGCAAGTTTTTTTACACTGTTTTTTATTAACGATTTTGTTGTTAAGTTTGGTAACTTCTTGTTTTGTACAGTCTTAAGTTTATTTTCTACTCAAAATTATCTGTTCATGATGAAAACTATTATCTGTTGATTGTCTCCTTCATCTGTTTTGAGCACCAAGTGGTGAGGTCTGCATGCTCATCTTGTGTTTTTCACTCTAATCAATGTTATGGCTTGAGGTTAAATAGATTTAACACCATTTACTAAGAAAAACTTTGTGCAAAAACTTGCGAAATAAAAATTAAGTAAATCTTACTAGTAATGTTTTTAGTGTATGCAATAAATTAGAAGAATTACGTTCTTTTATGCATAAACTGCATCCTTATTGAATGACAGGTATGTTTCTATGACAATGACATGCTCTTTTTATTCTCCTCAGGACTTGGAGGTATGCTCCATTAAATTATAGAGAATGTAAGTATTATTATATTGATCAATTGACACACAAATAATGGCTAGTATAAACAGTGATTGTATCGACCCTCCAAGTTAGCTTTTTTTTTCTTTTTTTTTTTAAAGCTTTAGCTTTCACGCACTTTTCTTCTACTGGTTGATTTTGCTTTCAGAATTAAATTAATTTATTGAAACATAAAAAAACTTAAATTACACTTAAAATGAAATTAAAATATAGTCAAAATAATGAAGTGGTCAAAATGTTTTATGTAACCACCTCCCCAAATCCAAACATTTTACCCTCTCCAACTTCTTTTACCGGCCCCTTTTGCAGTGACGTAAACATCACTCTATGACAACAGGTGAAAAAATACCAATACAAATTTGATTAAAAAAATGCAATTATAAATATAAACATAATAATAATAATAATAATAATAATAAAATAAATAAAAAAACACCATGACCTCTAGAAAGTTTAGAACAAATCTCATACATTTTTGTTTCATAAAATGGCTACAACAGTGACATAATTTGATGTTCCACTATATTTTAAGAGTTTGGACATGAACTTTATTACTACCTGCTGGTGGAATCTCTAAACTGCAAATGCAGGAACTGAATTTAGACTTCAGCAGAATTTAGTGCTGAGAATAAAGTTGCTTCTGAAATGTCTCTGCACAATGAGCTATTTCTGAGCAAAATAGCAAATTGCATTTTGCACCACTTTATTTACATACAATACAGCCATAGATTGTGCGCATACACCCACAGTAGCACAAACACTCCCACCCACGGCCACTTGCGCTGGCACAAACATTACGCTTAAAATTAGCACTCTCACGAAAATTAGATAAGACGTTATGCACGGTTGTTGTGCACAGTCGTTGCGCATTGAGCTGCGCCTAATGCTGTTATGAAAGTAAAGCCCAATATGTTACCTACTTAATTTTCAGTCTCATTCTGAGTACTTTCTGAAAATTAAAATCATTAAACATTTTAATTCCCATGAGCAATGTTTCTGTAAAGAAGACATTGCTGGTTCAGTGATGTATAGTCATGTCAGGTAGGGGGATGTTGCTAGAATGTCACAATAATGTCTCTTAACTCATCTCAGTCTCAACATCATTTTCAAATATTAATATTAAAATGACAATAGTTCCAGTCCTTTGAGAAAAATATATTACTGCACCATTTAACACATTATTGTCAATTATAAAATGGATAGTTCCGCTCCTGGATTCTGATTGGCCAATAGCTGTGCTTTATTCATGATAATGCACAGTGAAGAATTGTATGTATTTTTAATGATCTGTCATCAGATTTTTTTACATTGTGGCTGTGCCTCAGATATAATCAACTGAATCTTTGTCTGTGATGGTGTGAACAAAAGGGGCCATAAACTCAAACAACAATTGAACAAAGAACCATTTGATGGGTTCCCCCCTAGGAGGAATATATGGGGATATCCTGTGTGTCTTGTGTATTGGAGATATCCTGTATGTCTTGTTTACTGGGGGCCTTCCAAGGAGGTCCTAACATTTTGTTGTAACATTGTGCACATTTGTTTTTCAGGCATAAAGTTCTGCCACACAGACAGAACTTTAGGTTAAGATTCAGAGGAGCTATGCTAAGCTATGTAATTCAGTCTCTGACTATGTAAGTCAATCTTAAATGTGTTTGCTGCTTGTTCTTGATTAACCAACTTTTTATATGTGCAATTCTATCAAGTGTCTGTCTAATCTACATTATGTAAATTATCAATTGCTCTGTCAGAAATGTGAAAAGTGAGCAATGATGTAATATAAATCTGCTGGATCTGTTCTGTTACCCCTGGTAGGGTTTATTTGCTGCTCTTCCTGCTCCATCTCCATGGCTGCATTGGTGGGCGTGGAGTTTCCCCGGAACAGAACCATACCGCCAAACGCGATAAATCTACAAGCCAATAAAGTATGAATGAAAGCCAATGAATGAATTCAATTATTCAAGTTAGTATTCATTTGACGGAAGTGGTCCTGACTGAAGTAATTTTATTATATAGTAACCATTTTATAACAGCATCAAGGCACTCAAGGCTGTGCCATATTGTAAATTACAGCACAACCTCTCGTACCTTATTGCTTAATTAGGATATGGTTTGATGCCTGTTATAACACTTTGCATACAGGAATTACCTCCATCTGTTTCGAGAAAAGTAGGAGATGTTTGTTGTAAGTTTCCAAAAGTAATGCAGGTAAAAAAAAAACTGAACAGATGCAGAGAGTTTAGTTTTAAGAATTTTAAATGAACAGACAAAATTCTTCAATATAACCTGTTTAGCAAATCATTGCATTCAACGGAAAAATGTCCCTTGTTGAATTAATAACCAGACATGTGTGGTTCTTCAAGAGAAGACATCTGGAACTGTTGTATTCATTCTCGAAACCGTGTTCCTGAGACAAGCAAGTTCCAGCATATTTCAATCCAAACAACTGTGCTGCAGATTACTGACCTTGAAAACCAGAGCAGCAGTGATGGCCTTTACATGGATCCTGTTCTGTCTAAGTCTCTCCCAGACTGAATGCCATGGCCACAGGGCTTTAGAGATTTGTGCCACCTCCACAGAAGCAAATGCAGTAGTATGATAAGACATGGCTGCTTTCAACCAGAGGTGGGCGTCAAGTCTGACATGAGGGTATAAGTGCCCTTGTGTATGGAGGAGAAATGATTTTGTCTCAGTAAAACTCCAGCAGGTATGACTGATGTGAACTCCTTTTACAGTTTAGTTTGGCCATTTTGACATAGTTCTGTGTCCAGTAGTTACAGTTGCTATGCCCAAACCTAATCTTTATAGACCAGTTTGTCAGGTTTTATCTTTTCATGTCAAAAGGTCATTCAGGCAATCTGGATTTGGTTATGCTTTCAATTGTGATTTTCTGTTGAAAAACAGTGAAGAATAAGGCATTATCTATCTTTGTTTGTAATCCCAAGAAGAACATGGCATGTGGTCGTAATACTTTTAGTTTTATAATCTCTATTTCAGTACTTGTATTTAATTAGCTGAACACTTTTGCAATGATTCACAGATCAGGATGCGTTTCGTTGTTATGGCGATGCTGTTGCCAGTGCTAATGAGGGCAGGATCAGAATGCAGGTCCAGCTGTCGACTTACCAATATCTCCATTACTGTCGAAAGTGAGGAATGTGGCAGCTGCATCACAATTGACACCACTGCATGTGCTGGGCTCTGCATAACTCAGGTAATCTAATACAATGTTCTTGTAACCTTTGATGTGTATACACTTTTTATATATGTAAATGATTTTAAAGGTGCACTCAGTAACGTTTTTGTTAACTGCTGCTAAACTTTTTAACAGAAATAAATTAATATTATTTGGGGAAAATATATTTAGAATTATGTACACTCACATGAGATCAAGACTGTGGTCATACTGTACCAGTTTTAGATAAAAATCTGCTTTATTTTACATATGGTGCTGAGCTATTACTATCCCTAATTACTAACTATTATTAATTTTAATAATCCCTTGTAATTTGACATTTTCACCTGTGGAAGTCAGTCATGACTGCAAATAGCACAGTTCTACAATAGCATCTTTAAATGAGAACTTCTGTTTTTGCATGATGCTGCATCTACACTGCTAGGTCAGTTTAACACACACACACACATTTTTTTTACTGAATTCACCTTTTAAATTTTTCTATGTACTGAACTGGATTGGAACAGCAGTGCAGAGCTCTACAGTATTTTCTTATTAAGTGGTAAGTTGTAAGACATGTATACCTCCTTTCACACCTCATAAAAGGGATCTTTTTATATTTGGCATGTTGGCAGGAAAGAGTTTACCGTAGCCCATTGTTGCAGCACTACCAGAACACCTGTAACTTCAGAGAATGGACCTACGAGACCTATGAGTTCAAAGGCTGCCCTGTTGGGGTTGACTCAGTTTTCACCTACCCTGTGGCCCTCAGCTGTGAGTGCAGCAAGTGTAACACTGATATCACAGATTGTGGAGTTCTCAGCCAGCAGACAACCAGCTGTAATGCACTTTAAAACCTGAGACCCTGCTCTGTTCGCATGTTAAAACCCTTGGTAAAAATTTTAACAAACAATTTTCAATGACAAGTAATGGCTTTTCATGACAAATAATGTCTTATAAATTGCAGAATGGAATAAAACAACTATATGAAAACTAATGAACAAGTGTATTGATTATTTGTAATATACCACTTTATTTAACATACCATAACACATTACAGCCAATATTTTATTTGTTTCAGATTATGTTGGGGCTCAAAGCTCCCAATAGGTTTTATTCAGTTATCACAGGAATCTTCTGTTGGTCCTGCTCTCAATTATCTAATCAGGTACAAATTGCACCATTAAAATGGCTCATACATAGCATAAGCAGAGTCTATTTCCATTGATAAACCATCTGTTCCCAATTGCTATTCACACAAACTCAAATTAAATTGTTCTACTTGTGAAATTAGTGTATTTTTACTAGAGTTTATAATTGTACTTCGGAGACTAACTGTAAAAAATTCTCTGTGAGGATGCATTGAGTCTGACATGCTGAGCAAATTCACTAAAACAGACTCCATTAACAATCAAATTAGGAGTGAATCAACATGAATATCAAAGAGTTTTCAGGCAAAGGAGCAATTTTCTACATACAAAGAGACATGAATTATAGCACACCACAGAGACCCTTTAATGATGTCTGATAATAAAAATAATTAGCTGATTGAAACTCACCCTCATGTTGTTCCAAACCCGTAAGACATCCGTTCATTGAACACAAAAGATGTTAGCAGAAAGTAGGTCTCAGTCACCATTCACTATCTTTAGCTTGGTTTCCATCCATGTATTTTTATGCGCATTATGGGATTTTGCATAAAAACTGCTGGATGGAAACAAATCTCCAAAATGCGCATCAAAAATGTATATGTTCACTTGAGGTGGATAAATTTTTTATTCGATAAGAAGAAATGCGCATAAACTCCTATTGAATTGATTAGGAATACAAGATGCGCATCAAAAACGCCATGTGACTGAATATTTGGTCCAAAACTGGACTAGCCAGTGCACCAATCCTGGCATCTAAAATGTCACTCTGGTAATTCTGAAATATTGGTGTCCTGAAAATCCAAGAGTTTGCAGACAAAAATAAGTCGAAACACAAACTTGAACTGTACTGAGAGCAGGTTTATTGACACTTTTGAAAAATATAAAATAGATCCACACGGCAAAGTCATAAGGACGGAGAAACGTGCACATATTGCGCTCCCAAAACTGTATGACGCACTGTTGCTCCCAGATAAAGTTATTTACAGTGTTTTGTCCATGTGCTATAAAACGTGAGTATTTAATAAATTAAAAAAAAGTACAATTTCCCCAAATGTGTTGAATGTTTTGTTCTGTTGAACACATGGGATGGAAACGCGGCTTTATTCACACTTTGTTCTTGCGATACTCTGATTTTTCGCATATATTAAAATCAGAAATTGAAACCATTGTATTGAAAAAAGATGCAATGAAAGTGAATGGTGACTGAGGCTAACATTCTGCTTAACATCTCCTTTTGTGTTCAACGGAAAAAGTCTGATGGGTTGGAACAACACGAGGGTAAGTCAATGATAACAGAATTTTCATTTTTCAGTGATGGCTTTAAAGGTGCTGTAAGCGATTTTAGCCATCCAGGAACTTCCACCAGATTTAGACTTTGAATTAAACACGCTCCCTCCTTCCAAAACCCTGCACTCCAAAGACACGCACGAACACAGACAAACCTACCCTGTGTACGAAATCACATACTGTCACAGTATATACTGTATTTGATGAGTGACACTTCTCAGCCACTAAAACAGTACGTTTTTTAAAATAATAATAATCAAGGGACATGATTATTGACCCGAGACCGGAATATATGACCTAATAACAACAGCCATGAAAATAATCAAGAAACAATTTTCTTATATATCACTTACAGTTGAAAAGAGCCATCCAACTCGCAGTTCACCACTGTTCTTTTAAATTCAGTGTTTTGAACGTAACGTCTCCTCAGCTCACAAGGGATTATGGGATTGTAAAGAGTCCAGGCGATGCGCTCTTCAGTATCTCAAAACAGTAGTTCATCCGGGTATTTCTGGTTTACAGTTTTATGAATATGGAGGATTCTGTGATACTACTCCATTGGCATACTCTATAGTAGGAGAGACAGTATAGATTTTCGGACGCAGCTCTGGAGACCATTGTCGATGGAGGGGTGAGCGTTCCCCTGAGTGTTTCATTGTCCGACCTGTGACCATTGGTATCTGCATGTTTCGAAAAATTATCAAAACTGCTACCTTTGAATTATTTTATAATACATTATCACTGCACTAAGGCCACATCCACACTAATCTGTTTATGTTTGAAAACTCAGTTGTCAATTTCCTAATGTCATGGTTTTCGAAAGTATGCGGTTATGGAAACAGTTTTTAGAAAGTCTCGATTTTCAGTGAATTGAACTGCTGTTCCAGTGTGGATGAGAGACATAAACTTAGGAAAGCCAATGCGTTTGGTATTAGTGTGAACATGGCCAAAGCCAACTTTTTTGTTGTTTGTGCATGCTTTTATTGTGCAGCTGCAGGGGCAAACCGGGACTATGACAGACTGTTCTTCATCTTGACATTCCAGGCTCCTAGGGCTGCTACACAAGGTGGAGTGTCCTTAATGCACACACTAAGACAAATGGGCCAGACAGAAAGACATCTTAGAAAATATCTAATAGATGATTTCACCAAACAAACACTAAAATGCCCTGCAACAAACTAAAGAGGTTTCCTGATTTCATCATAGCATGCCTGCACAATGCATGGTTTTCTGAGTAAAACAAAGTGTTTCAAAGGACCAATCTGATTCCTGGATCGTTATCGGCTCTGATACTGACGGTTTTAACCCCGTTGGGTACTGGTCTGACACCGTCAAGCTCCAAAAATGGCATGGAACCATTAAAGCACCATTAAAGTAGTCCATATGACTCATGCATTTTATTTAAAGTCTCTTGTAGACATATGATGGTTTTTGTGAATTACAAAAGACTGTGTTTAATAAATATTGTCTGCATGCGCAGCGCACTTCACTGAATGAGTACTGCTGTGGTCACACACACATAGCACGTGCGAGGCTCATGATATGCTGCTGTTTTCAGTTCTCAGAGCGGCGTGTAATATGAGAGCCCAGATACAAGTAGAAAAAAAAAATGTGGAAAGAGAACTATCTTCTTTTCTAGTGAAGACTTTCACTGGAATTACTGTTAATTTTGCTGCTGCATTATCCAGTAGAGAACAATAAAGATAGGCTGTTATGTAGATGGAGGTTTCTGTTTCTTTTCATATAAAGTACTCCCAATCAGTTATACACAGTGAGGTACAGATATTATAGGGGAATACAGCTTGACCCATTAGTGACCAGAATAAACAAAAGTGTTGCGTTTCAATCAGATGAAAGTTTTCCAAAGACAAAGTTCTCCACATTTCCAAAGGCAAAAGAGAAACAGAAAATGAGCTGAGGATCTAGCCTCTAACTAAATTAGACTACTGAAACAACAGTAATTATAGGCATATGCAAATTAATTGACATAATCTCTTACAAGTACAGAGTTCTGATAGGTGAATAGAACAGATAATTCTAGAAATGTCCAAACATGGTGTTCTGTTCAGCTGTGTGAATGCAATCAAAGTTTATAATTTAAAACACTAAGTCAAGCTGGTCAGCTGATAGGGGTCAGAGGTGAATCATGAATCAAGAGGCTCTTCTCCTTTTAGATACCTTTGGAGCTCAATTCCTTTGGCTCATGCAATCAAACGACTCTTTAAAACTCCAATCCTTGCAATGACATCATTACACCGAACAAAACCGAGGGCTACCTTTCCCTCAAGGTTGAGGCAGACCTCAGTGGAACACAGGCCTTATCCAGCTTGAACAAACATGACAAAAGAACAAGACCAAATGCAACAGAACAAAGTTAGACTAAAATATATTTTAGATTGAATTTGTGTCAGTAAATACATTTGGTACAGTAGTGAGTAGTGACCTAAAACTTACACTAAAACTCTTGCTTAATTTGATCAATTATTGATGGATTAACTACAACTCGCATGCATATTTGTTCTCTAGGAGCCAGGCTAAATGAGAAACCACTGTTACTGCATTCCTGACATTGGTCAGACCCTCAGAGACCAAATACATAAATGACATGTAACATTCATAATCATACACATAACCTGAATAAATGCACATGGATAGAAGACTTTACCTTTTGATTATAACAATTGCTAGTAAATGTATTCAATAAGCCAAAGAGACAGGGGTCACCCACCCCTTCAATATTCTACACAGATTGAAAAAAGAACACTGGTATCTTATCAGCCAATACAGAGTTCAGGTATCAAATTTTCATGAGAAAATATAGCATTGTGTATCCCGAACAACATGTCTATACAGGTTTTGTATGTTATTCAGGCATTTTACAAACATGTAGCTTCCAGTAGCTACATATTCCCAAATATTTACAGCATTCAAAATGGGGTTAAGAGATCATCATTGTAAACCTCTGAATCAGCACTGTGCACCCTGGTTTGATTTATGTTCTGCTTTTATTTTTGTAAGTGTAAAAGCAAATTTCAAACAATGACATTTAGACTACAGCATGACAATTATCCTGGAATAATTAAACAATGAATACAGCTATGTATTAGTGATAGCATGGAAATATAGCAACAAGCATTTCAAAAACATTCGACAACAATAAAAAATAAACAATATACCAATACAACTGTATACTTCTGTGATGTCCATACACAAAGCCAGTGCCAGTCCTCTATTCTCAGTTACAGAAGTAGTGTCGTCTTTTCTGTCTCCCAGCAGGTTAGCTAATTAGCAAACTTGTTGCGAATGATCTCACCGCCCTCTACTTCCACCTGCTCATATAGCCATTTCCGGTCACACCTGCACTCCACACCGCACTTCCGTGAGCCGCACTCGGGACACGGGTAGAAGCAGCCCATACAGTCTACATCCAGACAGTCGCAAAGATCCCTCCCACATGAGATCAGCAGGCCTTTGCTGTCATACACCTTACTCTTGATAGTCAGGGTCTGTCTGTTGAGACACGAATTGTAGTAAATAAATGGGATTACGTTAATTGATAATCTGTTCATTGCAATGCTTAAGAAGCCATATAATAAATGCTTGACTATCTGGGTTTTTCTGCCATTACATAATGCTTTATGCTAGTGCAACTATTAAAACACAATTATTGCAATTTAGAGGCGGAGAAAAAAATCTTTATGTCAGAGTATTTTACCTCACGATACTGTACTGGATTTTCAAATGCCAAGAATCTTAATGGGAATCTACGTAATCAGTAATTTTCTGTTGAACTTTCAGTGGTAAGACAAAAAGTCCCTATGCAAATTTCGTGTTAAGTTTGGTGAACTTTAACACAAATTTGCATCGTTAAACAGATGCAAGTTGCTTGGGTCGGCAATGACCTTTGTGTGGGTAGGTGCTTTGTACATAGCATATTCTCATCCCACCACGCCTTCATCACCTAAGGAATTTCACCATGCATGGGTGACTGTGACCCAAGCCTTTAGGTCAACATCCTTTATTTTCTGGTTTTTTTTTACTAATACATCAGGCTAGCTAGACATTTAAACCTTATGCACTGTTCGTTCAATTTGGACCAAAATTTATATTGTTTCTTCAATAAAAGAAACATTTCCTTTAACTGACGGATACGAGACTTGGTAACTTTTCGCCCATTTGATATCTGAGCATACACAAAGAAATTTGAGTTGATTTGATTTGTCTAAGTGGTAGAAAAAAAAAAAAACTGTTCCCGGTCAAAAGTGACCGCCATAAGAAATTAACGGGAAGCACTAAAAATCACAGAATGTTTTTCATTATTTATTATATAAAATCTAAAAAACAGCCACAATGCAAAAAAAAAAAAAAAAACAGACATACATGAAGGGGTGAGACTACCAAACATCAAGATTGCAAAACACAAACACACAAAACTGAACTGGTCAGACTATAAAACAGAATTAGTGAGACCATAACACATCTACAATGCTGAACGAACGAACGCACACACACGTTACAACCAGGGATAAATTAGGTTATTACTTGTTATTCTACTCATTTCAGGTATGCAAAAATGGACAAAAATAACCTCAAACAAATCAAACAAAATGCTAAACTTTGACAAAGTAGTCTTTGATAATGTTTAAATATATATCTAAATGTAGAACGTGTGACTAAATCTAGAAATCATCTCTTCAAACATGGATGAATAAGTAGATTTCAGTAGCCATCTAGTGTTTATACATGTAATTTCATCTGGTTTGTATTATTATTATTTATTTTTTTTTTTTTAAATGGAGCACACAGTTTGATTCTTGAGACTTTAAGCTTTCAAATGGTATATCATTTATGAGAATTGGTTCAGTATTTGAGAAAATTCCTAAGTAAAAAAACAAAAACAAAAAAAAGTAAATTTTCAAGCTCATATAGCTAATAAATTAGTAAATAAAATAAAAAAGGTCTAAATCCACTTTTGACTGGGAACAACTGGAACGTGATTTATTTATTAACAGCGCATAAGGGTTAAGAATATTAGGGCAGCGACATAAACTGAGGGGGCATATTAAAATGGGGGAGGAGGTCAACTACAAAACGTAGAAGTTTTTAATTAAACCATATAGAATGGTGACAATTAAAATGTGCTGGGTGAGCTACTCAGAAATGTACAGTTGTGCTGAAAAGTTTGCATACCCTTGAAGAATTGGTAATATACAGGTGCATCTCAATAAATTAGAATGTCGTGGAAAAGTTCATTTATTTCAGTAATCCAACTCAAACTGTGAAACTCATGTATTAAATAAATTCAATGCACACACACTGAAGTAGTTTAAGTCTTTGGTTCTTTTAATTGTGATGATTTTGGCTCACATTTAACAAAAACCCACCAATTCACTATCTCAAAAAATTAGAATATGGTGACATGCCAATCAGCTAATCAACTCAAAACACCTGCAAAGGTTTCCTGAGCCTTCAAAATGGTCTCTCAGTTTGGTTCACTAGGCTACACAATCATGGGGAAGACTGCTGATCTGACAGTTGTCCAGAAGACAATCATTGACACCCTTCACAAGGAGGGTAAGCCACAAACATTCATTGCCAAAGAAGCTGGCTGTTCACAGAGTGCTGTATCCAAGCATGTTAACAGAAAGTTGAGTGGAAGGAAAAAGTGTGGAAGAAAAAGATGCACAACCAACCAAGAGAACCGCAGCCTTATGATTGTCAAGCAAAATCGATTCAAGAATTTGGGTGAACTTCACAAGGAATGGACTGAGGCTGGGGTCAAGGCATCAAGAGCCACCACACACAGACACTACAGTTGTCGTATTCCTCTTGTTAAGCCACTCCTGAACCACAGACAACGTCAGAGGCGTCTTACCTGGGCTAAGGAGAAGAAGAACTGGACTGTTGCCCAGTGGTCCAAAGTCCTCTTTTCAGATGAGAGCAAGTTTTGTATTTCATTTGGAAACCAAGGTCCTAGAGTCTGGAGGAAGGGTGGAGAAGCTCATAGCCCAAGTTGCTTGAAGTCCAGTGTTAAGTTTCCACAGTCTGTGATGATTTGAGGTGCAATGTCATCTGCTGGTGTTGGTCCATTGTGTTTTTTGAAAACCAAAGTCACTGCACCCGTTTACCAAGAAATTTTGGAGCACTTCATGCTTCCTTCTGCTGACCAGCTTTTTAAAGATGCTGATTTCATTTTCCAGCAGGATTTGGCACCTGCCCACACTGCCAAAAGCACCAAAAGTTGGTTAAATGACCATGGTGTTGGTGTGCTTGACTAGCCAGCAAACTCACCAGACCTGAACCCCATAGAGAATCTATGGGGTATTGTCAAGAGGAAAATGAGAAACAAGAGACCAAAAAATGCAGATGAGCTGAAGGCCACTGTCAAAGAAACCTGGGCTTCCATACCACCTCAGCAGTGCCACAAACCGATCACCTCCATGCCACGCCGAATTGAGGCAGTAATTAAAGCAAAAGGAGCCCCTACCAAGTATTGAGTACATATACAGTAAATGAACATACTTTCCAGAAGGCCAACAATTCACTAAAAATGTTTTTTTATTGGTCTTATGATGTATTCTAATTTTTTGAGATAGTGAATTGGTGGGTTTTTGTTAAATGTGAGCCAAAATCATCACAATTAAAAGAACCAAAGACTTAAGCTACTTCAGTCTGTGTGCATTGAATTTATTTAATACACGAGTTTCACAATTTGAGTTGAATTACTGAAATAAATGAACTTTTCCACGACATTCTAATTTATTGAGATGCACCTGTATGTACCATTTTTAAAGAAAACATAAGTGAGCAGGCAAAACACATTTCTTTTATTTCTTATGGGATTCATATTCAACTGTAGGTTATAACAGAATGGTACAATCATAAAACAAAACATGGCAACAATGAAAAAAAATGAAATGACCCCTGTTCAAAAGTCTGCATACCCTTAGTTCTTAATACTGTGTATTGCTCCCTTTAGCATCAATGACAGTGTGCAGTCTTTTGTTATAGTTGTCTATGAGGCCCCAAATTCTTGCAGGTGGTGTAACTGCCCATTGTCTTGGCAAAATGCCTCCAGGTCATGCAAAGTCTTTAGTCGTCTTGCATGAACCGCACGTTTGAGATCTCCCCAGAGTGGCTCGATGATATTAAGGTCAGGAGACTGTAATGGCCACTCCAGAACCTCCACCTTTTTCTGCTGTAACCACTGGAAGGTCAACTTGGCCTTGTGCTTAGGGTCATTGTTGTGCTGGAAAGTCCAAGAGCATTCCATGCGCAGCTTTCGTGCAGAAGAATGCAAATTGTCTGCCAGTATTTTCTGATAACGTTGCATTCATCTTGCCATCAATTTTCACGAGATTCCCCGTGCCTTTAGAGCTCACACACCCCCAAAACAGCAGTGAGCCACCACCATGCTTCACAGTGGGGATAGTATTCTTTTCACTATAAGTCTTGTTGACCCCTCTCCAAACATAGCGCTTATGGTTGTGACCATAAAGCTCTATTTTGGTCTTGTCACTCCAAATTACAGTGTGCCAGAAGCTGTGAGGTGTGTCGAGGTGTTGTCAGGCATATTGTAACCGGGCTTTTTTGTGGCATTGGCGCAGTAAAGGCTTCTTTCTGGCAACTCGACCATGCAGCTCATTTTTGTTGAAGTATCGTCGTATTGTGCTCCTTGAAACAACCACACCATCTTTTTCCAGAGCAGCCAGTATTTCTCCTGAGGTTACCTGTGGGTTTTTCTTTGTATGCCAAACAATTCTTCTGGCAGTTGTGGCTGAAATCTTTCTTGGTCTACCTGAACTTGGCTTGGTATCAAGAGATCCCCGAATTTTCCACTTCTTAATAAGTGATTGAACAGTACTGACTGGCATTTTCAAGGCTTTGGATATCTTTTTATATCCTTTTCCATCTTTATAAAGTTCCATTACCTTGTTACGCAGGTCTTTTGACAGTTCTTTTCTGCTCCCCATGGCTCAGTATCTAGCCTGCTCAGTGCATCCAAGTGAGAGCTAACAAACTCATTGACTAATTATACACAAACACTAATTGCAATTTAAAAACCCACAGGTGTGGGAAATTAACCTTTAACCTGTTAATGTGCATGGCCCCCCTCCCAGAATTGATGTCACTTTGCTTAAATTAGTTCACATATACTATATTCTAGTAAAAAAAAAAAAAAAAAAAGTTGACATATTATAAAGATGTATAATTTGTCAACATTACGAACAATTTTGAACAGCACACTATATGGTAAATGTGAACTCATTTAAGCAAAGTAAAGTCAAACCCATGGGTGGAGTCAGAGCATCAACAGGTTAATTGCCATTTAAACCTGTGTGTGTCACCTTGTGTGTCTGTAACAAGCCAAACATTCAAGGGTATGTAAACTTTTGATCAGGGCCATTTGGATGATTTCTGTTATCATTATGATTTAAAAAGGAGCCAAACAACTAGGTGAAATAAATGGCTTCATATGATCACTATCCTTAAATAAAAGATGATCGGTCATATTTTCAAAATCAATGCCAAAATTTCACAATTTCTGCCAGGGTATGCAAACTTTTGAGCACAACTGTATCTGAAGTACCAACTACTCTACAGGAAGAAAATGCGAAGCCAAAACTGATAATCTGAAAGCTACTAGAGAAAACAAAGTCCACTACAAGCTACATTACTAAAGTACTTAGCTTCATTTAATCTTCAAATTATTTATAAATATGAAATACTAAACATTATCAGCTGCAATTTGATCTAATGCTTGTATATTAAAAAAACAAATTAAATCTCAAAAAGAGGTACAATGAGGTGGTACATGATTGTTATATCATGGTAATTTGATAGATAAATACCTTGGTAAAAAGGTACAAAGAATACTTTAGTACTACCACGATACATGTAACTTTGACTACTTGTTCGTATATTGTTTTAGTTTAAATGTCTTTTCCTGCAATACAGAGCTCTTCAAAAGCTGCACATGCAGTGGTTGATCTTAATACAGACTTTCTTCTTCACTGGCAAATGAAAAGATACACTGTTGGTTTCAGTTGTTTGAAGGTAAATATTTCACATCCAGCGCTATTTTTGTTCTCTGAAGTAGCCCATCATTAGTCACTGTTGAAATGATTCAGCACGTGAGTCAGTTGTCCAAATGATTGAAACTGAACCGCGGATGAAAGGCAATTTTGCTCACCCGTTTGAAGAATTCATTGAAAAGAACTAACTGAAATGAGTGATTCAAATGAATAGGACAGCTCTAAACAAATGACAGTATACCGAATAGACCAGTGGTTCTCAACCAGGGGATCGGGACCCACTAGGGGGCCTCAGCACACTTCCAGGGGGGCCTCAACAGCTCTTAAAATTATTTAAAATATGATAGATTATTATAATTTTTATAATTCAACTTACTGAAAATGCTAAAAATGTAATAACTCCCTTCAACAGCTTGCTTTTTATGAAGAATATACAGTTCTAGACATTTCTGGACTCACAAGTTAAGGAAATATCTTATAATAGATATATCTTATAATATAAATATCTAATAGCCTACATGGGGGCCCTTTGAATATTTTCTCAGACAATTGTGGGCCTTGGAGTCAAAAAGGTTGAGAACCACTGGGATAGACTACGTGCTGAACGTTTATTGACTTGCAAGTAATATTTATAAATCCATTTTTGCTATTGGCAAGCTTATCACACTTCTTCTACTGGACTATAGAGCCACAATTATAGCAATCATAATTTTGAATCGCAATACATTAACAAAGAATAACAATATAACCATACAATCCAGACATTGATATAATATCGTATCACCAGGTCCCTGCTGATCCCTACCCCTAATACAACTGCAATTCAATTAAAAACATTAATTTTATCATGACTTAATGAGATAAGAATAAAGTCGGCGTCACACTAGCAGACTCGAAACGACTTGATTTTGGCAGAGAGTGTCATATCTTGTTGTCTTCAGTCGGAGGTATGACACACTTGCCAATTAAGAATGGTGAATGGGAGACAGACATACCTACTCAACCCAACTCTCTTTCTCTGATTCCCCATCACATGGAGCTTGCCGAAATAACAACAGGAGAACCGCGTGAGCATAAACAATGGTAAGAGTGATTTAGGATGCAATTCATGGAGTAACTTTACCTTGTGAAAGTGTGTGATTGTGTACAGTGCATTCAGAATGTATTCAGACCCCTTCGTTTTTCCACAATTTGTTATGTTACCAGGGGGGTAATTGGTATTTTGAAGAAAATAATTTCTTATTATTTAATAAAAAAAAAAAAATAAAAATAAAAAAAGAGATTTGATTCATAACACGGAACTTTTAACTTTAAAGGCTGAAATACACCGGGCACTCTTATTTTGACATGTTTGGCTTCACTTCTTCTAGCTGTTCATTCAAAAAGATAAGGGAAATAAAATGTGCACTCATACAATAATCTACAATGTATTACAATTTAAACAATTAAAAGTAAAAACTTTTATATATTTCATCAACACTATATCATCATCAACAACTGATCATTATTGATCGTTTGTCATAAATTTCCAATATGGCTTAATGATTGCGAACTGCTCTGCAACAGCTGAAAACACTCACAAGCCCCCACGTGCTTGAAGAAAATACAACAGTGCCACAATCTCTCTCTGAAGGACGCAGCGCATGCATTTATTTAAATCGTATTCTTTTGAAGTTTGATAATCACATTAGGTCATATCACGATTCCTGTCTTTCCGCCCCCAAATTTAAGACCTCTTTAAATAATAAGACTTTTGTTGTATCATTTAAGACTTTTTATGACCTTACATTTTGAAAAAATTAATTTAAGACATTTTAAGGATCCACGGGAACCCTGACTTAGTCCCTGCCGCTGAAAAACACCCCCACAGCATGATGGTACCACCACCGTGCTTGGGATGATGTTGCGCAGGTGCTGAGCGGTGCCTGGTTTCCTCCAGTCATGACACTTGGAATTGAGGCCAAACAGTTCAATCTTCATTTCATCAGACCAGAGAATCTTGTTTCTCACAGTCTGAGAGTCCTTTAGGTGCTTTTTTGCTAATTCCAGGCTTTCATGTGTGTTGCACTGAGGAGAGGCTTCTGTCTGGCCTCTCTGCTGTAAAGCCCAGATCGGTGGAGTGTTGCAGTGATGGTTGTCCTTCTGCAAGTTTCTCCCATCTCCACACATGATCTCTGGAGCTCAACCAGAGTGACCATCAGGTTCTTGGTCACCTCTCTTATCAAGGCCTTTCTCCCCCGATTGCCATTTGGCCCAGCGGCCAGCTCTAGGAAGAGTCCAGGTTGTTCCAAACTTCTTCCATTTAAGAATTATGGAGCCCACTGTGCTCTTGAGAACCTTCAATGCAGCCAGAATTTATTTGTAGCCTTCGCCAGATCTGTGCCTCGACACAATCCTGCCTCTGAGCTGTGCAGGCAGTTCCTCTGAACTCATGGCTTGGTCTTTGCTCTGACATGCATTTTCAGCTGTGACACCTTATATAGACAGGTGTATGCCTTTCCAAATCATGGACTCCATGGATTGGACTCCAATCAAAATGTAGAAACATCTCAAAGATGCTAGAGAGAAATGGGATGCAACTGAGCTAAATTTCAAGTGTCAGAGCAAAGGGTCTGTATACTTAGGTCAATATGAAATTTCAGTGTTTTCTTTTTTATTAATTTGCAAACAGGGTTCGTACAGATGTTTCAAAGTTATATTCAAGGACTTCAAGCACATTTTTATTTGTTTAAGGACTATGCTCGAGATGTCATTAAAACTAATTCTTTATTTGTTCATTTTAAATAAAAATATTTTATTCATTCAGTTAATTTATCTTTATAAAACAACACTTATTACAAGTACAACATATCTCAATGAGCATCTTTAACTACATATTCTCAGTAACAATTCTTGGTTCATTCATGACGAAATTGATGCGCAATTGTAGTGTGCTCCCTTAAAACGTACTTCGCTTTCTAACAAAGGTGAATAACTGGGTCCGTAAACAGTAGTCCATATGACTCGTGCTATGCTCCATGTTTTCTAAAGTCACACAACAGATTTTTGTGAGGAACTGATGAAATTGCAAATGGGTCGTTCTGTTGACATTTTTATTCATAAAAATGTTGTTGTTCTCTCTTTTATTATTTAATTTTGTTTCACGAATGAAGCAAGTTAACACTGATGAGGGTTAAATGGGTTACAACACCACATTTTGAGGGTTCAATGGGGTAAAACACCAAATATTTTTGTGCAAAAATATTAGTTTAAATGTGAATTAATAACTTTTTAACATGCTGGAAAAAAAAAAAACACTATATGCATATTTAAGCAGCCTCTGAACTTTGACCTTAAAAATCAGTTTCCACATCTTTTTATATTTAAAGTTTTAACATTGATAACACCAATGCCATGAAATTATTTAAATGATTAATCATTTTGTTTTGCTTTTTTGTAAATTTGTTTGGCCTTGCACTATTGCTTGTATTAAAAATAAGTACAAAATAAATACATAAATCACTTTGCATGTTATAGAAGTGGTGTACCAGATGAAGGGGACAAGGATTCTTTCAGGCAATTGACAATTTCAAATATATTTTCTAAAAAAATTTACAAAACAGAGTCAAGCCATTTCATATCATTAAAGGTTATAGAATGATACCTTTTAATTTTTTTCCCCGCTATTTGTAAGCTTTTTCATGATCAAAAATGTCAAGGGACATGTTTGTCAACATATTTTGATATTCACCCAAATGTTGTCAGAAATAGCCTATTTTTTGAGACACAAAGATGTCTTTACACAAGGGGGTGCTAAACGGCTCACAAAACTGTATCCTCCATTGATATGCATTCAAATCTCAGAATGTTTTACATCTCATATAATTTTCACACTCTGGAGAGTAATTTTTAATTAAAACCGATAGTTGCAAGGATTCATACTTGTTAAATCTGCCACAGCAGTATCTACAAAATATATTTTTTTAAATCCTCCAGTAACAATTGATTGTGATCGGCCCATTCTGAACAGCGCTGCCAAAAGTAACAGGTGCCACGTGACAGCACCGTCTATGCGCTGCCTGCTTCAGCTGTGGTGTGTCATGTTTTTCCGAAAATAAATACATTTCATTTATTAAATGATTTCTTTTGATTTTATATAATTCAAGAACTTTTTAAGCACCTCTTGGTAAAAATGGCTATTTTCAAGGGTTTTCCAGGACTTAAATTTGAAAAAGCCAAATTCAAGTACTTCAAGCACCTTGTGCAATGTTATCAAAAATCTGGTTTTGATTTGTCATTATGGGGTATGGAGTGCAGATTAATGTGAAAAAAAAAAAAAAAAAAAAAGCATTTTAGCATACAGCTGCAACATATCAAAATGAGAAAAAAAAAAGCATCTGAATACTTTCTGAATGCTGTGATTAAAGGATTTATGTTCAATTAAAACAGACTGTTGTGCCTCCGATTTCTCATGTAATTAGTCATTTTAGTGTAGGAGAAAAACGCAGGAAAACGCTTGGTGACAGAATCACTATGCATTACAATCTGCATTTGTGTTGATATGCAGCTGAGTGCAATCACAGATGAAAATGTTTAGATAAGCTTGACGTCTTGTCAGTTTTTCAGTAAAAGAAGCTCATTGGTGACTTGAGAACACAAGAGCCAGCCTTGGCGACAGAACGATGTTTTCTGTCATGTTGGATCCTTTTTTCCCAGTAGCTGTAACCATTAACTCAGCAGGGAGTCCTGACAGTCAAGTGATTAACAACCTCCCGCTGGCAGACGCCAATACGTTTTGCCTTTCACCTACTGACCAGCGATTATGTAAATAAAACGCACACCTGAAAATCACTGGGAAGATCGGCAATGTGTGGCCCTGGCTTAAAGGGATAGTTCACCCAAAAATGAAAATTCTCTCATCATTTACTCACCCTCATGCTATCACAGTTGTGTATGACTTTATTTCTTCAGCTGAACACATTTGAAGAAAAATAGAGAAATATCTTAGCTCAGTAGGTCCTTATAATGCAAGTGTATGGTAATCTGACTTTTGAAGCTCCAAAAAGAACAGACAGTCAGCATAAACATCATCCAAACGACTCCACTGGTTAAATGAATGTCTTTCTAAAGTGAAACGATCGCTTTTGGTGCAAAAAAGATCAATATTTAATAAATCATCACTTCTGGTCAGAAGCGGTACGCTTGTGTGGCATAATCGCATTGGCATGTTCACGCGAGAACAGATGCACATGCGACACACCCTGAAGAGCAGCACTGTTTACAACAGAGTAGGAGGAATGCTGTACAGAAGCTTGGTTTAGATCTGTATTTGTATCTGTGTTTACTCACAATGGTGCGCTCGTGCTCATCCTGCATGTCACAAACATGAGAAAAACATGCCGACACGAATACTTCACACGAGAGACCGCGTGAACACCGCCCTCTTGTGAATGCGTATACTGTTGCTGACTGGAAGTGATGATTTATAGTTAAAAAGTGAAAAAGCAATTGTTTCGCTTTAGAAGGTATTAACCAGTGGAGTCGTTTGGATGACGTTTATGCAGATTGTTTGTGATTTTTTTTGGAGCTTCAAAAGGTCAGCTCAACATCCACTTGCATTTTAAGAAGATATTTTTCTTCAAATGTGTTATGCTGAAGAAAGAAAGTCGTACACATCTGGGATGGCATGAGGGTGAGTAAATGATGAGAATTTTAATTTTTGGATGAATTATCCTTTTAAGGTGAGTAAATCTAGATGGTCAAGTATACCTGTCACCTGATGTGAGCTTTGCCCCTCCACGTCTCCGGTCATTTGTGCTTCTGCCCTGAAATAAAGAAAAAAAATCTTATATTATTTAAAATATAAAAAGTGGGCAGCTTGAGTCATTTTGAAATGGCACAAATGATTCTGGGAAGCAATGATATGAAAATCAACACAGATTTGCATCAATTCAGAATCAGTGCATCCAAAGATTAGACACTACTTTTGGCCAAGCAGACAAGAGGGAAAATATGAATTGGTTTAATATAGTCTATGACAAAACAGGTACTCCGCATTCACAGTGCTTACTAAAAACTCTATATAAATATGAACAAGTCGTTATTTTTATTTGTAAAATGCTTATCACAACACACTCTTTTCAAAGCAGCTTTACAGAAAATGATACTGTAGTATCTTTAATGTCTTAAAGTCCCCATTGAGCGGTTTCACTGAAAACCTTTGTGCCCAAATGTATTTGTCTTTAGGTCCCAGTGAGGAAACCAAAAGCGACTGTAGCAAGGAATGAAAATCTTCATACAATGTTAGTTTGTGGAGAGAAGAAAAAAAGCCTTTTAGGTCTCCTCTGGCTATACTGAATGGCCTTGTGCCAATATTAGTTAGCTATCTGTAATACATGTCATTTATCAATTGAGTAAACTGAGTAGATTATTTGGTAGGCTAAGTTTAGATCTAAAGGATACTGACTGAACTGTAATATTACTGATTAAGTGCCTCTGAAGCCCATCCCGAATTGACTGCAAGGGTGCAGGAAGATGCAGTGTCCTTTGCTGTTTAAGGATTTTGATGGCAGTTATTAATATTTTATTATAAATGTATTATTAATAGTAGCTGTAATTAAATTTTATTATTTATATAATTATTTTTGTATTTATTGTCTGTGTATTCCACTTAAAGAGAATGAAGTGATGCAACCAGTAGCCCGTGAAATGTCACTTGGTGTTCGAATGGATTGCAATTGAAAGTTTAGTTTATTTTCTCTGGAGTCTAGCCTAAGAACATCAGTATATTCACATACAAAAATCTACAGCAAAGCAAGACTTTCTTAAGCAAAGTCTTTTCTCCATGAGACTAAACACCAACAGAAGTGTGAAATGAGATGTAGTGATAAAGACATGCAGAGAAGTTAAAACAGACTAACCTAAATGTTAGCAATTGCGAATTAAGCAATGTATGCGTTACCTTCAGGCTGGAGTCTCTTATTGGTTGTCTTCTGTCCTTTGCCATTTGTTTGGCTCTATCAGCATGCGCACTAAACCGAATGGATTCATTTGCATCCTTCGCCACTATTCCTCCTCGATTTTTCCGTAACTCAATCTTGAGGCAAGGAAATAAACATACATGAGTCAAACTGCCTTTTAGAAGTTCTTATATATATTTTTAATATACTATATTGCTGTGTTGGATGCCAAGATTTTCAAGTGCAAGAACACACTTTTGAACCGTCTCCTCCAGAATTTGTGAAAATAGTAGGCACAGCATCCTCTCTGAGAAACAGTTTTCCATTATAGTCACGAAAGCAGTCAGTCTGGAAATGCTCAGAGCACAAACAAGAGTTCTGAGTGGGAACAAAATTCTTCCTCCCGAGGCTTCGTACCCATTGCTCAGCCAGCTGAGGTTTGCTGATTGGAAACCTGAAGAAGAAAGACAGCAGAGAAGGCTACAACCCCATTAGTCACTGCAACATGCATTAACTTTTCAGGAAAATTGGTTTATTTTTGTTTGAGCATTGTTTGGTTACAGCAATGGTGTGAAGTCAGACACTTTGCAAATCCAGAATATTACAGGTTCAATACAGTAATCGAGGATACAGTGAGTCACTTACAATGGGAGTAAATGGGGCCAATTTTAGGAGGATTTAAAGGCAGAAATGTGAAGCTTATGATTTTATAAAAGCACTTACATTAATTCTTCTGTTAAAACTTGTTTATAATTTGAGCTGTAAAAGTTCTGTCTTTTTATACAGTCATTTTTAGAGTTCACAGCTTTACGTCGTCAAGGCAACAAAATTGTAAAATTAAATATAACTTTACACAGAAAAATGTAAGTGTTTTTTTCACACTAAAATCATGTTAACACATATCGTTTATGTTTTGTGGTTATACTTTTGAAACAGTGAGTATTTTAACGCAGACAAATTGGCCCCATTAACCTCCATTGTAAGTGCCTCACTGGACAAGTCGACTTTTTTTTTTTTTTTTTGCAATTAACATTATGCCAAACATGCTGTCGATTGAGCCCTTTTATTGAACACGGAATATTCCTTTAGTTTGCCATAGCAAACTCGGACCAAGCAAATCAATGATTGTGGTAACCGATTAATCAATCAATTATTTGATATTAATATCTGGACATGTTACGGTGTTTTTGGCTTTACATCTGGGACTATGACCAATTGACTAGACTTTAAATATTAAGGAAGAAAGAGCACAGACAAACACGACGCAAAGAGTGAGGAGGGAAAGTCGTCAAAATCCTAAAGTAGCATTTATAGTGCATTACGTGACATTAACGACAAGCCCAAAATTAATCGGAACACCACTTCTGCCAGTGTATGAGCATATATACACAAGTTGTGCCCATGTAAATAATGCAAAGCACAACACCATGCTCACGTGTTTCTCTGGAACAAATAACTGCACCGTTCATTCTTACCTGTAGAATCGGATCTCTGACCCTTTAACAAAGCGGTTGGAGCAATCAGTTGCTGAACAGGAAATAGGCATGGTTCAATATGATTAAAACGTGAACTAAAGAAGCCTGTACTTCTTCTTCTTCTCTTCGTTTTTTGGCGGGTTGCAAACAAATTTTAAAGGTGCATACCGCCACCTACTGTACAAGAGTGTGTATCACCATGTCACTTAGCTCATATTCTATTATTCAGTCTTGTGCTTTTTAAAAAGGTAAAAAGTGCCCTCCTGATCTCTCTTATCCCTTCTTCCTCCCCTTCTAAAGAAGCCTGTTACTGTTCCGCGGGAAACAAAGTCATTTTCTTTTTTTTTTTTTTTTTTTTTACAAAGAATACCGGATTGTTATCCGCGCATGCGCTGTTGATAAATTTGTTTTTGTTTTTTTTTGAACTCATTGATACAATTATAGTAGCAGCAAAGAGTAAAAATAAAGAAAGAAAAAACAATAACAAATAATAATAATTAACCAAATAAAACCAGGGGATAACTTAAAATGAATTAACAAGAGAAAAGGTTTCAAGTATTCTATACATTCGTTTTGCCTTTTTATTTCTTGTATCTTTTAGAGTTTCAATATAATGCATCAGTTCAGTTTTAAATGGTATGATGTTAGGTTTATTGTTTGCCCATTTTTGTTTGTGTATATGGTATTTTCCATATATAATTAACAGATTTATCACCACATTTTGTTCCAAACTCTTATTCTTAAATAATAAAAATATATCTTTACCAGTTAGTCGAATCTTTAATTTTGTGTGTTTAAGTATTAAATATTCAATATCAATCCAAAAAAGTTGGGTAAACACACATTCAAAGAATAAGTGTTTTATGGATTCTTCCTCTAAGTTACAAAAAACACATGTAGTCTCCGTGTCTCTAAAAAATATTGAGACTACTTGTCTCACTGGGTAAATTAAATGAATAATTGTATATGTGACTTCTTTAACTTTATTGGTGAGACAGTATTTACTAGGTAACTTTCAGACCTTTTTCCATTCAATATGATTATACAATGAATTCCAATATGGTTTGCACTTAGGTAACGATGTATTTCTGCATATTGTTTTTATAAATAAGTTGTTAAATTTTTTATCTAAAATCTCCACACCATTAATGCTTATCTGAGTATTATATACAGAAATACATTCAGAGGATATATCACCCGATAAGAGTTGAATAAGGCCACCAGGAATGGCATCAAAAACTATTGCAAACTCTTTAGCAGTCACTGGAATCTTATAGTAATTAAGGAATTGACAATAATTAAAAAGTTGTCCATTACTCTTAAATAACTGTCTCACCAGTATAATACCGTTATCATACCAGTTTCTAAAAAATAAAGATTTGTTTTTAAACACAATATTCTTGTTATTCCATATTACAGATTTGTGTGGAGAGAAGTTATGTTTATAAATGAGCATCCATAACAAAAAAGCCTGTCTATGAAAACAAGATAGCTTCATCGGAACCTTGTTTACATCAAAATTACATCTCAAAAAAAAATTCCAAACCTCTCAACTTTCCAAAAATCAGGTCAGGGATGATGTTCCATATTTTGTCTTTAAAGCATAAATAATTATTTATCCATTTATTCTTAAATACGCAATTAGCAGTATTAAAATCAAGTACATTCAGACCACATTCTTCAACTGGATTGCATAGAATCGTCTTTTTTAAATAGTGCGGTCTGTTCTTCCAGATGAAATTAAACAAAACAGTATCTACTTCTTTTATGACTGATTGTGGAACGTCTAATGCAAGAGCTGTTTATAATAATATTCTACCTTTCAATGATAGATCTCTCATTAACCATGAAATTAATTTTTGTTTAATTTTCCCAATAATTGGTGTAAAATTCAAATTATTGCTCTCCTTCTGATCTTTACAGATCTTGATACCTAAATAATCTACCACCTTCTTCACTGATGCGCTGTTGCTAAAATTAAAATCACCACTCCAGCGGCCAGTGACGACACCACACAGCATTGAGATTACCGATGAAATTAAGTTTTTGTTTAGTATCTATGGGATCACGCAGCATTTTACATGTAAACTGGTGTGATTGGTTCATAATTTGATAAGAAAATTAGCATGTATTTGTCGTTTTCTTGAGGAAACGTGATATAAAAAAAGACATTTGATGTTTTATTTTGAAACAAGAGGCGTAACCGGAAGTAGTCAGACATTTTTTAACGGAATCCTATGGCGTCATTTTTATATCACCAGAACTTGAATTTGAAAAAGTCTCTGAATTCATGATCTTGAAAAAAGACTGAGTGTAATTTAATTTTATCGAAAAATGTTGCTGTTAATTTTTCCAATTTGAAAATATTTTGTGTGAATTCACCTAAAAAAATTCAGGGTTTCAGGTCGTGAAATTCAGGTCTCAATATTCAGGTTGTTGAAAGTGGGTTGAAAAATTCAGGTGGCAAAATATGAGGATGACATCTGGGAATGCAAGGAAAAGCAAACGAGCGTCGATGTAATCCATCTCTCCTCTCTCTCTCTCTCTCTCTCTCTCTCTCTCTCTCTCTGACAATCGATGGAAACAGCTCAAAAGTCATTTTAAATGAATTAATGAATATATACAGTATATAGTAGTAAATATATATAGCCTACATTTTTAATAATGTGCAAAACGTCTTTTGGCAATTCACATTGAACGAATCTGCTGAAAAGGCCATTCAAATTAACACGATCCCCAGTTGATCCATGACACCGGCCAATCTCAGCGGTACATCACAGTAAACATCTCTCATTCAGAAGTTTCAAATGTTTTTGTGTTGTTTTGTGGTCTGATTAATTACAAAACGTCTGTGATGATCACATCTGTATGAATGTAAGAGCTGCTTTTAACTGGTGAAGAACACACGAAAAGCGAAAACAACCAAGGCAGTGTTTATGACTAATGTTTACATTGTAGTCTGGCGGTGTGAATAAAGTCTGTGCTGCTTCTGCTTCTTCTTCTTCTTTAGGTTTTATGGCGGGTTGCGAACCAACTTAATAGGTGCATACCACCACCTTCTGTGATGGAGAGTGAAGATAATGAAATCTATATTTCTCCCTATTCCCTATAACCTATATTTTAATCCACTGCTCCTAATAAATCTCATTATTGCATTCATTTGTTTCCCCGCATTTGGACCATCATTTAAGATATTGCTTATTATGAATTCTTGACTTCCTAAGGTTTGTAATTCTTCCTTAAGACTCATCCTTTCTCTTTCATGTGCAGGACATACCATAAACATATGCTCTGCTGCCTCCTCTATTGCACAAACCTCACATAAACCTGTATTATGTTTCCCTATGATGTGAAATGTATAGTTAAGATTTGAATGCCCTGTTCTTAGATGTGTGAATATAACGCATTCCAATCTACTTATGTTATGAATGATTTTTACTATTTGTAATGCTCCTTTGTACCTTCTGATAATGTCTTTCTGTTTGACATGAATCCCAATAAGTCTGCCTTTTCCTGTTGCATGCTTCCAATATCAAATGTTTCCCTTCTGATCTGCTAAGTGAAATAGTTATACTTTTTTATATTCATTTATATGAATATATATATATATATATATATATATATATATATATATATATATATATATATATATATATTGTCTATTGTGTATTCTATATATATTTTCTTTTCTTTTCAATATTTATTTTTTATTCAATTTTTAATTATTTTTTAAAAGTCTTGTTGCTGTTTTGTATTGTGTACTGGAAGCTCCTGTCACCATGACAAATTCCTTGTATGTGTAAGCATACTTGGCAATAAAGCTCATTCTGATTCTGATTTTTGTATTAACTCCATCCCTTTTTTCCTTAACTCTTTCATGTAGCTTTAAATCAGTTTCAGGTTGTGTGAATAACCAAGGTGGTATCAGAGGTATTGCAACTATTGGAGCAAATTACTTTGTATCTAGACTATTTTCATTAACCCATTTCTTTATTATTTAATAATTTTAATAATTATAATTATCACACATTAGCACATATACAGTGAAATTCTTTTTCCCAGCTAAGCTGCAGTCAGAGTGCAGAGTCAGCCATGATACAGCATACCTGGAGCAGATAGGCTCAAGGGCCCAACAGTGGCATCTTGGCAGTACTGGGGATTGAACTCCTGACCTTCTAATCAGCAACCCAGAGTCTTAACTGCATGAGCCACCACTGCTGCCACCACTGGCATTTCTGATGTTTCCACCTGTAATGCTGCAATTGGTATAGTTTTAACTGCTCCTAAAATGAGTCTTAATGCTTTAGCTTGGATTATATCTAGTTTCTTTAGCATAGTTGCAGACGCAGATTCATATACAATACAACCATAGTCTACTACTTATCGCATAAGTCCAACATATATACCCTTAAATGATTGTTTGTCTGCACCTCAGTCTTGTCCTGCAACCCCTCTCATTACGTTTAATACTTTACTAAATTTCTTTATGATATAATCTATATGATCTTTCCAAGTTAACTTTTCATCAAACCACATTCCCAGATATTTAAACTTAGATACTTTTCCTAATGATGTCCCATATAATTTAAGTTGTTTGTTCTCTTTCATTTTCTTCTTTGTAAACATCTGATAACATGTTTTGGATATTGAAAATTTTAACCCCCATTCTATAGACCTTTTTTCAACTATCCCTATTGCATCTTGAATCCTCTTGATATTAAAGGATATATTCCTCCCCCTTTTCCACATTATTCCATCATCCGCGTATAAAGCCATGTTAATTCCTGATGACACTCCTTCAAATATTTCATTAATCATAGTATTAAATAATATAGGGCTTATCACACTTCCCTGAGGTGTTCCGTTCTCCACTCTTACAGTATGAAACAATTCATTACCTACTTGATCTTGGATTGTTCTTTCAAATAAAAAACTTAAAACCAATTATAGATTATTCGCTCTATTCCAATTTTCTTCAATTTTAATAATAAACCTTCTTTCCGCATCATGTCGTATGCCTTCTCAATACCAAAATAAACTGCCACTAACCCCTCTTTCATTGTTATTGCTTTCTTAACATCTGTTTCCAATTTTATTAATGCATCCAATGTTGATCTACCTTTTCTAAAACCATTTTGATAAGGCACTGACAATTCCTTACTCTCCAACACATATTACAGCCTATTTACAATCATTTTCTCCATCAATTTACATAGGTTAGATGTAAGTGCTATTGATCTATAATTCCCAGCTATTGATACATCTTTCCCCGGCTTAGCTATCGGAATTATTATGGCATGTTTCCATCTTGGCAGCCTCCCTTCTACCCATATCTTATTAAATAAGTCCAGTACTGCTTTAAGTATTATGTTTTCTACATATTTTAGCATAATATAACATACCAAATCTTTTCCTGGTGCTGTTTGTTTAATTTGATATAATACTCTTTTAAGTTCCCATATTTCAAATGCAACGTCTATTGCTCCTCTCCCATCAGGTTATTTTATTATACATATATTGATGTTGCTGCAAAATTTCTTGTCTTTTCCTTCTATAATTCTCATCTAGATTTTCTTTACTATGTGCCTTCTGAAATGTTTTAACTAATAGTTCTGCCTTGTCTTTTTCTGTAATAGCTATTCTTCCTTCTCCTGTTAATATCGGTATATTTCTGGTTTTATATATCCAAATCATTTTCTTTATCATACCCCATACCTCACCCAATCCTGTTTCTTTACCTATAGAAGAACAATATCAATATATATATAATATAAATAACAATCTCTTTTTTGCCTGTTTCTGGTGTCAGTGTTCTTTTTAATATTCTAAATGCCTTATTTCTTTTTTTAATTGCATTGGAACAATCGCCATTCCACCATGGAACAACTTTCTCCCTTCTTTTTCCTTTCCCTGTAGGGATTGATTCTTCTGCTGCTCTGCTTAATATTGAGCTTAATTTCTCTGTACACTCATCAATGTCATCTTCCATTCCATAATTCATCAATTCTGTCTTACATATGCTATTATATATCCCCCAATCTGCTTTCTCAAATTTCCATCTTTGTTGTTTTGCTACTACACTCCTTTGCATTTCTAATCCTATTGTGCAGGTTACTGGATAATGATCACAACCAATTGTTGAGTGATCTAGTATTTCCCATTGACATTTTACTGCTATTATTGCTGTTACTATTGTTAGATCTTTACATGACTTAATTGAATCTCTGATATTGAACCTTGTTCCACTCCCATCATTTAAGCACACCAATAAATTCTCCTCCATATATTCTTCCACCACTATGCCATTTTTATTTGTGCTTAAACTTCCCCATGAAACACTGTGTGCATTAAAATCACCACACCATATCACCATACCTTCTTCTTTACTCCAAATTTTGCTTAATTCTATTAAGGATAGCTGTTCACATGGATTGTAGTAGTTTATTATTGTTACTTTTCCTAACTGTGTCCATACCTCCACCTTAGTACCTTCATATGGTGTTTCTATATTTACCTCCCTATAAGCCACCCCATTCTTTATAAACGTTGCACACCCCCCACCTTTTGTTTCTGTTCTATCTTTTCTCACGGATAAGTACCCTGGAATAACAAAGTTTAATCGCGGTTTAAGCCATGTTTCTTGGATACATATAACGTCTGGAGGATTTGTTAATTTATGTACTAATCTTTTGAACTCTTGGCCATTCGTGATCAGACTTCTGGCATTCCATTGTACTATCCTGAATGTCATATTATTTGTTTAACCTTTGCTTGTTTGGTAATTCAGTTTAAGCATCTCAGTGCAGGTTTTATGTATGGACGTACTGAATAGCTCACATATCCAATTTTTACATTTTCTGGTAGTATTTTACCATTCACTACTATCATCACTGCTGTACTCGCTTCTCTTTTCCCATTTCTATTTGATGTCAATCTTTTCACATCTGTTACCTTTTCATTTGTTATCTGATTTTTTTAGTACCTCATCTGTTAATGATACTGGAACCCCAGTTATCACCCCTTTAATACCATTCATTTCACCTGGTATATGGCATTTCAATTCTATTCCCCATAATTCCTTTTTTTGATAGCCACCTCTTGTTGTTTTTTGTTCAAACAAAACACAAGCACCTGATTGTTAGTTATCTTGCTGATTTAATGTTTCCTACTGCTTTTTTGAATACTTTTGTTAGCCGCATAGGATTACTCATTTCACCCCGTTGCAAATATTAATATAACTTTGTACTCATCCTCCATCCTCATCGTTTTACTCCTTCTACGATTTCCTCGGAATCTGATCCTCTGTCTTTCCGTTTTTGCGATATTTGCCCTACCTGAGGCCACTCTTCGCTATTCGCGTCTTCAACATCCTCCTCTCTATCTACATTACTTCATTCATTTTCTTCATTCACATCACAGTCGTCGCCAGACCCACCGCGGCGTCTTTCTTTCACTATCTTTCTCCACACGCTTGTCTTTTTCGACTCCAAGTCTGTGCTTCAAAATCTTATGTGTTGTTTATTGACCAACATTAGTATATACACATAAAAAAATATACTGTAAATTGACATTATAGTACTTTTATTATTATCATTATAATGTGTTACAATCATGATAGTCTTGGTGTAATGAACTTATATACATGAATGAACATATGAACATATATACTGTATTTGATATACAGATAACTGAAATGTCTAAATAAAGCAGAAACATATAAGTGTTATATATCTGTTCTCCCCCTTCATCGCTGCTTGACTTGGGTGAAATTAAGGCATGTCACCTGAAAGATAAAACTTTAATTATTTTTTATTTTTATTTTTTTTAAATGCTGGCTCTGCTAAGTAAACAGCAGTAACACTTTCAAGATTTATTAATGGAAGCAAAGAATGTGATGGCTTTTGTCACATCCTGCGCAGCACACTGTCTGAAAGTGAATTGAATTTTGGTCACAAAGGCAGCGTGATCATACAGTGATGTCACTTGTAACAGGTCAATATGCTCATGCATTACCGTGAATTATTATTATTATTTTGGTATATGCACGAATTGAGTGTATAGGAAATTAATATAATAATACCTGATTAATAATAGTTGGAAATGACAAAGAATACTTTATAGGCCTCTGTATTATTATTATTATGTTTGTGTGTGTGTGTGTGTGTGTGTGTGTGTGTGTGTGTGTGTGTGTGTGTGTGTGTGTGTGTGATTGTTAATACTTAAAAGAAAATGTGAGGAAGAAAAAGACTGACATTTAAGGTTAAATGACTCCTGTAATGATCACTTTTGATCTTTCACGCATGCATTACATGCAAAACAAAGGAAACTATAATGGAATACTGCTGTCTAATTTTAGTAAAGGGGTACAATGCAAATGCACATATTAGAGAACACTTCTGTAAAGTATATAGATGGAGCCCAGATTTGTATTATCATGAAGGTAACGTGGTCTGTCTGAAAATAAACATAACTTATAAGAGACTGACAAATCATCAGTAGTCTACATATATAATACATATGAGTTTAAACTATCCAGAATTTTGATAAACATTTTAAAAAGCGAAATGGCATGCTAACTCAAGCAATCTAGACTGGTAATGTAAACAATTAGGAACAGAATGCGTGTTACACATTCGAAGTTCACTATATTTTCATTAAGCACTAGTACAAATGTGCAAGTGAAATATAATTATAATAATTATCAAACAGCAAAGACATGCAACACACACTTAGAAAACAGGTAAAGGCAGCTGTTGTTTCAGTCAGCCAAAGGTCTGTATTATTTCACTTATTTACAGTAACAACAAGAGGTAGCTATATACCCGATTCATATTACCTTGATGATTGAACACACTGTTGTTCTCTGAAGGCAGAGAAATTATATATATATATATATATATATATATATATATATATATATATATATATATATATATAAAATGTTCAACCATTTTTGATATCATAACCATTTAACAGATGTATAGAAATATATCTTTTTATTTTATTTTTTTATTATTTAATACTTATCGACTACAAATGTATTTATTTATTTATTTTTTTGCAGACTTGCAGTTAAAAGAGGTAGTTTGATTATTCGTTTCCACTGGTAAATGTCATTTGCCCATATCATTATGAAATAAGGTTCTTGATGAAACTTGCAGTTAGGTGAAGGATCCAATTTACTGATTAAGTTGATATTTTCTTCAAAAATGAAAAATTATAATAAGTAGGCCTATCCCTAAAGTATACCTTTTTGTGTTTCACAGTGTTGTTGTCACAGTTGTTTAAAATAAAATTTTTGAGCTGTTTCCATCGCATTGCGATTGTCCGAGAGAGATGGATTACATCGACGCTCGTTTGCTCTTCCTTGCATTCCCGGATGTCATCCTCATATTTTGCCACATGGATTTTTCAACCCACTTTCAACAACCTGAATATTGAGACCTGGCGTCCGTTCTTTGTACCTCGTTTATTACATCCGAGATGACATCATCGTGCTAATCATGATCTGGCTAATTAGGTTCTTTGAACACACCTGTTGTTTATGATTAGTATCGCTGGACTGAGTTGTCGGGGATAATTGCGCGTTCATGCGTTGGTTTAAAAGGGGATATGTATCGATAGTAGAAACCTTGATCAGCACCGCTGCTATTGGCTGCTCACCATGGCCAAAGAGCGCGTCCAGTTTTTCTCCGCAACAGAGCAAGAGCTATTGCTGGAAGGTTATGCGGAATTTGAAGGTTTAATTAAAATGCCAGGGAACACCTCAAAGTCTGCAAAAGCCAGGAGAGAGGACTGGAAAAAAGTAGCAGACAAATTAAATGCGTAAGTGGTGACCATGTTAGATGTTTTTATCACTTATTACAGTATATATTTTTGTATTTTAATAATTACTTTGTTTATCATCTTTAATGTCAGAGCCACCACGGGACCCACTAGAACATGGGAACTAGTAAAAGTGAAATACAAGAATATTCTACAAAATGGTAATCTTTACTACTTTTCTTAGTCTCTTAAAAAGACCCTGTTAAATGATGTTTGTTTATAATCGCAACCAAGAAAGGCTGGGGGGAATAAAAAAAAAAAAACAGGTGGTGGTCCTGCACCCCCACGTTATACCCCAGCAGAAGAGCTGGCCCTTGGGCTGAATGTGAACTGACCCATTGTGGAGGGCATCCCTGGGGGCAGCTCTTCCTTAGACCCACATCCAGGGACCAGTAGCAGCAACACCTTCATTACTGGTAAATGAGCTTTCAGTTCTCTTAGTACACTGTAAAATAAATTTATTGCTGCATTAAATTAAGTATAATCCAAATGGCTGTTACAGTCATTTCAGCTATGTTAAATCTTGATTAGTGATGAATTGCTTTAACTTAAAGTGAACTATTAACTAACTTATTTAAGAGTTAATGTAAAAATATGTTGCCATGAGTTAATCACATTTTTTTACAGTGGTTCATTGTAATGACATTGTGTTTTCCCCTTTTTGTGCAGTTTTACATAGTACACCAACACTTTTACCTGTTCCCAAGCAAGTGCTGGCTGAAGCATGTGCAGTAAGTGGACTTTTTTAACTTTTACATCAAAAGGGAAGAAAGTGCAACACTTTAATGCCCATTTGTTTCCATTGCACAGGACAGTGAAGAAACCCTCTCAGATGACTGTCCTTTGGAGGAAGTACCTGTAAGTGCATAAATAGCTTGACTTCTATATAATCATGTACCTATTATTTCTGACTGCAATATGAGTTACAGGAGTCCACATCCACAGAGTCTGCACAGAGAAGCAATACAGAGGTAGGAGGTGTTGTACTTTTCCTTATTTTTTTGCATGAGGCATGCATTCATTGTTTTGTCCACAAATGGCACAGCGTGACATCCGTTCCCTATATAAATGGAGTCTTCAACACAAAATGGAGTATTTTTCCCTGAAAGAACAAATTAAGGGGAGAAATAGAACTTGACCACTTAAAAAAATAAACTGGCACTAGAGATAGAGCTGCTTCAAAAGGAACTTCAGAGTAAGTGCCAATACACCATTTCACACAGTACTATTGTTGACCTTGCATAACAATGTCTCTTATTGCAGGCAAAAGATGACTGATTACTTTTCTTTACAAAGAATGATTGAAATAAAGCTCTCAAGGGACTAAGCGTATTTGTCTTGTCTTTTATTAAACTTATCAAAAATGGTGTTCCACAATTCTGTCTCGTGCAGCTGTGCCACTAGGTTGGTCCAAGTGCACTGGCTGGAGGTGATCATCGGGCTGCACCTCCACCACAGGGGTCCTCTCCTTTCTGATGGTGGCAATGTTGTGTAATACAGCACATGCAATAATAATGTCGCAGGCCCTGTCAGGTATAACCCTCAGACTTTTCAGACACTGAAATCTTCCCTTTAGTTGCCCAAAGGTCATTTCAATGCATGCCCTTGTTCTGGCTAGAGCTGCATTGTAACGGGTTTGTGGTCCGGGGTTTGGGTCAGGGAATGGCATCATAAAATACTGCCTGCAGGCATAGCCCCTGTGTCCAAGCAGGGTCCCGTCATAATCACCTGTATAATGGAAAAATGCAGTTCTGTTAGGCCCAGCATAAGTGTATGTAATACAGTGACCATGACATCTATATTTTCCCTTACCACGTTCAAATGTGCATAAATGTGACTCTCTGAAAATTTGCGTCATGCACTGATCCAGGCCATTTTGCTTCCACATTTGTGATTATGGCACATAGTCTCACTGTGTGTGTGTGTGTGTGTAACTAATCTGGAATATTAAGAATCCTAATAGTAATTTACCTGCACATTTACACTGAACCCCCTTTCGGTTCACAAAATCCCCTTCATTGGGGCCTTGATGGGTATGTGTGTGCAGTCTATGGCACCAATCACATTAGGGAAGCCTGGGGGACACAAGTCATACTTACTGGCATGGTCATGATTGTATGATCTTCATTAACAATTTTTAATGTACCTGCAATGGTGAAAAAATTCTGTTTTACAACCTGGGGTGTTAAGTGGCTTGGAAATACCACAAAAACCCCTAAAAACTGCTTGAGTGCCAGGTAAACTTTGCGAATGGCACAACAGACAGCACTTTTCACCAAGTTCTCTGCATCTCCAACAGTGTAAAGGAAAGTGCCACTCGCAAAGAATCTCAGGACAATGCACACCGTTTGTGCTGTGGTTAAAGCCCGACTCCCGAGTCGAACATTTAATATGTGGTTCCAACAAATTAATGATGTAAATGACACCCTCACGAGAAAACCGATATCTCAAAAGTATAGTATCGCGCTGTGCTAAAGGATCCTGTCTATCCCGCAATACGCGATTAATTCGAAAAGCTCTGCGAATTATCCTTGCACCTTCCGCAACAGGTTGCTGTTGTAAAAACGGACAAGACATGGCTGTTACAGACTTCTCGTTTCACCTCAGTTTATAAAGCCACAATCTATTCTTGTTTACATGAACTAAGCCTGCTCCCGAGCAGGTTTAAACTTACGGACCTGTTGCTATGACAGCAAGTGCAGGATGAGCGTCGAAGAACCTAACAATCCAAGATCATGACAAATCGTCAATAATCAAATCCAGCTAAATGAGTTAGCGACGTATGAAGAACGGACCACTGAATTTCACGACCTGAAATCCACACCTTGAATAATAAAAACTTGAATTTCACAACCTGATTTTTTTGTTTAGGTTTAATCACACAAAATATTTTCAAATATTTCAAATGAACAGCAAAAATTTTCGATAACTAAATTACACCCAATCTTTTTTCAAGATCATGAATTTGGAGGCTTTTTCAAATTCAAGTTCTGATGTTATAAAAATGACGCCATAGTCAAGGCTGGAAACTGGCAGTGTGTGGGAGACAAATCTAAAATGTAGTCACCATGCAGGAGGCGCATGTCATTACAATTAAAAGTAAATCATGTATGTAACATTTTAAACATTCTTGTACACAAAATGTCTATTGTGGCATTGTGCCATCTCAAGCTGGGTCATTCTCAAAGACTTTTTTGACTTGCAAAATATTGAATTTTTCAATTCAGTTCAGTTTTCATCCATAAAAGCTGAGGGTAAATATTATTATTTTTTTTTAACATCTTGACATTATTTTTATTCACAAACGACAACTTGACTGTTGTTCTTTTATTATGTTATTTAATTTCATGAATGAAACCAGGATTGTAACACCAGTGACAAATTCTCCAAAAGGGTTAATCTTCTTAGATGTATGTGTAAATAGCAACGAAAAAACATACACCAATGATCAAACTAAAATCAATAAATCATACCATTAAATAAAACTTTTTCAATAAATATCTTTCACATGAACATTAAACAATGTAACATCAGTGTCATATTTAAATGAACCATGTGAAAAATTAATAACTTTTCCAACATGGTGGGGAAATCACTATGTGCACATTTGAGCTGCCTCTTCTTCCTCTGAACTTTGGCTTTGGAAGTTATTTTCCACAACTTTTTTATTTTCAAAATACAAGTATTTAACATTGATAACACCAATGACATGAAATCAAGGGGAAAATATTATTTTAAAATTATTTAAATGATTCATTGTTTGTTTTGCTTTTTTTTTGCACACTTGTTAGCCTTGCACTAATGCTTGACCTGAGGAAACAAAATTAGTAAAAAAATAAACATATAAATAATGTCTTAGAAGTGATGTACCAGATGAAGGAGCAAAGTTTTTTTTTAATTAGTAAAACAATATAGAGTCAAACCATTTCATAATACTTAATAAAAGGTTAGGTTATAAAATGAGGGTATTTTAAATGGGGTTCCTGGACTATTTAAAATACTTTTCATGACTGAAAAGTCACCACATTTCGATAATGACCCAGCTACATTAACATTTGATACAGAAAATTATTGAATATTTATATTAAAAGCATAAAAAGACAATTTCCCTCAACCTACCTAACAATGGTGGCGCTTGATCATGCTCTGCATGTTCCTCTGGGCTGTCTTGGAGGTCAAAGCTCAGTTGTGCAGACAACACTGTCCCAGATGTTCTGCTGGTGCTCTAAGCTTCTTTCCAAGCCCGTCTCTAAGCTGCCTGCATTGTCTGTATGCTTAAAGGTGTTTATTAGAAATAATTTAACTGTGATATTTGAACAAATGTACATTTTTCAATAATAATTTAAGTTGTTACTCTACAACCCCCCAAATTATTATTATTATTATTATTATTATTATTATTATTATTTTGGTTTTCTCCCCTTTTCTCCCCAATTTGGAATGCCCAATTCCCAATGTGCTTTATGTCCTCATGGTGGACAAGCTATCACACAGCTTGTTGAGCACGTTACCACGGAGACATAGCACATGTGGAGGCTTCACCCTATTCTCTCTATTCTCAGCTTCTATTGGCCTAGACATGGGAGGTATGTGGCAATGCAAAACTCTTGATATGGTTCACTGTCACGCCTTTATTCAGTTTTCTGCCACATGGCCTCCTAGTGGCTTCTCTCACTTGTTTTGAGAGATTACATTTTCTAGATGGTGGTTTGATGTGATTTCCACTTGCCTACTGAGACATCCACTGTGGTAGTTTTTAAAATGCTTGTTGACATAAAACAAAGTTACATCAAATTAATTCCTGAGTTTCTGTAAAAGTACCACAGAGAACTGTAACAGTGAAATGAGAGAACTGTTTAAAGCTCTGAATACGTTTACAAGGCATGGTATATTCTTAGACAGATGGCCCGCTTGAGCAAGGTGATATTGATGATCTCAGCAATGGGAAACTGGCATTAATTTGCCCATGGCATTACTTTGATTTCAGCCTTGAAATAGGTTCCTCTTCCTCTGGACTACAGGCAAGTTGTAAAAGTGATCTTTGTTCATATATAGGAACTGAAATGCCAGCATGCTTTATGTGTCATATACTGTATTATTGTCACTAGAACCAACTGGATGATGTCCGAGTACTGGATGCAAAGGTGTACATATACACTCAGAGCACACTGTCCCTTTGTCCCATCCCAGTGGCAAAACTAACCCACCAATTTGAGCAGTGACATATAACATATAAATATGAACATGAACTGTGAATATGACAGGTTGTGGTATACAATACATGGTTGTGATTTATTCCTTGTAGAGAATTTACCAGTGGAAATAAACTCAGCCTCTGAAAACACGCTTTGCATGTGGGCCACAAAAATCCTTCGTACACCCCAGACCCACAGGAAAAGGTTAGGAAATACCCTCTGATTCTTTCAAGTTCTGTTATGCTTGTTTCCTCTTAGGAGAGTCTTTCATATAGAACAGCACTAAAAGACTACATTGATTTATACTGAACCATATCAGTCACCACAGTGTCATTTTCTCAGACAATCTCTCATTGTGCATGCTCAGCACTCACTAAACAAAACAAATGATCTGCTTGTTCTTTTATTTTCTGTGAGGTTTCCTTGACCAGGATAGTGCAAGAGAAATGGAATAGTGGGACCATAACAGAGATTGGGGAGGCCAACCGATGAGATAACACATTTGGCTGCAGGCCTGAGATGGTTAACATACATCTGCTCAAATGAGGGACAGGCAAGAGAGGAAAATGCTGTGAAGGAAATTCCAGTCATATTTTTTTTATTATTCTAACTGTATAGTGAAAATGCTGATAAAATTGTTTGTGAAATTTTCATGTAAATGACTGTGTGAGTGTGAATGATGTAATTCTTGACTAAAATAGGTTTTTTTGTGCCAAGTCTATATCTTTTTCTTAGCTTGACTCGTGTTTTGCCACTATATTTAAAGGATTCCTTGAAAACCTTCCATGACTTGAAGTTACATTTCAAAGGTTTTTAAAGCCTCCATTCAACACAGAGGGAAGAAAGACAGCAGGGATGACAGAGGAGGTACAAGAACCACTGCATAATAAAACATAATTTTTGTTGCTTGACTGCTGTTTAATTTCATGCAGAGTTTGTAATGATCACACTCTTTACCAACAGTGGTATGTTCCTCTTGTCAAACCCTCCAGCATACATAAGACATCCTGACTGGACATATTTTTATTCTTAAAGAAATGCTTCTACTCTCCCATGAAGATCAAGAAAACAGGGACTCTGTTGGTGCGTTTATGTAAAGTAGCTCTCAGACTCACTGATCCACATATACATGGAGTGTTCCTTGAAAATAATTGTTAAAGAACAATAAATCAGCATAGATTTGTGTAAAGTGTACATGCATGATAAACACTAAGGGGGAAGAGATGCATATGTGTTGTCAGAGATAATTGTGCATTCTTTTTTACAGTAACTCTTATTTATTGGTTTTCTTTATAGTTTTGTGTGAATGAATTTTTTATGTTTAATCAATGATTCTTTAAAAATATTTTATTAAAATAATTTATAGTAGAAAATGTCTTTAAATTGTGTTAACTGACAGAGGGCGCTGAGATGCTACTTTGCATTTATTGGAGGTTCTTTCGTAAACAGTGATTTACACGGTTGAAAGTGGTTGTATCTTCACTAATGGTTTTGACCCATGAGCTAAGTTACATTTATGTTCTGAGTAGACAGTTTCTTATCAAGGCAACCTAAGTGCATTTTCATTGGTTATAAGTTTAAAAATGTTCCCACAGTTGTTAGGATTTGATTCTTGATATTTGTTGTATACCACAAGGTTGTATTTAAAGAATTGCAAGTCATTAGAGTGCTGAAAAATTACCCTGAAATTTGATACAGCTTGTGAAAAAATGGTTTATAGCAAACACACTGATCACCCTATACTGAGAATTAATGTTTATTTATCTAGTTTCTATGAAGATTTTTTTTTCTTGTGATTTTGAGAGAAACACAGTACAGAAATGGCAATCTTCCAGCTGTGTGTTTACTGCCCAGACGTGACAGAGTTTTCCGTGCTGCGTGAGCCTGTGTCATTGGTTTTCACTTCTGCTTTTTGTATTTTTGTGAAATTTTTTTCCGTCATGGTGCATGGTGGTGAAGTTCGCAAGAATCCCTACTAGAGAATTTGGTTTAGTCTCATTTTTATAATCTACGCACTTTGGTCATATATCATATTTTTCAGATATGCTTTAGCTTTTTTTTTAATTCGTCCTTCCCCCATGAGTATATACAGAAAACATATCCTGTGGCAAATATTGGAGAACAAAAGTTATTGAAAGGCTTAAAGGAATTTAACATTTACTTCATTAATGCAAAAGTTAATACTATAATTAAAAAGAATGGAAAACAAAATAATTGAGTTTCAAACAATAGAGTCAGTGTTCTAATAGTTTATGTCCAAATGAGTCAATTGCTCTTTTCATAGAGGAGAATGGTTCTCTCTTGTTTTCTCCAAGTCTTTTTCTCCCTCTGTCTTGCCTTAGCCATATGTTTACATGTAAAGCTTCCTTTCTGTGTGGCTCTTTCCAAGGACCTCTCCACTGAACTGGTAGGTAAGTTTTTTCTTGATTTTTTTGACCTCTCCTGTCTTGCCGTAGTTTCTCAGTGCCCTCGCCATCTTTTGGTAGGTCATCTTCTTGCGGTTTCCCTTCTGTATGCCCCAACGGTGAGCTAAAGCTTCTTTGTGCTTGGAAGAGAACTGGAATGTTCCTTTTTCTCTGTCCACCCACCAGATGCTGTCCTTCATGTCACCATTTCGCAGAAGGTCCAGCAGGAACTGATACAAGCGAATTTTCTTCTTGTTACCTTGAAAAACAAAGTAAAAGACATCAGCGTGTTCTGAACTTACTGGTAGGCTGTCTGCCTGTCTGTCTGTTTGTTTATCTATCTCTAAGTGGTACAGATGAGATATTTGATGTTTCCTCACCGTGTTCTCCCCCTGTTGTTGAAGTAATGAGATCTCTCATGCTCTCCTCATCAGACACCTCTAAAGGAGGACTGCGATTGCCAGGGTCATCATCATCCGAGCTGCGCTGGAGAGGAGAGGGCTGTACACTGTGAGGGTAACACACCAATGGCCGGGGCAAATATGTCATCTGTGAAGATATAAAATATTATCAGAGAGCACACACTCTTTAAAATAAAAGTTCCAATTAAAATACAGGACATTTTACAGCCCAGTGCCATAGGAAGTCCTTTTTAACCTTTATTGTTTTAAACATCTTGTATTGGTGAATTAAAAACCAGGAACCAATACACTGATCTGAAAAAGCAGCAAAAATATTTTCTTTATAAGAAGAGGGACTGAATATAAGGTGCTGCAAAGAACCATTGAAGAACATTTATTTTTAAGGGTGCATTTTTTTAAAAAAAATTTTGTGCTAAATTCACATGCTCAGTTGAGTGGCACAAAGTATGAGTTATAGATGAGGAAAGCATGTCTGTGCAATCAGGTGGTCTGAAATGTGTCATATGGAGATTTCAGGCTTGTTCAACAACATTAAAAAAGAGGAACTTTATAATTTCATATATTGTAGATATACCACAGTGCTGTGAAAATGCAACCTGTAGATTCTTATGCAATTATACATGCATTTTCCTTGCCAATGAGCTTTTTATCTTGTTAGTTATTTGCGGAAAGGACTTGGAAATAGATATATACACATGACAGTATGGAAAATGATAATTTGCTGAGTTAAAAAAACAACAAAGAGACAATACAAAGAGAGCAATTTTTTCCCCTCTATACTTTCATTTAAACCACTTGCCTCATTGTAAAAAAAATAAATAAAAAAAATGTAAAAAACCCAGTGTCAAAGATCAGCAACTTATAGTCTCGTGTGATGACAAACAGTGCTGGGGTGACAGTTTCTTGTGACATGACAGTTGCATGTAGTCTGATGACTGTACAAAGAAGAGCTCCTCAAAAACACATGATAGTCATACTGTGAATTGAAATTGGGCCTTTTATGTACAAGTCCATTAGCAAAAGTCATGTGTGATTCACATTAGTTTTTTTCTTTAGTGGTAACAGCAGGCATGTTCAGAACTGATCGCTTGAATGTAAAGCAAAGTTGTGAGTACATGGCCTTACTGTCTGCATTTGGAATGCAAGCTTTTGTCCATTTAGGTCCTTATAGTGAATATTGCGTACATTTCTGAAGTTCACACTTTAAAGAATTATACACATTTGCTCAGCCAAGGAAGCAGCATTGCTCTCCTCAAACAGTTATATTGTACATGCAATGCTTCTATGAAAAAAAAAAAAAAAACCTGTTATGTATGGGGTGGTGGTGTAAATTACTGGTCTATAAATGAACTGCTGTTAAATTCACAAGTAAACAATAGCTCTTCCTCAACAGCCCATTTTCAAGAATTTACCATGATAGTTTCCAAGACATAGCCAAAATACAATTGTTACTTTGGTTACTGTTACTAGAATAAGACTGTGGTAACCTTTGTTTTTTACAGTATTAACAAAAAATATAGTGATTGTAATATTTAGCTGCATGAGAACCTTATTTTATAAGGGGAAGAATGAAGTCAAGATTCACAGTGTTTATAGCTATACTGTAAAGTACATTCTGATATACTGCTATACTGTAAAGGATTCTGTCAGTTAAGCATTCAATTTAGTTTATTATCAAAACTGCTACAAACCCAGAGCTTCTATTTTAGCACAGAACCTTCCAATGAGACTGAGCCTATATGGCAGGCAGTTTATATATTATTCTGAGGTAGACAGGTCTCTCCTTCCTACAAGAAAAGGAAAAACTTTCTTTTCCATAGAGGTTGTTGTGGTTAGTGTCTGTCTTCGAGATGAGGTCCAACCAAAGCAGGGGAAATCAATCACTGTGTTGTTCTTAAGAGATCTGAAATCATCTCTCTCTGACAAGAGGGTCTCTGTGAATTTCTACCCACAGTGCAGTCCTTCTTAGAGCTCAAAGAGGAATGTACAATATGATGTGTATTCTGTTTTAGTTGATGCATCAGCAAAAACTACAGCAAAAGGACTCTATTGTCTTCTTTGGTCAAAGTTGGTGTAGGAAGTCTCTAAAAGGCAGCTACTTACAAATAAACTGCCTAAACACACTTTTTTGGTAATTTAATCTGATTAATTTTAGACGATGTATTGCAGGTTTTGATGAAAATCTATTTTTAAGTGTATTAAGTACCAATTTACAATCCTTTCATTAAACATTAGCAAAATGTAATATTAGATTGCAAGTACTTGATTTTTGTAATTGCTAAAAACAACAACAACAACAACAACAACAACAACAAAAACTCAAATCATTTGTACACACCGATCAGCCACAACATTAAAACCACCTGCCTAATATTGTGTAGGTCCCCCTCGTGCCGCCAAAACAGCGCCAACCCGCATGCTATTCTTCTCACCACAATTGTACAGAGCGGTTATCTGAGTTACCGTAGACTTTGTCAGTTCGAACCAGTCTGACCATTCTCTGTTGACCTTTCTCATCAACAAGGCTGCAGAACTGCCACTTACTGGATGTTTTTTGTTTTTGGCACCATTCTGTGTAAATTCTAGAGACTGTTGTGTGTGAAAATCCCAGGAGATCAGCAGTTACAGGAATTCTCAAACCAGCCCATCTGGCACCAACAATCATGCCATGCTCCAAATCACTGAGATCACATTTTTTCCCCCATTCTGATGGTTGACGTGAACATTAACTGAAGCTCCTGACCTGTATCTGCATGATTTTATGCAGTGCACTGCTGCCACATGATTGGCTGATTACATAATCACATGGATGTTTGTTGGTGCCAGACGGGCTGGTTTGAGTATTTCTGTAACTGCTGATCTCCTGGGATTTTCACACGGTCATGCGGGTTGGCGCTGTTTTGGCGGCACAAGGGGGACCTACACAATATTAGGCAGGTGGTTTTAATGTTTTGGCTGATCGGGGTATGTGTCTGTGTGTGTGTGCAAGTTCAGACTCTCTGTATTTGAGCTCTCACATTAGAGTGCATGTCTGTTTGTGTCACAATAAAGAGTGGTTTTGTTTGTGCAAGTGGGGATGTTCTGTGTAATGGCAGTTGATGAGTGTGCAGACTGCAGTTATGGTGACAGTGTTGAGCTTTGGTCAGGATAAGGCTTAGTTGAGCAATAGCGTGGGCACAGATGCATTCTACAGCCTGCATCTACACCCACGTGTCTCACAAAGTGCCAGATACTGTATATTAAACACATGAAACTTTATGTTCCTAATAGTAAGATTCCTACTTTAATAATTTCAAGCAGTATACATCAGAAAAATGTGCAGTATCCGTTTCCAAAGGTCTACTGCACTGTTTTAAAAATTGATTGTTATTATCAAAGATGCATGTCAGCAAAAAAATCACGAGCAATCATGTGAAGGCAAATTTGAAGCTATATGCAGACATTATGGGGACAAAGAAATAATCCTTAAAAACATACTAATGAAACTAATGTGAGTATTCTATAGCAGGTGTTTTATAGACATTTGAAAATGTTGTTAAATGGTCTCACCTGTGGAGGAGGCAAGGTGAGGTGATGCCCAGTCAGGCCTGGGTCAATGAAATGGCCAGGCTCGACATCTGTGAAGCGATGCGCATTCGATACATGTAGTGGCTGCACGCTCTGTAACTCTGTGAAATGGCTCTCTGGCAGGTTTTCAAAATCCACTGGATGGACATGATGTGAATTGTACTCCCATGTGTGATCTAGACAAAGACAGGAAAGTTGAAATGGATGGTCGACAGAAAGCATCTTTAACATCCAAAAGAAATATGACAATACGTCATGTGCTCTCTTTCTAAGCAGGTACAAGCAACAGCTAAATCTACCATGTCTGGTTATTCTGTCAATTCAGTTGTATGCAAGAAATTATTTTTTTTTATAACTTTGTCACTGTAACCACTGGGGCTTTGAGTATCACCCTGTTTCCTGTTCACACCACCATTTCCTTTGCACTTTTTGAATAGCCTTATACATTTTGTTTTTAGTGTCTCTGTATTTAATGGTTAGATCTCTAAATGAAATGTTTATATGTGTGTGATCAAACTGATCACACTGTTTTACCACATGGAATATTTAAAGCAATCTGCAGTATGTACTTGAGCACCAGTAATACATATGCGCTTTCTATTTAATTTCCATACATACTAATTGTATGCAATGCAATTCCACTAAAATTAGGTGCCAGGTGCTCAGATTCAGTTCAACCACACTGTAAAATCTAATTAGTTGACCTTACTCAGATTTTTTAAGGCAATCGTTTTGCATGCTTTTTTTTAAGTAAACATACTTATTTTGCTCAAGTAAACTGAACCTATTTTTTTTAAGTAACGTTAACTAGTTACAAGTAAACTTAACTTATCTGTGATTAAAGTATAATTGTGTGTTTTTTTTATATTTTTTTATTGGATTTTCTCCCCAATTTTGGCATGCCCAATTCCCAGTGCCCTCTTAAGTCCTCATGGTGGCATAGTTACTCGCCTCAATCCAGGTGGTAGAGGATGAATCTCATTTGCCTCCACATCTGAGACAGTCAATTCGTGCATCTTATCACGTGGCTTGTTGAGCGCGTTACCGCTGATACCTAGCGCATGTGGAGGCTCACGCTATTCTCCGCGGAATCCATGCACAACTCACCACGTGCCCCACTGAGAGCGAACCACATTATAGTGACCAAGAGGAGGTTAACCCAACATGACTCTACCCACCCTAGCAACCGTGCCAACTGGTTGCTTAGGAAGCCTGACTAGAGTCACTCAGCATGCCCTGGATTCGAACTTGCGACTCCAGGTGTGGTAGTCAGCGTCTTTACTTGCTGAGCTACCCAGGCCCCCAAAGTAGCATTGTTTATATTTAATTATTTAAATTGAGTTAGCACATCTTATATCTTATTATATTGGTGACTTCACACAAATCACAACTATCAGCCAGCTACAATAAAACAACAAGTCATAATTAAAACTATATAGGCCTACATTTTTTAACAAAAAATATTATTTTTCTACATAAGTTCCCTTGTTTTGAGCAAACACACTTAATTTATTCAAGCACAAGGGCTTATGGATATTCCACACAGCCGCAATTTTATAATTGATCATTTTAAATTATTAGTACTCGAAGCCAAAGGTCAAAGAACATAAATATTTGAGTTATGATTCCAAAATGTGACATTTCAAGTACTGTTTAATTAAGACAACTTAAATGTTTTTATTAATGACAGCTTTAGGGTTTAGAGAGTAACTTAATTAAAACTGGTTAGAATGGTAAAATTTAATATTAAGTTATAATTTTTTTTACAATTTGAGATAACATATTTACAGTGCATGTATTATGTTCACTGAGGAAACATATATAAGTATATTCCTCCACTGAACTGAAATAGTTGTTACATGAGTTTTTTGGAGTTCCAAAATGTTTTACTCTTCACTTCATCACTGCTTTAGAATGAAACTTGGTGTTGTTTACAGTTTCTTTATCATTTAATTTCTTCAAAAATGGGCATATAGCTCTCTGACAGCAGGGATGACTAATTAATACAAAGCTCACACCAATAGACACCATAAACTGTAACAAAAATGACTCTGACAGTGTGATACAGTAACATTATACAATCACCACCCTCAGCTTCAAAGACAGAAACTGTTGCTGTTGTTTAGCATTATGACAGATTCCATTTTAAGCACCTACACAGTCTGTGTTTTAAATTTGAGCTATATTGTCTAATTTTGGACAGGAGCCCTTGGGGATAATTGTTGTTCTACGTCTGTAGTTTTTTTGCCTGTCAGAACGAGGCATCTGTTTCCTGCTTTGTGGTAGGTCATTCGCCCGGTTCCACTCGCTCGCTCTCCTAACAGTACAGTCCCATCTGCCCTAGGTGTGATTTTGATCCGTTAGCTCACTATAACAAGATGGTGTCTACATGGGCCTCACTGGGTATTCTGATGCTGAAGTGTTTTGGAGGATCAGTCAGTAACTTCTTTGAAACAGATCATATGTAGGAAGACTTCTTTGTTTAATGAGGCCATTTGCTCAAAGCACTTTGTTTAATTGGTGCAGAAAGGGGGAAAGATAATAACCAAATATATATATATATATATATAAACTGTAGTTAATGAGCAATAAGTGATCAAATAACAGCTCACCATTTTGTCCGTCATCAATGATGTATTGATACTCCATTGGTGGCCGATACATGTCTGATTCAAACATTTCCTCTGTTTGCTGCTAAATGAATAGATGAAAGACAAAGGGTGACCAGTCTGAATGATTAAAGCCAACACAAAAATTAATTATACACTGAACCATATGGGAAAAGCCTCACATCTTTAGTTAAAACTGCCCAGTAATCTTTTTGAACAGACGGTGTCTGTGACATCCAGCCAGTCCAGGTTACTCTCTCTCTACTCTCTTCTTTCTACATAGAAATTATGATTGTTATACATTTCGGAGAACAACTGATTTTTTTCATTACACTATGATGTAAATGAAAGACGTAACAACATACTTTTCAATGTTAGCTGTGATCAATTAATGACATTCATTCATTAACATTCTGTCATTACAGTATCCAGTCCCAAATGAATTAACTAAATTATCAACATCATCCTCTTCACACAAATGTGAACATCAGTCAAACACATATCGGAATAACTGAATCTAAACAGAATGTCATTTTGAAGTAGATGGCTCAACCACGTCTAACTTTAAGTTTTATATTTCTAAAACTGACACACAATTTACAATTTAACTTCAAGATACAAAAGACTGACTGATGTCAAAACAATTTAACTCAATAAGATGTCCCTAACTAATATTAAAGAAAGATCCAGTTGTTCAGTCAGTGATTGTTACTGTATATCCACAATAATGAGTTCATTTAGCGCCTTTTGGCTCGTTGGCGGCAATTTAAAAAAAAATCGCATTGTTTGCATTTATGCATCTATTTACACCAGTAACATTATATTAAGACCATGAAGATGAGAAATAATACTCACAGGTGGGATGATGTACCCCTCCATTCTGTACGGATGCAGCATGGATTCCTCGCCGCCTGACACACGATCTGCAACTCTGATGCTTTCTCAATGGCTTTCAAAACTGTCCCCGTACCATTGCTCAACTCTGCTAAATTTCCTCTTACCAAATGAAACCAAACATCTAATGCACGCACCTTATCGAGTGGGGGCCTCACAGATCTCCAAAGGCCCCCAGTAGAAGCCAAACAGATATACACTGCAAAGGGTAAGCTTCCCTACTAGTGGCCGTAGCAAAAGGACAGAGGTTTCTGTTTGTTACTTCTTTATTTTGGGGTGTGTGGGTAAGTGTGTGTGTTTCCGCTCAAGGTTCCTGATTTTAGGGTAATGGCAGGTGGGGATTTTATCTTTTGCAGTTAGAATAGGCGTAAAGTGTCACCTCCCCCAATGGCCAATCAGAGACAGCTCAGCTGACCACTATTCTTTCTGCCCACCTGCATAGTGCTTGTCATTCTATACAAAGTCCTTAATGCAGGATGAACTACTATTTGGTACCAGTTTAGGAATTTGAAGCCAAAACTTTTCATTATATTAGTACTTTCCCAATTGTTTTCCTTAATTGACAACAAATTTGAAAGCTGTTCATCTTCGTAGAGAAAAGATTTCTGTTAATCTAGTAATTAAAAAGATAAAACAAAAAGGGAATAAAATACATACTGTATAGCAGGATACATTGCAATTAAAAAGAAGACAATGATGTTGTTTCACATAGGAATGGAAAGCTTCTTTATGTCCATGGAGACCCAATTTGCATAATATCAATGAACATATGACTGATCCACATTTTTACTAGGAAAGGTTTCTAGTTGGTCTTATGTTCACACCTTGGAGCCTGGGATTCAACCCCATCTTGGTTGCAGATGGAGGACTCTCTGACAGATAAGGTGGCTGATCATGTATCTCCTATCTGCCCACAACCTCCAGCTTAGATACATCAGTACATGCTGGGCAGGAGATGCAACATCCTGAATGACTATGATGAAAGAACCTTCTGTCTTTATCAAACATTCTGCTTGTCTCCAAGCTACTGTCTGCCACACTCTTAGATAGGCATGTAATTGGCAATGTCATGAAAATTAGTTACAAATGATGAAGTTTGATATAAATGACTGCTTTACAGTTTATTGTTTTGTTTGTTGTTCTCATTCAGTACAGTAAATAATTAATTCTTGCTTCTTATAAATGTTCTTTAATGAAATATGAATCAGACTTATGTTTGTAATTGCTGCATGGACAGGTATAATTAAATACTAACAGGTACAGTTTCTATTATATACAGTGAACACTTTGAAAACTTTAAACAGTGTGCAGTTACCTGAATACTTGTACTGAAATAACATTCAGCATAGGTGCTCATCTACTAAACCACATATCTCACTTACCTCAGAGTTAGGCTGCAGCAGGAAGATAAATATATAAACACTGGCGGACAAAAGTTTGGAATAATTTACAGATTTTGTTCTTATGGAAAGAAATTGGTACTTTTATTCACCAAAGTGGCATTCAGCTGATCACAATGTATAATCAGGACATTAATAACGTAAAAATTACTATTACAATTTGAAAAAAACAAAAATAATTCAGAACTTCTTAAACTACATCAGAGTTCTCATCAAAAAATCCTTCACGTGCAGCAATGGCAGTTTTGCAGATCTTTGGCATTCTAGCTGCCGTTTCCTGTAGCACTTGCCATAGATGTGGCTGTCTTGTCGGGCACTTCTCACACACCTTACAGTCTAGCTGATCCCACAAAAGCTCAGTGGGTTTAAGATCCATTACACTCTTTTCCAATTATCTGTTGTCCAATGTCTGTGTTTCTTTGCCCACTCTAACCTTTTCTTTTTGTTTTTCTGTTTCAAATGTGGCTTTTCTTTGCAATTCTTCCCATAAGGCCTGCACCCCTGAGTCTTCTCTTTACTGTTGTACATGAAACTGGTGTTAAGCAGGTAGAATTCAATGAAGCTGTCAGCTGAGGACATGTGAGGCATTTATTTCTCAAACTAGAGACTCTGATGTACTTCTCCTCTTGTTTAGTTGTACATCTGGCCTTCCACATCTCTTTCTGTCCTTGTTAGAGCCAGCTGTCCTTTGTCTTTGAAGACTGTAGTGTACACCTTTGTAAGAATACTTCAGTTTTTTGGCAGTTTCAAGCATTGTATAGCCTTCATTCCTTAAAACAATGATTGGCTGATGAGTTTCTAGAGAAAGCTGTTTCTTTTTTGTCATTTTTGACCTAATATTTACCTTGCCAATCTATTGCATACTGTGGCAACTCAAAAACAAACACAAAGACAATGTTAAGCTTAATTTAATGAAACAAATAGCTTTCAACTGTGTTTGATATAATAGCAAGTGATTGTCTGGTACCAAATTAGCAATTTAGCATGATTACTCAAGGATAAGTGTTGGAGTGATAGCTGCTGGACTAGATTTGACTTTTTTCAAATAGTGATAGTGCTGTTTTTTTTTACATCAGTAATGTCCTGACTATACTTTGTGATCAGTTGAATGACACTTTGGTGAATTTAAGTACCAATTTCCTTCCGAAACAGCAAAATCTGTACATTATTCCAAACTTTTGGCCACCAGTGTATATTTTAAATATAACAAGAGATTGCACTTATAGTGTCTGTCTCTGTATGTGCGTGTGTGCACAGTTCTATATCAGGGATATCTTTTAATAGCAAAAGATCATTTCGGGCCCTCTAAAACACACCAGAGTCAGGCAAACTGCATGATAAAAATCCCTTTGTGATAAAAATGTATGGAGTTTATTTATCATGATAACAGTATTTTCTGCCGAAATACCCTGGTCTCCACAGTTCCTGTTATTACAATAAAAACATGTTAACTTGGTAATATCCACTGCTATCAAAAAAAGAATGAAAGAAAAAAATAAGAAAGAAATTAAACAATAGAAAGATTTTGAAAGATACTTGCACTGTTTGAAGGAGATCCCACTTTTTTTTTTTTTTTTTTTGTACACTAGCAACAATAATTGTAGTTTCTATGTTATTTTAATGGAAACTGTGGTTACCATAGTATATTTTTGTAAGGGAGAGCCCATTATTACCCATCATTGCTGAGATCATCCTGTCAGCTTGCAGCCCAAAATCTTTTTTCATTAGCACTGAAAAAACTGGAGCTTTGAATGTTATGCTAAATCTGTGGAATGACAACCTGTAAGATCAGTACATATACAATCTATTATTAACACACAGACTCTTAAAGGGATAGTTCATCCAAAAACGAAAATTATCTTTTCATTTACTCACCCTCATGCCATCCCAGATGTGTATGCCTTTATTTATTCTGCTGAACACAAAGATTTTTAGAAGAATATCTCAGCTATGTAGGTCCATACAATGCAAGTGAATGATGACCAGAACTTTGAAGGTCCAAAATGCACATAAAGGCAGCATAAAAGTAATCCATATGACTCCAGTGGTTAAATCCATATCTTCAGAAGCAATATGATAAGTGTGGATGAGAAACAGATCCATATTTAAATTCTTTTTTACTGTAAATTCTCCTCCCTGCCCAGTAGGAGGCAATATGCACAAAGAATGCAAATCGGCAAAAACAAAAGAAGAATGTGAAAGTGAAAGTAGAGATTTAAAGTAAAAAAACAAAAACAAAAACAAAAACAAATATTGATCTGTTTCTCACCTACCATATCACTTCTGAAGATATGGATTTAACCGATGGAGTCTTTTGATTACTTTTATGCTGCCTTTATGTGCTTTTTGGACATTTAAAGTTCTGGCCACCATTCACTTCACTTCTATGGACCTACAGAGCTGAAATATTCTAAAAATCTTTGTTTGTGTTCAGCAGAAGAAAGAACGTCATACACATCTGGGATGGCATGAGCGTGTGTAAATGATGAGATCATTTTCATTTTTGGAGGAACTATCCCTTTAAGAACACAAACTAGAGTAAGCCATTTGATAGTTTCTAGTTGAACATTATAAGCAAAATTGATGAACAGATGCCATTTGAACAAAAACAGTTTGTGCTTTACTGTGCCAAAGACAAGAGTTGTGGCTTAGATGTCTTTGGCCAAGAATAATACGATTTTATGAAGTGCATTAAAACAGTCGGCCAAAGTATTTAAGTGACAATGAAAGACTGGTGCTTTTGAGATACAAAAACATTTCATATTCTTTTTTCTTCTTTTTAGCATGTGCTAAACTCTTTACTACACCTCTAAATAAAGAATTTATGTTTTTAACGGCTATTGTATTTGCTTAGTTTCACCACGATTCAAGCTGTCTAAACCACAGTTTACTGTGGCCCTGGTGCAACACGCAGCTGCATGCACACCCAGCTAAAACTGATGACTTTCGCTCTTTTCCTTATGTATTAATACACCATGCATGTAATACAGCTACCTCAGCACTCTATTTTCTCCAGCGTTATTTCAAGGGGTGCACATAATTATATGCATATGAGAGAAAATACCAATGATGGTGATCCCTGAATTATCATGATTTATGTCAAATCTTGAGTTTTTCCTTATCCAACAATCCTGATGTAAAATTTAAAGAAGCCAAAATCTCCAATAATCTGCAGGAAATGGGGTGTTTCAACCTCACAAACAATTTTGTTTTTTGTGGTTATTTTCAGCTCAATTTGTATGAAGTACCCACTGAACTCAGCTCTTTTCTGGGCTGCCAAAAGAACCCGGAAGTAGCGGAGCGGTGCAATTGTTTGTAAACAGTAACTTAATCTATTAACTATAGGCTCTTGATTTCATTTATCTACTCTTGTAGCTTGAAATAATCTGTCTCATGGCTGGTGGCTCTTCATTAGAGTTTGAGGCATTTGACTATGTTTAGCTCTAGAGCCCCATCCCACCCACACAGTCTTTCCTCATCAGCTCAACATCAGCTCCTTTAGCTCTTGCTTCATTCTGCCTGCCAGTCTTAGAATGGTGCAACTACAGGAAAGCTGTGAATGTGTTGCCTAAACCTGTACACTCTCCTTATTAGATTGAACAGCATAACCAACTGGTTGCAAGTAGGGCTGCCCCCGACCAAAGATTTTCCTAGTCTACTAGTAGTCGTTAGCTTAAGCCATTAGTCGACTAGTTGTCGCACGTTTATGATATTAATTTAATTACTTAAATATATATTTTTGGGGGGCCATCAGAAAAGGGTTTGAGTTCCAGGGCTGAGAAAGAATGTTATAAGTAACATTGCTAACACTGATCTACATTACAGAGAAGTACTAAACCATAATAATGAGCCTTTAAAATATAAAATTTACAAGTGCACGCATGAAGCGAGCCGCAGCGACACCGGCAAAAGCGGTAATGATTCGGAATGTGTCAGAAAAAACAGCAAGGAGACCGTCTGAACATTTTGTTAATTTATAGAGAGAAATGCACATTAAGTTAAACATGCAGTAAGTGAGGTACTAATTTAGCTTCTCCACTCCCCATGAATACTTGGATAAGCCTAATAGCACATATTTATCTAGGTTATCTAACGTTAGAGCAAGCGGCCATGCTAAGTGGCTAACGTTAGGCTACTTACATGTTTCAAATGATAAGCCATGTATGAGGTCGAAGAATGATAGGCGAACATTTGCCTGCAGAGTTTGCATGTCACCTTCTCGGGGTCATCCTTTACCCTCTTGAAATTATCCCACACTTTGGATTTCCAAAAGTGAAATGATCCCACACTTTGGACATAATTAAAGCATGGACCAACCATGTAAACGATCATGTCTGTCCATCACTGACTGCGTGACTTCGCCACTTCCTGTGGAGTTTTTTTTCTGCGACCAACCGACCAATCAAAACTTGACCGACCAAGACTCTTCTCATCGACTAACGTTTGGTCGACTATTAGGGGGCAGCCCTAGTTGCAAGTGTGGTGCTCATTTAAGAGTGCTAACATGGACTAGCTTGACTGTATGTCAAACTGTTATTAAAAGGATAAGTTACCTTAAAATGAAAATGTTATCATCATTTACTCACCCTCATGTTGTTCCAAACCTATTTGACTTTGTTTCTTCAGTGGAACACAAATGGAGATGTAAGGCAGCATGTTAGTCTCAGTCACTCTTTACTTTTATTGTATAGGAAAAAAATGCAACATTCTGCCTAACATCTCCTTTTGTGTTCCACTTAAGAAAGTCATACGGGTTTGGGGTAACATGAGGGTGAGTAAACAATGACAGAATTTTCATTTTCGGATGAACTATCCCTTTAATGATAATTTGAATGCATTTACAGTTTGCAATGTATGCTGGAATCATGGAAATGTTTAGACAAGGTCCAATTTCACTCCCTGTTACACTCCTGACTGAAAAAAAAAAAAAAAAAAACAGACAGAAAGTGAAATAAATTTCACTTTTTAATTTCACCTCTTGGCAGAAACATCTTACATCTTACAGCCATAGACATAGATTATGATCTATAAACATGATATCATTTATTTTGTATATTTACCACTGAACAGATCGGGCGACTGGTAAGTTCCTTAATTTTAAATGCAACAATGAAGCTTAGATATGAGTATCAAAGAATGGGGAACTGCGAAAGGCTTCTGAGATGTCAAACTGAGCACACTGTTATCAGTGGTGTATTATCAGTACCTGTTTTGGTTGATAATCTCACCATTTCTGTGGGTTTCTTTTAGACTGGTTGGCCTGTAAGGGCACTGAATGTCTGAATTCAAGAAAACCTGTTGTTTAAAACAACACCCTCACACAGACCCACACAAATAAAGCAACCTACTCTGGGAAAGAAAAAAAAGCAGAAGTAGGACGTTTCTTTCAGATTCGGTTCCTGTTAGAATGCAAGTGAATGGCTTGTAAGGACCCTAACTGAGGCTCAAGCCTTAACACCAAGCGCACACTGTCACTGAACGAAGTGGACATCTACACAGAAATATAGCTGCGTTACCTAGTTATGTTATTTACATATGCGTAATGTACAGTGCATAACACTTGGACATAGGTACATTGACAAGAGACATGCAGATGCCCCAAAGCCCACATTAACCTATCAATTTTGAAAATCTATTTAAAAAATATGCAATAATTAGTCAATTAATTAATTAATTTTTGCCCATTGCAGTTTAGGATTACAGGGTATTTCCTAGTAAATCACATAATTTTTATGTGTATTCACAGCTCAGGATTCACAGTGTAGCTGTATGAATCAAAACTTTCATATTTAATTCAAAAATCTGTACACAAATGTTAATCATTAGAGAGAAATGGAAATTTGAGAAATGCTTATGCGTTACTGTATATGTATACAACGAACACTTCATTGTTGTTTTAGTGTAAAAATGCAGGGATGAGGGTAATGTAATACAGAGTCATAAGTATGTTATGATGGTTGGGGTAAAAATGCAGAAATAATCAAATAGAGAACTAAATAGACAAATAAATTCATAAAAAGGCTATGACATTACACATTTAAGTGCTCTGTAATTATAAATAAAATGTTGCACCATGTTTATTTAGTTATTAAGGGCACAAGAATAAAACAGATTTTGCTGGGAAAAAAAGCAGATTTTTTAAAACCTTTTTTGAAAGCTTTAGTAGTGCAAAGTAGTGGAAAACACTGTGCTGTCATTTCATGTGTGCAGCACACTGTGGCCAGTTTTGTACCACGGGGTATTAATGGTGCTTTATTCACATATCTGTCTGCTATCCTACTACTATTCAGTACATTTATGCTTGTGTCATATCTTCTCATCTTGCATGTTAGTAACTATTCTGATGAAAATTAAGTAAAGAACACAGAGTTTTAATTTGATACTGTAACTTTTTAGTGTTAAAATACTTTCTTTTATCCCAGCTTAATACACAGAGACAACTAGAAGTAAGAAACTCTGTGGCGCTATAAAAAGTCCTGTGATTGTTTTGAACAACCCACTTAGACCCGCCCCAACAACATTACTCAATCAATGGCGTGATTTGGGGGCGGGACTATCTAACTGTTGACTATCAAAACTGCAATGAAAAGAGCAATGAACTGCAATTCAGTTTGGTGGTGCTAGTGTCGCAGAAATTACAAAATTCTTTCTTGTATCCCAGCTTAATATGCCGACTCAACTGTAAGTAAGCCATTTGTAGTTCACCTAAAATTTCACCTAAAAGTGTAACACTGTAGCTCTGTGGCACTAACAAAACATTCCTCTGTCTGTTTGAGCGGCCCGTCCCGAGTCTGTCTGACACAACAACACTCGGTCGACCAATTGTGTGAGTTTGGGGCAGGCCTATTAGTTTGAACTATCAATGGAGGATAAGGTGGAGTTTTAAGGAATTTGTTTGAAAACAGTGATAAACTTTACAATTTTGTTTGATCACGCTAGTAGAAGTTTAATACTGACACACATCAGTATTAAAAGGTTATTAAACAATACAAAAAGTTTTAGGTTTTTGTGGGGACAATTATCACGTGCAATAAAATGCAAGCAGCATGACAGCGTATTGGTAGCCCAATGAAAATGCACCTACCAGACTTGTCAATACAGGATTAGTAGAGAAAGTCAAAAATTTGCACAGATAATAGCTGTTACTAGAATTCGGTTTCCAGGGATAGGCAGTATTTCAGATACATGTATTTGAAATATGTATTTGAAATACAAAATACTATTTTGTACTTTGTGTTTTAAGTATTTGAAAAAAATCAAATGTAATTTGTATCTAAATACATTTAAGTTTGGTATTTGTGTATTTTCAAAATACATGAAATAGTTTGTGCCAGTCAACCTCTTTATTAGGCTGCTGATTTCCTGTATCAACTAGTTCAGGCATGCCCCCCCAAACCCAACATTCATGCACGCGAGCTGCAGATGTCAGAGAGAACGGCTCCATCTAGCATTGGGTAAGCGAAATTTCTGCGTTCCTGCAAGGAAATATGGAGTAAGATACTGTGAGGATGTGATGGTCGATTCTAAACAAAAAACATAATAATTGCTGGCAACTGTTAATTAATTTCCATTAAAATATTAAGGTAGCTATGGTACTTCTCTCCAGCCAATGCAGTGCGTGTCATTAATGAGGAAATCAAAACCAGTCAGCAGCCAGCTAGTGAGCTAGTCTAACTATCTTTAGCGAGTTCACTAGCAATCGTTAGCTAGATTGCTAGCTAACAAGCTAAAATGGAACATCATTCAGAGTTGCCTTCAGTTAACATGAAGGGATAAAAGAGCACTGGCAAGGTGAAAATAGCGTTAGTACTAGCACTGGACATTAGCGCTAGCTAGTCAGTCTTGCTAACTAATCGGTTGTTGGTGTTAAGGTGGCGTCCCACTATCTGATTTTTCCAATGATTTTCAGATGTTAGCTTCATTAACATTAACCGGCCAGGCAGAAGGAGACAGAGCGTGCATTAGCGTCTCAGCGGGAGGTGTTAATCACTTGACTGTCGGGACTGCCTGCTGAGTTAATGGCTTCAAAAACGGAAAAAAACACATCCATTTTGTTTGAAAAAATCATTCTGTAACTGAGGTGGGGTCTTGTGCTCTGGTCAAGTGACCAATGAGCTTCTTCTTTTACTGAAGAACAGCAAAGACGACAAGCTGATGTAAATGTTTTAATTGCACTCAGATTCTGTCACCAAGCTTTTTTTCGAGCCACAACAGTCTGTTTTTATTGGATGCATTTCTTTACTGCATGTTGACATGCGTTCTACGACAAGCATTGATTGGATAAATAAACAATCGTGCACATTCACAAGGAAAAGTTACTCCATCTTCACAATCACTTCTTTTGTATTGTGGCAGAAAAGACATAGGTAGAGAGAGATCGAGCTCCGTGACTGTGAGAACAGGTACTTTTCAATGCAGAAATAATGCAAAAGCAACTAATGACAGATGAAAATAACCACAACATAAATTTTCCAGTTTTGGTCCATTTTAAAATATAACCTTGTGAAAGCCAGCCAAACCTGCATTTGGATGAGAAGCTCATTGCTCTTTGGAGTCAACAAATATGTTTGTATGACATATCAAATATGTCATATCATGAGAGTATTACATGAAAAACATTTCTGCTGCCCAGATCTTTGCACAACATGACTATAAATGTGTAACACCTTTTACATTTAATTCTTGGGTCTTATATTATTTTATAAAATGTAAACATAAGCTTATATAATACCTAATAGTGATACTTCATTGAATTGCCAATATTACATGTATTTTGTGTATTTTCAAGATACAAAATACTGTATTTTATTTTGATAAAACATTTTCCACAAAGTATTTTCTATTTATTTTGATACATTTAAACTGAAGTATTTTGTATTTTTTATTTTAAATACATTTTTATGTGTTTGTGCCCATCACTGTCTGTTTCTTATAAAACATACATTTTGGTTGGAAGGTTCAGTGCTAATTTCTACCCTTACGAAAATTAACCATGGTGTGGAGGCAGGGGTGTGATTGAGCACCGATCTGTGGAGAATGAGGTCTGGGAAAGCTAGTGGTTAAAAATTTACACCTGTGCTAACACCAGTTTGTATTTCCAGTGAGCTGTCACATGAAGATAAAAGGGGAGGAGATGGCAGCAGAGAGGAAGAGAGAGCCAAGCTTCAAGCTGTGTGTGTGTGTGTGTAAATTAAATGTGAAAAGCTAAGTTTTGTGTTAAATAAAAGACTGTAGTCTTGGAATGAAGTACACGTCTCCCTCTTCCTCATTCTCTTGAACGAAGGGATTTGTTACAGTGGTGCCGAAACCCAGGATTGAGGAAGATCGCCGTCATGGAGTCCTCGCCGCTGGCCGAGATCGTCAAAACCCTCGCTGGTTTCCACCAGATGCCTCATCAGGCCCTCCTGGAGCTGCGGTCAGAACAGGAACAACAGTTCCAGACCCTGATGCAAGCCCAGGTGGAGGACCGACAGGTGATCCAGAGCTTGTTGCCACAGGGGGGCACTCCAGCAGTGACCCTGACCACTCTTGCTGTGCCTCAGATCACGCTGGTGAAAATGGGACCACAGTACAACCCCGAAGCCTTCATAGAACTTTTCAAGCATGCCGCGGAAGGGTCGGGGTGGTCCCGTGCGCAGTGGGCGGTCCATCTGTTGCCGCTGTTGTCAGGGGAGGCTAAGCTTGCGGCACAAGAGCTACCTGTTGCGAGTCTGCTGGAGTACTCAGACCTGAACCCTCACCCATCCGCTGATTTTGGGTACGAATTGGCCAGCATTTCAGACATTATTAAGAGGAATGTATACGTATGGATCCTGCAATAGGGTAATCCGGTGTGGAATTTGTGCAGCACTGGCTGGGCCGCCAATGTCAGCTCCAAGTCTAGCTCCACCCCTCCTGCCCTCTGGGAAATTCCCATGGGGGATTTCCCACTGGAGCAGACAAGAGATGAGTTTCTCAGGCACGCCTTTGACCAAGTGAGAGTAATTAATGTTCAAAAGCTTCAGCCTGGTGTTGCGCTCTCCTATCCCTACATTTTAATTATTAAAGATAGGTTGTATCAAGTGACACAGGATGCTCAATTAAAAGCAGATACAACCCAGTTGTTAATTCCGAAAAGCTGCCGGGAATTGGTTTTCCACACGGCTCATAATCCAAAGGCGGGACATTTAGGGCAAGATAAGACACCGAACCATCTCATGGCCCGTTTTTATTTATTAGTTGGTGAATCCACCGGCCACTCCAAAAGCACCATTGCGCCCTTTTCCATTGATCGTGGTCCCCTTTGAAAGAATTAGCATGGACCTTGTTGGTCCATTAGAACAGACAGCAATGGGGCATCACTTTGTAGTAGTCTTAGTGGATTATACAACACGATACCCTGAAGCAGTGCCCCTGCACAACATTTCAGCATGCAGTGTTGCGGAGGCACTCTTCAAAATTATCTCCCGAGTTGGGATCCCGAAAGAGATCCTAACTGATCAGGGCACCTCGTTTATGTCACATACACTCTGCAAACTTTATGAACTACTGGGGATGAAGTCGCTCCACACCAGCGTTTAGCATCCTCAGATGGATGGTCTGGTTGAGCGATTTAATCTGACCCTTTAAAATGTGGTTCGGAAGTTCATACACAAAGACACGCGAAATTGGGATAAGTGGCTAGAACCCTGTTATTTGCAGTACTAGAGGTCCCACAAACCTCCACGGGGTATTCCCCATTTGAATTACTTAACGGACACAAGCCTCGAGGCATCCTAGATGTTCTGAGGGAAAATTGGAAGGAGGGACCTTCAGAGAGTAAGAACGAAATTCAATACATTCTGGACCTGAGAGCAAAACTCCACACACTGGGTCAACTAACAGAGGAGAATTTGCTCCAGGCCCAGGAACGGCAATCCCGGCTGTATAACAGGGGCACTCAGCTATGGGAATTCTCACAGGGAGATAAGTTCCTTGTGTTATCACCCACATTGAGCTCTAAATTGTTAGCCAAGTGGCAAGGGCCTTTTGAGGTCACACTATGAGGTAAAACGAACAGATAGAGGTGGAGCACGGCAAATTTACCACATGAATCTCATAAAACTGTGGAGAGAGGTGGTACCTGTGGCTTTGGTGACGGTTGTCCCAGAGAGGGCAGAGTTAGTTCCAGAGGTGGAATCAAAAACCGCCCATCAAACCACCCCAGTTCCCTGTGGAAGCCATTTCTCACCGTCCCAAATCAATGAGGTTGCCAGGTTGCAAAAGGAGATTTCCGATGTGTTTTTGTCTCTATATGGTCGTACGAGCCTCATAGAACACCACATTGAGACGACTCCAGGAGTAGTGGTACGTTCCCACCCCTATCGGTTACCGGAACACAAGTAAAAAGTGGTCCGGGAAGAACTCATGGCTATGCTCGATATAGGTGTGATCGAGGAGTCCCACAGTGACTGGGCCAGCCCGGTGGTTTTAGTACCAAAATCTGAAGGGACGGTCCAGTTTTGAGTGGACTATAGAAAAGTTAACACGGTGTCTAAATTTGAAGCGTACCCAATGCCTCGCACTGACAAACTGCTCGATCGGTTAGGTGCGGCTTGCGGATTCGACACTGGATTTAACGAAGGGATATTGGCAGATCCCCTTGACTCCCATGTTCTGAGTAAAAACTGCCTTTTTCACTCCGTTTGGCTTACATCAATTTGTTACCCTTCCGTTCGGTTTGTTTGGGGCCCCAGCTACATTTCAGCGGCTCATGGACAAAATTCTCCGCCCGCACGCTGCGTATGTCACTGCCTAACTACATGCAGATGATGTTATTATTTATAGCAATGATTGGCAGTGGCACATCCAGCATCTGAGACCCATCCTGAGATCACTGAGATGTGTGGGAGTCACAGCGAATCCGAGAAAATGTGCAATTGGACGGGTGGAAGTACGGTATCTGGGTTTCCATTTGGGTCATGGACAAGTGCGTCCCCAAATTGATAAAACAGCAGCTATTGCGGCTTGTCCGAGACCCAAGACCAAAAAGGAGGTGAGACAGTTCCTGGGGCTGGCTATTATCATAGGTTTGTACCTAAATATTCGGATCACCAGCCCGCTGACTGATCTCACTAAAAAGGGAACACCAGACCCTGTCCAGTGGACGGAGCCATGCCAACAGGCGTTTACATAAGTGAAAGCTGCACTCTGTGGCGGACCACTATTGCATTCCCTGACTTCTCTCTCCCTTTTTTGTTACAGAAGGTCACGTTGGACAGGGGGTTGGGGGCTGTATTATCCCAGGTAGTGGAGGGTGAGGAGTACTCCGTGCTATACATTAGTCGGATGTACAGCACGACAGAGAAAGAGTGCCTGGCCATCAAATGGGCGGTCCTCACTCTCTGGTACTACCTGCTTGGGAGGGCCTTCACCCTCTGTTCGGATCACGCCCCACTCCAATGGCTCCACCGCATGAAGAATACCAATGTGCAGATCACTCGTTGGTATCTGGCACTTTAGCCCTTTAAATTGGAGGTGGTCCACAGGCTGGGGGCGCAGATGGCTATGGCTGATTTTCGGTAGCAGGCGGTGGGGGTATGTGGAGGTGGGGGTGTGATCGAGCACTGATCTGTGGAGAGTGAGAGATTCATAGGTTAATTTTCTCAAAAATTGTAAACAAAAAGGTAACACTTTATTTTAATGTGTCCTTGTTACACATATTACATTTATTTACTATAGTAATAACAGTCAATTATGCATAATTACAAGCAACTAACCCTAAACCAAACCCTAAACCTATAGTAAGTACATGTTGTTAATTAGTAATAATCAGTAATTACTTGTGTAATTACACTGTAACAAGGACACATTAAAATAAAGTGTAACCAACAAAAACTGCGGCACTATAAAAATTCCTGTGTTTGTTTTGAGTGACCTGCTTAGACACGTCCCAACAACATTACTTACTGGCGTAAAGTTGGGGGCAGGACTATCTGACTGTTTGAACAACTTCAGACGAGGGGCGTATTCAGAAAACTGTTTTGAAAACATTGTTTATTTTTGCAATTCCGTTCAGTGGCACTAGTGTAGCAGAAATTACATACTTCAACTTATTCCGGGGATTATTCCAGGTTCAATACAAGTTAAGCTCAATCAACAGCATGTGTGGCATAATATTAATTACCACAATTATTTTTTGGGACTTGACCCTTCTGTTCTTTAAAAAACTAAAATCTGGGTTCCAGTGAGGCATTTAAAATGGCAGTGAATGGGGCCAATCCTTAAATGTTAAAATACTCACTGTTTCAAATGTATAGCCACAAGACATAAACAATATGTGTGTTACCATAATTATAGTGTGATAAAATTGCTTACTAACCTTTTCTGTGTAAAGTTATAGCCAATTTCACAACTTCGTTGCCATGATGATGTAATGTCAATAAATCCTGTACCCCTAAAACTACTGTAAAAATTATGATTTAAACAATTTAAATTTAAAGCTCAAATAATACATGAGTTTTAACACAAGAATTAATGTTAGTTTTTTAAAATAAAATTATAAGATTCTCATTTCTGCCTTTAAACCCTCCAAAAATTGGCCCCATTCACTTCGATTGTAAGTGCCTCACTGTCACTTCGATTTTTGATTTTTTTTAAAGAAAAGGACAGATGATCGAAATAATGTTTTGTGGTAATCAACATTATACCACAAATGCTGTCGATTGAGCTCAGAATATTCCTTTAACCCCTCTGTTTTGTCAGAAAATTTCTAACAACTTTTCTGACCTGGTAATACAGTAAATATACAGCACACCTCCCTTTTTATTATAAACATTGACATATACCTATTTTTCCCCACACTGAATACAAGCTTTTATAGTAAAATTTCATCTGGTAAGAGCATCACCTATATAAGTGGTGGTACTACTCTTTTATATTAAATATACAATACACATTTCATTTTGAGTGAAAACATTTTTATAATTGGAATTGAAATGATTTATATTCTAAAAGATTTCTTATTTCAGAATATAAATGTCCGTTCTGCAGATAAATAATGAGAGAAAAATCCCATAGATCTCCATTGAAAACATGCTCATTCATATCTAATGATCAGAATGTCATAGAGATTTGGGGATGGTCTCTTTTAACTTGGGCCATAAGCAACCATCTAGCAACCATTTAGCAATGCCCTAGTAACATCCTAAAACACACTGACATTACAAAAATATAAACAAGTTTCATAAAAATGTAATAAAATAATTTTTCACTTATGCATTTTTGTGGAGAGTCCAAAGGCAATTTTAACCAAATACAAGATTCAACTAAATTTTTACACTGTTCACATTTTAACCTTTGTTTTTCACTTAAACAGGTAAAAAATGACCAGAAAATTAAAGGAGGGTTAATAAGCTTTCCAAGTGTTTATCCTCAGTCACCTCTGCATATATTTCCTAATGAGAAATTACATTACCATTATTGGCAAATGAGACTAACAAATACTTTTTTTTATGGTCCATTTCTAATTTTGTTTACAATGGTGACCACTAGCATCATACAGAATACCTGTTTATTCAAAATCCTGCAACATGAAAAAGAAAAGGTTGACAAGGCCAGGATGACCCTAAATACTGTCTACAACAAGGCAGGCCAACATACTCTGCTCTGTGCTCATGACCACACAGTCTATTAAGAAAAACAGGAAACACTGTGGTGGATTGCAAAAGAACATGTTGCAGCGCTCTTGTTAAATAATGACCTGCACTGGCTAAAGTTTCACCAGACTGATGTCCACATGCTCAAGGTGACATCAAGGACCTCTATCCGTATCTGTTGTGAGATCATAGAGACCGTCAGGACAAACAATATGGCAAAAACTTTAAAGACAAGAACTTGGTGGTTCATTAATAGTATTAAGCTGTTACATTTTCCACCACCCTGCTATTTTTCACCTTAATGATCAGCTGCATTTACAGAATTTGATTAAAAATATGGAAGATTGAAATATTACCACCCATTCATGAACACTTAAATGTCTTATTAAGGTCATAGAGAAAATGTTTTGAGTCTTGTTTCATTAATATACCCAAATAAAAATGATCAAATATTAAAAGGTCAAAACCATGAAAAACATGTACAGAAACAGAGCCTCCAAAAATAATTTTCATGTGTGTAATATATTACTGTTTCCACCATTATATACAGTATCGAATTTTGCATAAGTAACACATCCTATCCCCCTGTATGATGCTCATTTTGACCTTTCCACACCCAAAAAACATAGATGTCCTTCTAATCACAACAAATTTTGGCTATTAATTCATTATTTATATTTCTGTAGAATTATCTTTTACATCTTTTAAATCACAGAATTCTTTGGGGAACTTGAAACTTCCCTTATTCTGCCATGTAGTCTAGCACTTTGAGAGTTCTTCTCCAGATTTTTTCACATATTCATTTTCTCTTTCCTACTGCCACAAAGTGAGAACTTTAAATATTTAAGGGAGCCTCAACCTCCCTGAACTCGAATCACTAAACTGAAAAAAGTTGTTGCAAACTGCCTATGCCATACAGAATCTCAGATCTCTAAAAATCTTTCTTGAAAATGGAGCACCTTTTGGGAATGTAAAAGGTTTCTAACTGCATGAAGTGGACCTGCCACAGAGCGGCCTTTATTTCCTGTCTGCTAGTAAGACGAGATTTTGGTGGCCTTCTCATCTTTCACAATGAGCAGGCTTCAGAGTGAGCCAGCAGAGGAACATCCAACCTCTCACTTCTTATTCCCAATTCCTCATTTCCCTCTTAACTTTGACTGCTGAACACAAGATCCACCAGCAGCTTCTAGTCAATGAGTAGTCTTTTGACCCAGCACTTTTTCAATCTACTAATGTGATGCCGCATGACCGTAGGGTGAATTGTATATATTTTTAAAGTGTAAAAACATTCTCTTGAAACGCGCACAGAGCTGCAGGAGTGCAACTGACTGGCTAATGGAACTGGCAAGACAGACAGTCCGACTAAGTTGATCCACCAATCTGAACGTTCATTTCAGACGCAACTGGATATTTGCTATCCAATAATATTTTCAGTTTCAGTCAAGGAGCTGGACATTTCCAGCGTCTGATGCACAAGCATCCCTGGAGTAACCATAATTTGCACTGTAAATATATTTCCCTGCTATATATATATATATATAAACTGGCGGCCAGAAGTTATTGTTATGGAATAATATACAGATTTTGCTCTTATGGAAAGAAATTGGTACTTTAATCACCAAAGTGGCATTCAACTGATCACAATGTATAGTCAGGACATTAATAATGTGAAAAATTACTATTACAATTTGAAAAAAAAAATTCAGAACTTCTTAAACTACTTCAAAGAGTTCTCATCAAAAAATCCTTCATGTGCAGCAATGACAGCTTTGCAGATTCTTGGCATTCTAGCTGTCAGTTTGTCCAGATACTCAGGTGACATTTCACCCCTTGTCGGGCACTTCTCATGCACCTTACAATCTAGCTGATCCCACAAAAGCTCAATGGGTTTAAGATCCATAACACTCATTTCCAATTATCTGTTGTCCAATGTCTGTGTTTCTTTGCCCACTCTAACCTTTTCTTTTTGTATTTCTGTTTCAAAGTGTCTTTTTCTTTGCAATTTTTCCCATAAGGCCTGCACCCCTGAGTCTTCTCTTTACTGTTATACATGAAACTG